>NC_139482.1:60490576-60913076 GCF_008360975.1 Lichenostomus cassidix
CGTGGTTAGACAGTAAACCCGTTTTACCAACCGTCCCGACTTCCATCGGGCTCCAGCTGCCCCCCACTATACCCGGTGTGAACAGTTATGGAGATTCTCCAAGTATCACTCCTATGAGCAGGTCACCCCAGAGGCCTTCTCCTGCCTCCAGTGAATGCACTTCTCTATCTCCAAGCCTCAACACTTCTGAGTCAGGTGTTCCAGCATCTGCTGAATCCCCGCAGCCCATTCAGAGTAGCTCATCTCTGACCAAGGCAGAACCTGTTACTCTGCCTCCCACAAGCACACGGCTTGGGGACCTTTCTGCAGGTGGGCAAGTTTCTACAGCTTCCACATCTTCTATTCCTACAGTGGTTACAGACAGCAGCGTTGCAACAAGCCTCCCAAACCCTGTGCTTCCAGCAGTGTCCGACCAGTTTAAGGCAAAGTTTCCATTCGGTGGTCTGCTAGACTCTATGCAAACGTCAGAAACCTCAAAACTACAACAGCTAGTGGAAAACATTGATAAGAAGATGACAGATCCAAATCAATGTGTCATTTGTCACCGTGTGCTTAGTTGTCAGAGTGCTCTCAAGATGCATTACAGAACACATACAGGAGAAAGACCATTTAAATGCAAAATTTGTGGACGTGCCTTTACTACAAAAGGCAATCTAAAAACACATTTTGGAGTTCATCGAGCGAAGCCACCACTTAGAGTACAGCACTCGTGTCCCATTTGTCAGAAGAAATTTACAAACGCAGTTGTTCTTCAGCAGCACATTCGTATGCATATGGGTGGGCAAATTCCAAACACACCACTACCAGAGGGCTTCCAGGATGCCATGGACTCAGAGCTTTCCTACGATGAGAAGAATGTTGACACACTGAGCAACTTCGATGATGATATTGATGAAAATTCTATGGAAGAGGACCCAGAACTAAAGGACACGGCATGTGACTCATCCAAACCTCTTATCTCTTACTCTGGGTCATGTCCTTCTTCACCACCTTCTGTGATCTCCAGTATTGCTGCTTTGGAGAACCAAATGAAAATGATTGATTCTGTCATGAACTGTCAGCAGCTCACCAGTTTAAAATCCATAGAAAATGGATCAGGAGAAAGTGACCATTTGAGCAATGACTCCTCATCAGCCGTTGGTGATCTTGAAAGCCAGAGTGCAGGCAGTCCTGCAATGTCAGAGTCTTCTTCCTCCATGCAAGCTTTGTCTCCTGTGAATAGCAATAGTGAAAGTTTCAGATCAAAGTCCCCCGGTCTCAGTAACCAGGAAGAGCCACAAGAGATACAATTAAAGACAGAAAAGCCAGACAGTCCGCCACCCACAACTGAAAATGGAGGCGCATTAGATCTGACATCCACCAACCCAGGAAGACCGGTCATCAAAGAGGAGGCTCCTTTTAGTCTGCTGTTCCTGAACAGAGAACGTGGTAAGTTTAAAAGTACTGTTTGTAATATCTGTGGCAAGCCTTTTGCTTGTAAGAGTGCATTGGAAATTCACTACCGCAGCCATACTAAAGAACGTCCATTTGTTTGTACAGTCTGCAGTCGTGGGTGTTCCACTATGGGTAATTTAAAACAGCACTTACTGACGCACAAATTAAAAGAGCTGCCTTCTCAGTTATTTGAACCCAACTTTACTCTAGGTCCCAGCCAAAGTACTCCTAGCCTGGTCACCAGTACAGCACCTACCATGATCAAAATGGAAGTGAATGGTCACAGCAAGCCGATCTTTTTGGGTGAGGTTCCCTCGCTTCCAGCTGGAATCCAGGTTCCTGCTGCACCACAGACAGTGATGAGTCCGGGGATCACCCCTATGCTGGCACCCCCCCCTCGCCGGACTCCCAAGCAGCACAACTGTCAGTCGTGCGGGAAGACCTTCTCCTCAGCAAGTGCACTGCAGATACACGAGCGCACCCATACCGGTGAAAAACCGTTTGGTTGCACAATCTGTGGTAGAGCTTTTACCACAAAGGGGAATCTTAAGGTAAGAGGCCACATAAAACTGTAAAGGCTTGGGGAGGGGGGATTACAGAGCACAGCTCTTGAACTCAGCAGGTTTTAGTGCTAAGTGTTTGTCCCAAAGACGGTGAGAATGGTGCTTCAAGGAAATGCTTGCTGTACAGTGGTGGTCATTATGCTTCCACTGTGTGGAACATAGGGACTGGAAAGTGGCTGTGCAATGATGAAAGTGGCTGTGCAATGAACTTTAAAACTGGTTCCAGGTGTACATGCAGGCATGTTGTCATTCTCCTGACAGATGTGGTGGCCCACCCATTCAGCTGATGGACATGTTCTGAGAATTCTTATGGACCGTCAATGCAAAATAACCTTGCTATAAACCAGAAAAACAGAGCTTGCTCAGCTCCTTGGGTGCCTCTCCAGTTTCTGTTTTCTATTCCGTTTTGCAGCCATTGCAGACTAGAAAGCTGTTTCCCACAGATTTACAATGGGTTACTACATCGGCTCTTATTCCTGCAGTCTGGTTAACCACCAGGATACAGCCTGGGGAAGACATTTTAAATGTCCTTTTTAAAAACACTAAATTTAGCAAAGTAATCTGTGCCTCTGACATGAGATAAAATATTATGAAAACAGAAGAGATGAAAAAAGGAAAAGGGCAGGAAAAAACACCCGTGTCCAAGTATAAGTAATGTCATTGGTAATCTTCAGCATGTCAGGACTTCCAGCTTGCATATGAAATTGTCTAACCCAAGAGAGTATGTACCCTTTAGTCTTGCAGCACTGTGTTTGTTTTCACTGAGAAGAAGCAAATGCACATTGAAAAGCTACTATGGAACTGGGTTTTCTTTGTGTGGGCTGACTGGACCTTAGAACTGTGTCTTAACTGGAACTGATTTGTTTTCGATGCGAATTAAAACACATTTTTTTAAAAAAGCAAGCACTACTGTAAGTAACAGCATTTCAGGCCAGAAACCTCACCAGAATGTGCTAACTTGGGGGTGCTTCTTGTCCCTGTTTACTCTACAGGTTCACATGGGGACTCACATGTGGAATAATGCCCCTGCACGCCGTGGCCGACGCCTCTCCGTGGAAAACCCCATGGCTTTGCTTGGTGGCGATGCGCTCAAGTTCTCTGAGATGTTCCAGAAGGATTTGGCAGCTCGGGCCATGAATGTTGACCCCAATTTTTGGAACCAATATGCTGCAGCTATCACTAACGGACTTGCTATGAAGAACAACGAGATTTCTGTCATACAGAATGGAGGCATTCCTCAGCTCCCAGTAAGTCTAGGCGGAGGTGCCATCCCGCCTCTAAGTAACCTTACCGGTGGCATGGACAAAGCTCGCACGGGCAGCAGCCCTCCCATTGTCAGTCTGGACAAAGCAAGTTCTGATACGGGAGCCAGTCGTCCATTCACCAGATTTATTGAGGATAATAAAGAGATTGGCATAAATTAAAAGCACTCATTGTGAATAACTGTTGGACCTCTACTCAACACACTTGGCCTGTTCCATGTACAGCTTTTGAAGCTAAGCATTAGTTTCCTGACCTAATGCATAGGTTCCCTTTAAAGTTTTATCCGTAGCAGAAATACATAACTTTGTGGCTGCTGAAAAGTTGTCTTGCAAGATCTGCATGGTACTTCTTTCAACAGTGAGTTTGACTGTTACTGAGAACTTTGAAACCTTTTAATTTAACAGAAAACAAACCAATAAACCAGTCATGGGATAACTTCATTAGAAACAGAAAGAGGCTAGTCTACATTCACTTTGCTTCTTACAAAACTTACTATCACCTGAGAAAGGGGGGCTTCATTACAGCATTCTGTCACACTTATTTGCTGGTTTTGTTCAAATTAGTTAGCAACTTGGACTATGTTTTTAGGAATCTTAATCTTAAATAAGTGATTTAGTAGCCCAATGCTGTGTATTATTACAGTATCCTTGTCTGTAGTATTTATAATGTTAAGATTATGCGGGTAACAGACAATATACTAGCCCCAAACTTAAATGAAGCTTTTGTACTGCAAAATACATCTGGCTATGTGATTTTTCTTTTTTCTTTTTTTTTTTTTTAAGCAAGTTTTGTTTCACTATGAATAAGTGGTTTCTTTAAATGCAGGCAAAATTGTGACGTTTTATTGGGAAAGATAGCATGCTTTTCATGTGCAAGTACCTGTCAGTAACAAACCTTTTTTTAAATATTTGTAGCTGCTATGTGGACAGTTGTTCTATTAAATGAAAAAAATGTAGTGTGGATTTTAGCTCAATGATTGGAAAACAAGTTACAGACAAACCTTAGCACCATAAATTAATCACAACATTATAAACAGTTGTGAGTAAATTCTCCGTGTTATCAAAGCTGTACAATAAAAAGGTAATGTTTGTATAATGTGGTTGCAAATTCTTAATTTATACTATTGCACTTTTAGTATTTTGTATTAGGGAGGTTTGTCTATAATTTGAAACTGAACAAAGATGTAAACTATTTTATAAATAGTACTTTGACTTAAGGAATAAGGAGGAGGACGCTGTTGCAGTTTCTTGTTTTGTTTTAAGGTCAGTGAGAGATCTCTATAAACTAAGCAGAAAATTGCAGAGAACTGTCAGATCCTTAGCAAATATGGGGACTGCCATTTCTTAAATGGAAATTATTCATTTAACTTTTCTACGAAGCCCACTTAAAAGCATGACCACCCCCAACAGAATTCTGATACATTAATCTTAGGAGTGTGATATTAATACAAGTCTAGGATAGAGAAAGAAGAACATCATGTAGGTTTAATTTTCCTGTAATCTGTTCTGTCTCTTTCCCACATAACCGCAAGAAAGATGCTGACTGCCTAATAGTGGGAACAACAAAAAGAACTTATGGGCAGCGTGAGCAGTGGTAACACACAAATGTTCTGTATTTATTTCCAACTCTGTCTGATTATCTTTTCAGATTGCTCCAAAGCACAGTGTACTCTGATTAATCAAATATAATTTTACATTGATTGCATTGTTGGAATTACACCGAGTAAACAAAGGGAATGGTTCCACTCAGAAGTTAGGCTGGGGATGCTGAGGAGACTGGGGCTTAATCAAAACTTGAACAGTAAATGTTTTGTGTACTACCTCATTTTTGTGCATTACAAGCATGGTGGAGCTGACACTCTGAACTTCTGTCCAGCAGAATTGCTTGAGGGACATTATGGGTAGCTGGGTAATAGCGCAAAGAGTTTTATGCCCCTGAAGAACAAATCAGACAGTGAGGTCTTCTCAGCTGAGACTGAAAAATAGGACAATCTTTCTTATACAACAGAAACCATTACTGTTAAAGGATGGACTATTTCTGCCATCATGTAATGGAGTTAAAAGAGGTTCAAAGACTTATTAGCTGTTTGTTTCTCTTGGAAATGAACAATGAACTCTATAGCTCCATTTTCTACAATGATGAGATAGAGATATATAGATATAAATATGTATCTATATCTGAGCAAAATTATATATCTGTAACACCTCTACAATATAACATCTTTTTTTTGCCACAGTGTGTCAGTGGTTAAGGGTGTTTCCAAGCATTAAAAAAAAAAAGAAAACTGAGGTGGCTTAATGTTGCTGTATTTCAGCAATTGAATGTTTTTATTTATCTGTGTAATTTTTGGTGTGACTTTTTTTTTGTTAGTATTTGATACCATGTAGTGTTATCTCTATTCTCTAAAGGATGTGTATAACTTAAAAAAAGAGAAAAAAGGGGAAAAAAAAAGAAAAATAGAGAAGAAAAAATGAAAAAGGAAAAAGAGAAAAAATATGTAAAGTGCTGTAAATAAGATGGTTGATGATGGTACAGTAAGACTGACCCCATTTTGTATTCAGGGTTAGGCCATTCCTCTCTGCATGGTGAAGAGAGACACTATTTTTATACTGTGATACCATGTAGAGCTAGGAGCCTCCCTGAAACAGATGGGAATTGTTACCTAGATCCAATATTTTTTATTATTAAATCTTGTTGGCTTGACACATCTACTGATTGAAATGGATGTCTTAGTCTAGGTTACTATTTTTGTCATATGGAATTGAATAAAATGCAGGATGTAATATTATTTCTGAATTGCGTTCCTTGATTACTCTAATAACAGAACAAGATATGAGACTAAGGTCACTCGTGGTATATTGGTGTCGATGACTTCTAATTGTTGCATCTGAAAATCGGAATAAGGTCGACACCATATATTCAAATGTTTTTCTATTTTATATCAACAGTACAAAGGGATAGAATAATTAAAATCTCTTTTCCAATGAAAATAAATTTTAAGAGCATTAATCCCAAGGCAGTAGAACAAAAAAAGACACAAAAGAAAATTCTTTTGGAGGGGGAAAACAGACTTCAGAATGACTACTGTTTCAAATTTACTGCTTTCTGAACACTTATCATGTACTGTCTACTGAAAAAGCCTCCTTTTTAGGATTTTTAAACATCTGCCTAATATTCACAATACATTGCATGATAAAATTTGGGAACAAATTTATCAGGAGCAGTTCAAATTCTAAAATACAAAAAAAAACCCCAAAAAAGGAAAAAAATTGACAACTCGCATCCATTCATTCCAAATGACATAATCTATACATTTAAACCCATGGTTTTGTTTTGTCTTTTTTTCCAATACCCTCAATTATCAAAGCATGTCTAACTTTAACCAAATTATTTTTTCACATTGATTTAAATGAAAGTATTTACATTCTTAAGGTTAGGCATGTGGTTAAGTATCTCCTGCAAAAAAGCTGTATGTTCGAGTAACCTCCAAGCTGTTATATTCCGATGGTGAATGCCTGCTGCATTTAAAATAGACAAAAGATAAATAAAAGAGAAAAATCTGTATTAATTCTTTTCAGTGGCCTTGTTATGCAGATACTGTGTTTTGTAAGACAAACCCAAAGAAGGTATGAGTTTCCTCAGATGACTCAACAAAAATAGGTTTGTGCTTTTCTTCTTCCATGCATGTCCCTGAGTCTTGCTGAGACAAAACATGATATGCAAAAGAGAAGGAAAGCAAAGGAGCGCTGATAGCTATGGTTCTGCTCAAAACACAAGAGGAAAATTACCTGCTTTCCCCTTCCCCCAAAAAAGGATGAAAGCAGAATGGTATCTATTTTTAAATGTATGTGGGTTATTTTTTTTCTCATATGAAGACATTCAATAATAAAATATGTTACACAGATGAAAATGGTCAAAGTCTGTTTAATTACAGATGTTTAAAAATAGAGCCATGTAGGAGCTCTATATATGATCAGAATAAATTGCCTATTATGATTTCTTAAGGGGAGGTTTCCAGCAAGGCTTTTAAACTTTTCACTTCCATTTTTCCCAAGAGTTATTTGGAAGAGAGCATTTATGACAAATGATTGACGTAACTAAATTTTTGCCCATTTTTTTTCCATTTTGTACATATTAGCCCAATATCTTATCTGTTCCTTTAGCTGTTTTGTCCTTTCTCTCTTGGCAAATACCTTGTTTCTCTAAAGCCACATTTGTGCTATATTTGTGTTGCCTTTAATTTACTTCTCTGCATGTACTCTGTTGTTTGGAAGATGCTGTGGTTTATTTTTTTCCTTTTTCTCTAATTCTGCAGAGGTCAAAAGAGCTGCCTGTTTTTTACGTCTATGTGTAACACTAGCATAATGAGTGATGAAGTCTTCAGTGATGTGATCAGGTATGTGCATAGCTCACAGGATTTGCTGACAGACATGCCATTCACACTCCTTCCTCCAGATGAAGGCATGAAGCCTGTTAGTGTTGCTGGTAGAGGGCAGCCACACATGGGCAGGAGAATGGAAGTGCTGATCCTAACTTCACTCTGCCTGCTTTTACACCACTGAAGCTCCATGGCCTTTAGTGGAGATACTCCAGGCTCATTCTGGTGCAAGAGGGATTGTTTCCAGGCTCAGATGTCTTGCTTTACTTCAGACATTTACAAAATAATGGCTAGCTACACAGTATTTTAAAGTATGTCTAAGCAAAAGCATTCTGGACTTTATTTTTAAAAAGAGGGGAAAAAATACATCTATTTTAGTATATTCCACAGGATTATCCCAGTTTTAAAGGAGGTCCTGAAAGCTGTTACTAAAAAAATATATATGGCTGTACTCCTTAATAAGTAATTTGATGTCATCATACAAATATTCAGCGTTTTCACAAAAATGAGTAAAAGAACCTGTAAATTTCATGCATAAAAGAATGGGAGACTCTTCCTACAGCTCTGCTACACAAGGTGTGCACTCACTGGGAAATGCCTTCCCTTTGCAGATATGAAAGGTATCAGCAGATTTGTGAGAAGAAAAATACATTTGTGCATGTCACAGGACCAATGTATAGTACTTTATTTTTTCAAAGGGAGAATGTCTCAATCAATTGACAAAGTGACAAATATAAAAGCCAATAGCTTTGGGATGTGCCACTGACATATTTTGAGGATGTGGGCAAGTTCTTTATTAGACTAATATTTTGCTTTAGAATGACATACTTCTGGGGCCTCTGGGAATCAGGAATGAGGCCTCGGGGAATCCCCTTGCAGCGTCAGCTAGCACCTTGTAGTATTGGGATGAGTCGCCCCATCAGTAAGATGGGGTAACACTTTCGTACCTACCTCACAGGGGTGTTGTGAGGAATAGTTTTATGTTTGTACAGTGTTTTGAAGATGGAAAATGCTTGGTATCATCACTGATTTTAGAGACTTTACAGTACATGTACTATTATTTATTATTTGTACTCCAGTAGTACCTATGAGTTCCAGCCAGGACTGAGAGGCCTTATCCTAAATGTTGTACACTCACCTAGTTGGGATTGAAACAAAATTTTAGCCAGTAACATTTTTCAATGGAGATATTTCTTTATCAAATACCTATTTGATTACTTTAGGGTTTAATTCAATTATTTAGGTGTTCAAATTGATTATCAGTTTTAGGTTATGGCAGAGAATTATCTGGTATCACATTTTGTTTTGAGCTTGTATTGATTTTCCGAAAAAGTGCACCAATTTTCTATGGATAATCTAGAATCAAATCTTGCTATCAGTGGAATTCTACTGTACTTTTTGCTATTAAAGCTAAACATTAAAATACACGTGTGTGTATACATTATTATACACCAATATATAATATATATACCTATAAACATGTATGTTTTAAATTTCTTTAGCTGCTTAGATTAATTTCAAAGTGTGTGTGGCAGATTTTGCTCAAGCATTGCCCATTTCAGATGCAACTTAAACACCGTTAAATAGTGTTGGATTTCAGTAAAGATATAAAAACTGGAAAACATGACAACAAAAGACATATTGTCACTGTTATATTTATGAAGGCTTGTAAGGAAAGTGTCTAAGACTCAAATGTATTAAAAACCTTCAGTAAGTCATATAAGTCTTTACTTAGATTATGTTGAAATAAACTACTATATCAGAAGAATGGGATCACTGTATATAAGTATGTTAAAATGAATAAATAATTCCAAAGGTAATGCTTGCTATCTTTTGGATGCTGAACAGAAAGTAATTTGTTTCCCAGACTGGCAAACCATAGCTAATATTATTTACAGGTATCAGATTTATAATACTGTGTTAAGCAGCCACCTTAGCATCTGGTCATGTGCTAAATATATTGGCTCAAATAATTCTATTGATACTCAGCTTTTTTTATTTTATTGTAAGGAAAGTTTTTGGTTTAGTTTTGCTTAAGTTTTGTGCATCAGTGATGTTAATCTCACTGATTTCACTCAGGCATGTCATGGATTAAAGGTGTGAGCAACGGTGGGTGAATCTAGTCTAAAGAATGTCTCTTTCTTTTCCTTCTGGGTATTACTGACATCTCTCCATCACCCTGTTCCATGCTGGTTACCAGCCAACATGTCATAGGTTGTTGACTTCCCTGTGTGTTGATTAGCACTCGTGGCTCAGCCAATTTTGTCGAACACTTGGCACTTGTTCTGCTACAATGCACACTTAATATGGGACCTATAGATATACTAACATAAGTGACATATTTGAGACAGGCTACTGGTGGAGGCTGTAAGTGAACACCTGTGCCGGAAGTTGTATGCCATCACCTGTTGTGTGTGGCAAATAAAATATGCAAATAAAAGGACGTGGTCATCAGGAGATTTCTATCACTTTATCCCCTCAACAATGTGCCTGATGTAGGAGGTTTGATTTGGGTTTTTGCTTTTTTAAACAATCCTTTTAAGAACACTTATGAACAGCTACCTTAAAAAGGGCGATATACATTTTCAGGTAGGAGTTTTGCAGGCAGAACTTGATTGGGACTTGCCTTTTTTTCTGCCCATTTTCTATTTGTCCAGGTTTAATAAATCCATGTGAGATGGGTACAACATAACACCAATATGATGCAGAAAGTCATCCCACTTTATTCTTCAGCAGCACTTCTTCTAAAACTTTTTAACTTCCGTACACGTGACACAGAACTCTACATATGGTCTGTACATGCGCCATGCAATATAATTGCAACAATATAATTGGTTATAGGTGATAAACAAAGCTAAGCATGCACTATATGATTGGTATATACTAAAACCGCAGTTTCTTACTTTTGGGCAATATTTCCTGTTCTCCTTGGCCAGCAAGGAATTTCCTACTTTGGGCAAGGTATCCGGTAGTCTTTGGCTAGCAAGAAAACTTCTACTTTTGGGCAAGGTATCCGGCTTTCTCTGGCTAGCTGCTGGCTTTCAGAATACTTCCTCTTATCTATCTTCAAAGACTTTCGTAGGTCTGTTAAGACAGACCAGCTGTTAAGAGACTAGACCCTGACATCTATTAAATGACTCATCCTAACATAGTCTTCTAGATAACTTCACAGTTAATATTTAGTCCTTCACCCAGATTTTATTCTGCCATTATCCCATTCTGAACAGTCTTACTAAAAGCAATGGGCTTTATACTAAGGCATTAGCTAATGCATCTAATGGGTAGCAGAAGCAGTTTCCCTGTCCATTTTGGAAATTTTCATAAACAAAAATTCAGTTAAATCTTCAAACAGTTTCTTATGTATCTTGTATCATTGAATGTGATACCTATTCCAATATTTGGCAAGAGTCTGGGCCAGTCTGTAGTACTTTCCCTTACACTGGGCAGCCCAGTTCTCCACCTTTTACCTTAGGTAATGATGTGCCAAACAGTATTACTCATTAAATGGAATTTTTTTCAATGTGTTATCATGCATCATATTACAGTAGCTGCAATTCCATCCTCACAGAAGGTAGATTAAATCAGCAGTCATTGCAATTTACATATTTCTTCTTCCCCAAGCCCTATTATCTTCAGGAAGCAGTTTGCCAGTGTTTCCTCTGTGATAATGTGTCTTCTGATTTTCTGCAAAGTAGTGCTGCTATGCTCATTTCTTTGGTTTCATTTTCTTTCTGTACGTGGCCATGCTCTTCATATGTTTTCTTTTAAGGTAATGTTAGATTTGCCCAGTACACACATCTGTCCTGGTGTTATGTTGAAATTCTTTTTTTTTTAAATTTTGGGGCCAGGCCATATTGTCCCTACTCACATCTCCACCTAATTCCAATTAATTTCTGTCATTGGAACTATGAGTAGAAGATACTGCACAAGGAAGCAAAGTTCAGAACCCTGAAACTTTAAAAAATTCTAAAATGTTTTTCCAGATGGGATAACTGCACAGTCACCTGTTGAGAATTCAAGTTTATTAACCTCAGCTCTTGGACCTGTTATACAGAAAACTGGTTGCACTCTTAGCTCCTTTATGTCTGGAGACTCAGGCTCTTCTTGGTTTTCCGTACTTGTTAAGAGTAGCAGTATATTACTTTTCCCAAAAACCTATATCAAAAAACCATTCATTTAGTGGCTAATGTTCTCTATACTTTTTCTAAGCACATTGTGAAAGGGAGTAATCAAATGTTGCTATTATTTCAATGGAACAACTCACATGCAATGCTGCAATGGAAGTATATCTCAGATGAGTACAATAAGTAGCCCTTTCCTTGTAAGTATCTTTATAAACACTTTGCCTTTATATCTCTAGTGCTAAATGAGAGAAAAATAAAGGGATCATATACCACATAATAAGCAACCAATATAGATATCATTGCAATAGTAGTTAAGCACAAACATCGGCACAGTACCAGAATTAAACACAACAGAAAATATAAGAATTTAAGATACTAGATTTTAAAAAGATACATTATAAGGAAACCGAACCACACCACTATGCAATTAACAATAATGAGATTTATATTTTTACAAGGATTCACTTATCTGAAGTCAAGAGCATCTGAGGGAAGCCAAGCAGGGTGTCCCTGGGTTCAGCTTCTTGTTTAGACTCAGGAAATGCTTATTCAAGTTCAGTTGTTTAGGTTGCGGAGCTTCTGAAACCAGAAATATTATCTGGTCAATATTAGTGTATATGAATGTCCGAAGCACATTTTCAGCTTACCCCTGCTCCACAGTCTTGGAGAAAATTTGAATGTTTTATTACTTCTAAAGCATACCATAGGTCTCCAAAAGAGGAAAGAAAATGACCCTTAGCACAACCTGATAAGTGTAGCAGTAAAAGGACTCATCTCTTCTACTTCTAACATCTACAGAATCACTCCTGATTTACAGCTGTGTGGGCAAAATCAAAAGGCTGAAGTGACGATTTCACCCCTTTTACATCAAAGCAAGATACTTGTCTCTTTTCTTAAACCGTAAACTTTTCAGTGCACTAATTGTGGTACAAGTCACAGTACATCCTGGAACAAGCATGAGATAATCAAAATACATGTATATTTCTGTATGCCACAGACCTGTTCTCACTCTAGAGGCCTCCTGTCCCAGTAGAATCCGCATCCGTACCACTTCAAACTCTATCACACTCTCAAAAAGGACATTTATATCCATAGGGAATATTGGGATTGGCCCTTGCCCTCCAAATCCCAACTGGACATTGAATGGGAGAATGTCTCTCAGCCTGTGTCAAAGCTTCCCGTGAAGATGCTGCTGTCTGATGGGCCAGTTCCTGGCTGCCTGCCCTGGTCCTGGTTAGCTTGAGGAGGCAATCAAAGCTTATGAGGATAAACATTTCTTTCCTGAGGAGAAAAATTTGCTTTTGGGTGGAGTCATTTTCTGTCCTGCCTTTAGGTAGCATTACCATTAAAGTAACTGGAACGGGCTCTTTATCAAACCACTCCATTCATCATCTTTCTCTCTTGCCCTTAGGAGTTTGACTCGTGATTTCATAGGTCACATCTCATGCTCCTGGGAAGTTGGGCTTCTTCCACCAACTCTTATGTGTAAAAATAGAATTGCTCCTTGTAGGTTTTCTGAGGGGGTTCTCCAGATTCAGGTGAAGCTGCCAGATCATCTTTTAGCACCTGTTTATTCATTATTTTATCTAGGTATGTTATCTAGCCCACTCTTGTTCCAGCATAAGAATGTTATTCATAATTACTCAGGAATAATATTTCCTGAATACTTGTGCAGACAGAGTAGTCCCTTAAGTAATGAATTCAATTAGGCTAAGATACACTATGTAGCAATTCAATAATAAAAGTCCTGGGAGGGAGAGGGAGAAGAGGCTTGCCAATTGCTTACACACAGTATGCTGCATGACAACTAAAGACTCCGTGCTATGGCATATTTGGCACATGCTGGCCTTCAGTTATGCCTAGCAACTCCCAAGGTTTGAGCAGTTCCTTACTAAGGTTTTAATCAAGGAAAAAACATAGCATGGTGTGCAAATCAGTAAGACAACAGGCTCCATTTGAAATCTCTTTGGGGATGTTCAGCCTTACAGAACACAAGCATCCGAGAAAATCAATTTATCTTCCATTTTTGCCTAAAAAAATGTCAATAGACAGTTTAATTTAGCAATTCACTATCCTGAACACAGGGTATTGGATTCAGAACAGTAACTTAAAGAAAACACTTTCAAAACTTGAAATGCATAAAATTTGGCAGATTTGAATTGGGAATTACAACAGATTTAGCATTTGGCCTGCATTTCTCATTTCCTTTGTTGAAACATTTAAATATTTATTCTAAGAAGAACAGTTAGCTGCATTTTAAATGGGCTAAACATTTACCATGTTCTTGAAATAAAACATCTCTACTACATATTTTTGAGAGGATAATACATTGCAGAAATACTTAGAAATTTTCTTTGGCTCTTCCTGTAGTCTAGTGAGATTTCTCTTCTGAGTTCCCATTTCAAGTTCATTTTGAGGAACCTGTCCTATAATGTGTAGAGATGCTGCTCATTTTTTAGAGTAAATTCCTTCAAGATTTAAAGCCTACTTCAAACCATTATGACTATTCAAATGAAAGCAAAACCCAGAATCTAGCAACACCACACTAAAATAATATGGAATTGAAAGATTGTTATGCCAATACCTCTGAGTCGTCTGCTTTTCAAGCTCCTGGATTTGTGAGAGCAGTGGGATTCTGCCTGCCAGAGCATTAAGCATTCTTCTGCAGTTTCTGAGGAGGTGACTGCCAGTCAAACACGTTGGCTGCTCCTGGGATTAAGTCTTCAGAGGCTTGAGGTATTGATATGGATTTCTTCGCATTGATTTTTATGGAGAATGTTAAAATGAAAAGTTTCACGGAAATATTTCAAATTAATTACCTTACTATAGTTGTCTTGTGTCTCAGAAGAATTGGAAAACTTTGGGTAATCAAATAAGGGACAAAAGTAGATTTCAGCTGCTGAAATCATGCCACAGCTTTAGAACCTGTGCTGAGATGCCATTTATGGTCTACAAAGGTTAGGACTTTCCCTCTGGGTTAGGATCATTGAGCCATGCAATACCTGACTGCTGAACAAAGCACCCAGTAAAAGTAAGATCCCAACAGGGTACTGGAAAACAGAAAAAAAAAGCCCCTATTTTGTCACTATAAGACAAAAATTTGACTGTTCTTCTGAGGACTTTAAATTGAGGTACTATGGGTTTCATTATTAGAGCATTACAGTAGGGTTGAAGCTCTGCCAGGGATTTCAATATGGAATTTTTGTGGTTTGTTTTAACTCATCTATATGCCAGTTCATTAACTTGAGGTAAGCTTTTCTCAGCTTGTATTTGACTTCTGCTACCATTATGCTTATAATTGGCTTCTGTCCATGCTATTTTGTACACTGGCAAGTTGTACTGTTCTGTTCACAGGACGTATTACTGAATAACTAGTTGTAATGTAAGTGTAGACATTCTGAGAAATCACAAACACCCATCACATTGCTGGGTTTTTTTGTTAAGACATCAGATACTGTACTCCTTTAAATTCTTACCTTGGGCTGAAAAAGGTTGATTTGTCTCCATTTTTTTCTTTCTATACACAGCTATAAGTAGGACACAGCCACTTAAATGAGCATGTATTTGTTAGCTGATCCTTTGTTCTAAAACCAACTCCCACTAGCTTGTGCCAGAGTCTGAAGTTTGTATTTCTCCCAGAGTGATATAACCATGTTATATAGTCCTCCATGAGTTATTTTATTAGTATGTAGGAACTGGGAGGGTGATTTATTCTGCTCAGAATGGTTCAGAGATTTTAGTCACTTATTAAAATGTTGCTACCAAGATGGCCAGAAAAGGTTGTTTAAAGTCGCAGAAAAAGCTGGAGGCAATAACTGGCATAAAGTGATGTAGGCAGCATTACTACAAAATAGAAGTAATGAAGCAGAGGAAAAATTTGCTCAGGGGAGAAGGAAGGAAGGAAGGAAGGAAGGAAGGAAGGAAGGAAGGAAGGAAGGAAGGAAGGAAGGAAGGAAGGAAGGAAGGAAGGAAGGAAGGAAGGAATGAAGGAAGGAAGGAAGGAAGGAAGGAAGGAAGGAAGGAAGGAAGGAAGGAAGGAAGGAAGGAAGGAAGGAAGGAAGGAAGGAAGGAAGGAAGGAAGATATACAGTGATGACAGTGATGGAGAACTAACTGGACTGTAGTGCATTTCGGAAAAATCTCTGTCAGGGTTTGACCCTGACTAAATGCCAGGCACCCCTGCTCTCTCTTGCCACAGACGTGCAGGAGAGGGGAAAGGAAAGAAAACTGTTAAACATGCACCAAATTAATGAGTTAAGTTACATGGGACACTCATAAGGGGACACACAGGACAGAAGAAGGGCAGACAAGCTCCAAACTTAAAGCTGCAAAGTGATTTAATTACCTAAGAGAGTCAGAGGATAAATGAGATGTAAAAATAAGCTTTTCAGACACCATTTTTTCACTCACCCCCCTCCCTCTTAAAACACCATTTTCTACTCACCCCCCTCCCTCCTTCCAGCCAACAGCTCAGGTAGGGGGCAGGACATAGGGTATTGTCTTAGTCCATATCCATAAATCTATTCATCACCACAATTCTTCTACTACAAATTCTGTTTCTCTGCTCATTCTCTCTCTCTCTCTCTTAAAACAGTTTCTCTGAGTCGGGGTGCTGACTCTCTGCTCTCACCCCCACCTTCTTAAGAAGCAGTTTCTCTGTTCACCCCCCCTCCCTCTTTCCAAACCAAAAACATGGGCAGGGGGTAGGGTAAGGGGTTTGTTCTCTGGTCAATCCATCAGTGAGAGGGGTTCTCTACTTAGCCATGGGGTCCCTCCCATGAGAGACAGTCCTCTGAGAACTTCTTTGGCATGGGTCCAATCTCACAAGCAACATCCCACCCAATTCTGCTGCAACATGAGTTCTCTCCTGACCATAAGGTGCAGACTCCTGAGCTGAAGCCAGGCTGCTTCCATCCCAGGAGCAAGGCCTTTCTCTCCCTTGCAAGGCCTTTGTAGCTTTAACTCTCTATACGAGACTCCCACTGAATCACAGCGTCTTCCAGGTATCCACCTGCTTCTCTGGTGTGGGCACCTCCCCACGGGCTGTGGGTGGATCTCTGCACTCCCGTGGACTCCATGGGCTGCAGGGGGACCTCCTGCTCCCCCCATGATCTTCACCACAGCTAGCAGAAGGTTTTCTGCTCCGGTGCCTGGAGCACCTCCTCCCCCACATTCTCCACTGACCTTAGTGTCTCCATGCTGTTCTCCCTTCTCATATTTTCACCTCCTCCGCCTCCTCCACTAGCTAAAAAGAAGTGTGTGACTACTTTTTTTTTATTTTTTCTTAAATACATTTTCACAGAGGCATAACCAGCACCTCTAATTGGCCCAAACTTGGCCAGCAGCATGTCCATCACTTTCAGAGCCATCAGAGATTGGCTCTGCTGGACTTGACTTCCAGAACTTTCATTCAGGACACACAGGAGCCATCTTTGTGCCCCTCCCCACCCCTCAGGCCTTCTTCAGACCTACTACAACAGCTTTTGAAGGGTTTAAATTTCTCCTAGATGTTAAAAATACCTTGCTGATGGTCTGGGCTAAGCTAAACCACCACAGTCTCTTTGTATACAATGTCTTCAAAGAATGCAAGAGAAATAATACACAGTGCATATATATTTTGTGCAGACTGCAGGCTTTTCATTAACTGTTTGATTTTGCTTATATGCCTTAAGACAAACCTTACTATTTCTTTTCTTCAGTATTTCACACTCTGAAAATCACTCATTTTTAATTATCGGCCCTGTTTTTGCCTCAGTGTTAAACCTTAAAGTTATAGTTGCTCCACTGATTACTATAAATATTGTCCTATTGCAAATTACAGTAGTACAGTAACAAATTACATGGGCTCATTCTGAATATATAAGGTGCATCTCAGCTAAACAAAGCTGTTATCTAGGATCATCAGCAGCACTTCAGAATTCATTGCCTGAATATTGTAAAATTGGCCTTTCAGCCCCACTGAAGGCTCAACTGTTGCTGTAACTGTAGTAGACTTTGTATTTGATGGATGTGTTGTAATTTGGCTTTATTTTCTTTGAAGAAGCTGGGAGAACTTACTGAGGAAAAGTCTTGAAATGCTACTGAACAGATTCAGAGAGAGACAGAGGATGGGCAGAGCAGTGGAGCCCAGCAGAACCATTGCAGATCTGCTCGGTTTGTATCTTTGACAGACCAAAAGGCTGAATGGAAGGCTTGGAAGCAGACAGCCATGCCTGCAGGGTGATCGAAAAATGTCATAGGGGTGTGGGGAACTCAGCAGACCTTTCTGCTTCTCAGCTAGTGAAGTGGCTGGGATGATGGTCACACCTAAAAGCTTGCTGTAGGTAGAGAATTGAGTGTAACACAGTTGATTTTGTTCTCTCTAACTTCTCTAAGGACATTTTTTTACTTCAAAGCTTGTTGTTCAAATAAAATCTTTTATTCAAATAAAAATTAGCTTTCCTGAGCTGAGGTGGGAAAAGATATAGGAGGAGGCAGGTCTGCCCCGAAGCTGTTGTTGAAACAGAGCCTTGTAACCTTCTGCATGTGCTTGACACAGCAGCTTTCTTAGGCCACCACCCGCTCCAATAAATGCTCCTTTTCCCCATTCATTCAGACAGGGTACAAACACACCTCTTTCTGCATTGTTTTGAGCTTCTGCAGAACACAGTGTCTGCAGAGGTAGGGTAAGGAGGTGATGGGGAAGGTTTTCGTCTGTCCTCAAGAACACAGCAGTAAAGGAGACCTGAGGCAGCAAAGGAAATGGTAAGGAATATCTTTCCCCATTAGTTGGCATGGTCCATGCTTAGGCAGGAGGTGAAGGCATTTCTTCCAACACACACACACACACACACACACACACACACACACACACACACACAAAGAGTTAACTGCCTCCAGGCTGATTTCCAACTTTCTAACAGTATTTGAAACTAATCAGGAAGTGCCATTGACGGAGAGCAAGACTTTGCACTCCTGTAGAACTTCTTCCCATGCAGAATGGACTGTAACTGAGCCCATGTGGCTAGCACTGGTTTTCCCATGAGAAGTTTTCTTGTGTTTTGTAAATAAAGATAAAGTTTGGATGTTTTTGGAACAGTGTCCCAGAACTTGGGCAGTGCAGGCCTGGCCAATCAGGCCTGGGGGAAGGCTTCTGACTGACCAATCTGGGTGACTTTTGAGAACTCTATATATGTGATGAAATCAAAACAATAAAGGTCATTCCTTCTTGCCACTGAGAACCGATGCATTCATTACTCTGCTAGCTGCTCAACAGCGACAAGCCCACAGTTAAATTTGCTTTTATGTGGTGCAAATTACTATTTAAAACAGTGATCACATACATAGCTGAGAAGGGGAGAGCAGGATGTGGGGAGAAACTCATACCTGTTATCTCTAAGTCTCCCTGGGTCTGGATTAGTTTGCTTTAGAGGCATAATTCACATTGCTGCTACTCCCTTCTGGATGAAATAGTTGGGAATTTAAAAAAAATGTTGAAATTGGATGAAATAAAAATATTCATTCTGAACAGATGGAATAGATTTACCTATGGGCAATGGTCAACCCTGTTCTCACACATGTGCAGGCATATTTTGTACCATACTCAAATCACAATAGTAGATTTTAAAACTATATTTAAAGAAAGAGCAAATTACTGTTCAACAACCCCATTTCTGAAATACCTGTATTTTCTACAACGATGACTTGTGTTTTCCTATACCACCAACATCTGAATTCAGCTGTCTGGGTTTTGCTTTCTTTTGTATCCCTTGCTTATGCCACTTTTAGGATCGATCTGCCTATCTAATGCTGTTGAGCTCCTGAATATGTGCACATTTTCAACTCTCCTCCCGCACCTTTTTTTCCCCTTACTTACTACCACTGTTTGTGAACCATTATAACTCCACTTCTGCTGGTTTAATTAAATTTACCTATGGAAAACAAAGACATGAGATCTGGCAGTCAGGGAGCTCAGGGACACAAGGTGGTCTGTTACTGAATAAAGTGATGCTTGAGAGGTGCTATTCTTTATGCATCATCATGATCATCAGATAAGGAAGAATCATATGACACATTGCAAGAACACTTTGAGGAAAGTGAAATTCTAATCCTTTCCCAACATAATCATAATGATGTAAATGTATCCCTTTATGTGGTGTAAAATTGATTTTTCCTTCCTGTTAACAGCTGTACAATTTCTGTTCTTCACACATTTTTCTTCAAAACTGCCTAGTTCCCTCTGAGTACGCTGTTGTTCTTTCCCTTGTCCCTTCTTTAAACTCATTAATTTTTTATTTATTTTATTTGCCATCCTGACCCTCAGTAAGGTTAAAATGATTATTCAGCAGTTGTGCACTGTTGAATTACCTGTCTTTTGTTCCATGGTCTATTTTGTTGTTAGTGTACTCCATAGACATCTTTGACTCAATTAGAGCTGATATTGTTAATCTCTGGGCTACTTAAGATGAATTCCCAAACTGTATAAAGATGACTTTGGTCTTTTCTATTCTTAAAAGACTAATTCTTTTGACAGAAATCCAGGAAACTTCATTCTGTGAGTGGATAAGGTAAAAAGGACAGAGCAACGATGTGATACTTTTTATCACACTGACATTGTAACTTGATTCTATTACACCTTCTCTTAGGAATCTGATATCCTAGTCCAATAAAAAGTATGGCAGCCTTTATTTTATGTAACAAAAATCTAGCTTGTTCATGTACACTGCTGGACCTTAGCTGTCAGAATGTGGTCAAATGAGTGCAAAAGGCTGTGCTCTGTTCTCAGAAATAACTTGTGTGCTTAGAAGCATAAGGAGTCCCAGAGATGTCCCATGATATGAGGAAATTTTACTGATTTGCTATCTTGATAGGGGAGGTGGCAAACTATTGTGCTGCTGAGTTCTCACGGGAAGGCAGGTGTGCTGAAATAGAAGTGTCTTGCAAAATCAGTGGGCTTTTCCAGAACTTGAACTGAAGTAAAGCCTATGGTTTGCTTTAGAGGCTCAGTGAAAGGCCTCAACACACATTTGGGTATGTGGGCTTGGATCAAAAATGCCAAGAGCAGCATCCATCTGCTGACATTTTCACCTCAAGGGAGGTGACCACCCATCAATACCAGCTGCTTCCACCACCGAATGCACCCTAATAATTTAACACTATAAAGCTAAAACATATGAAAAGTAGGTAAAAGGAGGATTTTCCCATTTAGTCCCTGATCTTATTGTGGATTTAATACCATAACTTAAGTGCTAGTGTGGACGTTAATTGTTTAAGCTCTCCTCTCACTTTTCTCCTGCTTTTCTCACCTTCCTCTCCTCAGCTTCCCCATAGATCTAATTCCTGCCTAATTTTATCTTTACCTACCACAACTCTCCCTAATCCATGTCTGCCACTCACATCCCCTCTAAGTTCTGACACTGCATTCAAACCTCACACCTGCCTTTATACAAGAATGTTTCAGTCCCTTGGCTCTACTCACACTAGTCCAGGAGAAGACAGCTCCTTAGACCAAGATTCATTCCAGCTGAAGAGTTTCAAACTGGATCTTCTGAGTGAGCAAGTTATGGCTTTAGCCTGATTAGGTGGCTTGAATAGGACTTAGATACATGGCAATAAGGAGATTATTCAAAAAGGAGGATTAGACAGATAATACCTAAATTGGCAGGGAGGCTAATCCTGTGCATGTGCAAGAGGGACAATTTAGCTGTCAAGGGACTTTTCCCTCTCTCAAATGTGTGGCTGCTGGGATAAGATTTATGAAGAGGTCTGCAAGGTGAGGTGGATGTGTGGAAGCAAGTGGGGTTTAGGCATAACTCCAATGGGTCTGAGTCCTACTGTTAGCCTTCAGAACACTTCTAAAATGGGAGTGGGTCTAACCTTTTAGGTGCTGGACTAAGAGGCATCAGTCAACATCTAGTATTTAAAAAAAAATACACACAGATAGATTTGTATGTAATGTAGATAGGTATCCATATGACCTTATAAGATACTTTAAGTCTGTATGGCTGGTCCATCTGCCTGAAACAAATTTACTGGGCTACTATAAAATAGCTATTTCCAGTGCAAGTGCAAAAACAGCCAGGAATGTTTTGGGTTTGGAGGTTTTTTGGGGGTGGCAGCAGCAGAGGTGGTGATGACATCAATAATATGGACAAATTTACTGTCTGGTCATAGGTGTTCCAGTCACTTACGACTTTAAGTAGGGCTAGAACATTGAGACTTACATTTGCCAAAAGGATTATAGTCTCTTCTTTTTTTTAAGAATTTTCAACTGTCTGTCTTTGACCATAGCCACTTTTTATTTAGTGTGACCTCCAGTATTAGAAATTATCATGATTTGGTTTTCATTTTTCCACCTTGATCCTAGTCCTCTTTCCCCCATCTTAATTTATTTCGCTTCAAAGGATGAAATATCTTTTGTTTTGCAGTATTCTCTACATTATTCAACCCTAATTATCTTCAAATACTCTTAAACTATCACACAAAATCATATTTGTTTAATTTTATTTTTTGTGTTTGGTTGTTATCTGACTAGAGAGTGCAGAGGTCTCAGGTATCAGCTGTGGTATTTTCTTTTAGTGGCAATTCTTTTTGCCTTTCAGATAGCTGACCATTTTACATAACAAAGAAGAGCTAAAAGCAACTGAGATTTCTGTCCACATTTTTAGTTTATTCTAACTGAGACAATATGTGCAGTTTGAATTTACACAATTACATATGATAAGCTTCCAGAGATCCTAAAAAAATAATGTTTTAATAATTTCTTTATTATTATTCATTTCAGGTCAAGGAATCTAATCTTTCAGAGGATTTTAACCTTTCAGCTGACTCAAAATCAAGTTTCTCTTTCCAAATTCATATCCCATGGATCAAAACATTGCCTTTAACTCGCAAGACCTTCCTCGGCTTGGCTCCATGCAGCTTTCATGAGCCCTGGTTCCCTTTAGCTCCTAACCAGTTGCAATGTAAATGCACTCAAGAAGTGAGATATATTTATTCACTGTTTACAACACTACATGGTGCTATTTGAACTTAAACTGGGGATTTGAATTTTTAACATCTTGAAGAAGGACCAAAACCCAGATCTTCAGAGAGCGACAGAGATTCATGATCCAGACATATGCTCATAAGTTGGTACTGAACCTGCCTCAGCCAAAAAACACATGACCAAAGTCCACTAGAGTAACAAAATTACTTACCATGCATTTGAGCTTAAAGATACAATTGCATCAAAAAGTAGAAATAAGCTCTTGTCACTTACAAGAAAGCCAGTAAAAAGAATAGGACCCTATGTTGAGCTAGGCTGTCATCTCAGAACCCTATGCTGCTTGCTTGCTTGTTTTATACTATGGAAAAATGGAGGAGGTCAGTAGCTCTTTCCACTTGTGGCCTTACTTTTGTGCTGCCTTCAAGGGAAGTCAAAAACTTGATAAATCATCAGAACCATTTCCAATTATCACCTTTTTTCTTTGTCTTAACCAAGTTGAATTCTCTTACAATTGTGACAGAACTGCAAACTGGAGTGAGGTGCTTGCATAAAGATAGTTTTTAAAATATAAACAGGATGGTTTCAAATTTAAAATATGTGCCAAATGAAGCACCTTAGGTTGTACTCCTTATGAGTCTCATTTACTTCTTTGCTATTTTTTCTAAATCACCAGGTCTTTGTTCATTCAAGAAATAAATATATCTAATTACTGGGATGGGGAGAAAAGGGTTTCCATTTTTGAAGTTATCTTGACTGACAATAAAAGAGCAGTTCTGCTCAGAGAAAATAGCCAAAAGCATTGTAATTATTCTGCTATTGCGCTCCCTATGTGCTTGGTTTTGAACTGTAATTATTTACTTCATTTTTAGACTTGCCTATATTTACCCATGGTCAGACTTTTCTGCTTTTGTTTGAGTCAAACTACACCTAAACATTACTGAAAATATAAACACAACTTTGCTTCAATTACCATTTTCCTTCTTTCCTAATCAGGCTTTTTTCTCCTTCATTTTTGTGGCTATTATTTGCTCTCCTTTACCTACTGTTTCAGTACTTCCTCTGTCTCCGTGCAGCCCTGTCTCACTCTTTTTTTTCTGTGTCCACTTCCATATAACTGTGGGCTGCCAAACTGTCTTCCTTCACTTCCTCCTACTTTTATCTTAGAGCCACTCAGCCTGCAAGGATCACAGGAGCCCACCCACTGACTGCAGAGAGAAGTGGGTCAGCACTCTCCACTCTCCATCTCTTGATCCTGTATGAGAGGAAAGAAGGAAAAAAAGCTCCAATGAGTTACTTGTTTGTGTGTCTTCTGTGTCCTGTGTTCTCTGTCTGCCTCAGTTTTGTGGTCTTCTTGAAGTATTGCTTTGTTTGGGTCATTGAGGTGGAAAAAATACTATTTAATGTGGCTCTAATTTCAGTGAGCCCATTAGTCTTGGGGTTTTCTCTGCTGTTTCTAAACCAGTATTAAAGTAATATAGTATGAGGGAAGTTAGAGACTTCACTGCTCATCAGAAAGCTCAAAGCATTCCCACCCACATGCAAAAAAATTAAACTTGCAGCTTTTGTATTAGAAGCTGGAGATACATCTATGCTGGTGCTGAACAATGCAGCCCAAGGAAAGAAAATATTAATCAATGCATTGGTCAAAAGTGACTGAACTCCACAGGGTACAGGATTGAAATTAAAAATACGATCTTAACACTGACTATACAGGAGATAAAGTAATAGTGAAGAGCAGTTATGAAAAATTATAAAGATTGGGGGGGGGGAAGTGGATGAACTAGCAGACTTAAGCCACACATGAAGTGCTGGGGTGGTTGGGATGCCTGAATATGCTTAGGGCATAGCTGAGGGTTTAGACCCAGAAGGATTTTTTACAAGATGGCTGAAAGAGTTATTGATACAAGCCAATTTAGCTGCCCCAGTTGTGCTGGCATCTGTCAGGAGCCTTCTTGCTAAATAAACTTCTACTTCTCCCTTTCTGTGTACTGTGCTGGTGGGTTGTGTAATTGTTTTTGTAATAAAGAGGCTCCTTAAAACATCAAGAATTGCTTCTAATCTGAATTACCAAAGTTCCACTCTGGGAATATATATCCAGATTACACTATGTTACTTTTGAAGAGGAGACAGATGTTCATGGCTTTTAAACAGATATTTCAATATATTGGTTTTTCCCTTGTGCAGTTCACTATTCAGCCAGACTTTGGGTACAAGGCAAGAGGCATATGGACAGATTTTAACTCCTGATGAAGCAAGTATATTTGCACAGGATTGGTGAAAATGCTATTCCTTTATTTTCAGGAATGCAGAAATGAATAAATAAACAAAAATCCTCTTAGAACACTTCATGATGGAGGAGAAAAATATGAAATTAAAATATCCTATAACATAGTGGGTGTGTGATAACTTTATTTAATTCCTAACATAAGATTCAGAGGTAAAATGCATACTAAAAGTATCATTTGAGGGGGAAAAGAAGGGAAAATATATGTGCTCTGGGAGTCACTTCTCATATCGTCATGTCATGGCTGAATTTTAGTTACCTGAGACAGACTTCAGCAGGCAAATTAAGAAGCAAGACCTCCTGAAGCACATATACAAACCATAACTCCTGTTTGCAGCCTTCGTTCATTGGATATGCTTACGTGCACATGGAAATACATATGTAGTCCAGTTGACTGTAGGCTTTTTTCACATGAATATGACCTGTATGTTAGGGATATGGAAACCTCCTGAGATGCCTGCCAAAGAAATTAGCACAAGGACAAGACCAGTCATCTGAATTGTTTTCTTTTTATTTCATAAGGTATCTCCTCAATTTTGTATTGCATCTTAGTCATAAAGAGTAACTGACTGCTAGGATTTACACTATAATGATATTATTATAATGATATCATGTCACCTCTTATTCATCTGCCTCATAAACAGACTTAATCTCTCCCCATGTGGAATTATTTCCTGCTGTCCGATCACTTGCCTGGAAGTCCTTCCAGTTTATTGTATTTTTGCCCTGTTTTGTGAGAAGTGCTAACAGGCAGTAAGCAGGACCAAAACCGAAGGGCAACTATTGATTTGTAGGATCATATGATAAATGTCCTCTAGAAAGTGTCTTCTACTCCATCTCTTAATACTTCCTAAAACACTGTGGTTTTGTTGGTGGTGGTTTTATGTTCATTTTTAACTTACGGCTGCACATTGAGCAGATGGTTTCATTTGAGCCACACACAAGGATGTTGAGGTCTTTTTCCTGCATGTTTACAGTTAATTTAGAAAAGCCCAAAACTCCCACTGAAGTCAATGGAGAAAATCAACAAGAACTGCTGAGGAAGGCTCAGAGTCTGTCAGGATGCTACAATCTAACACTCTTCATTACAATTTGGAAAAAGCAAGGGAGGCAGATTTTTTTTTCTGGGATACAAGCTTATTGAAATGATAGTGCTAATAGCTTTCTTCAGGTAAATCTGATCATATGTGATGCAGCTATCCATTTCCTGGAAGAGGGATGGTGTAATTAGAGAATTAAGCATTATAAATAGGTCACAAAACTACCTTTCCTCATTCCACAGACCAGAAGGATGTAGGACATCCTGAAGGACAGCTTCCACAGCTGGATATTTCAGCATTCTCCTGGAGGCCCATGGAGCCATTGCTGTTTAGCATAACTGAGAATCACACTTTATTTAGGTGACTCTGCATGGAATGAGAATCCATTTCAGTTATTCATCTTTTGAGGTGTTTTCCCCTGGGTCTAATGGTAATGTTGCTGAGGGCAATGACTCCTGCACACAAACCAAAGAGAAGTAACAAAGGGCAGCCCAGCAGTAGGAGCAGGACCATGAATAGGGCAGTTACCATTACTTGCCTCCTTCTCCAGAAAGTCACACATGAAAGACATACAACAGCATAGGATGCATTTCACTTAAATCTAGAAGTATGGGGTGTAAACAGCTATATCTGAGCTTAGCTTCAGTGGTGGGAAACAGGTACTAATTGGTTGCAATGACTGATTTTCGCTGTTGAGCAGCTAGCAGAGTAATGAACTCAGTTCTCAGTGGCAAGAAGGAAAAGACCTTTACTGTTTTGATTCCATCATATATATGGAGTTTTCAAAGGTCACCCAGATTGGTCGGCCAGAAGCCTCCCCCTAGGCCTGATTGGCCAGGCCTGCACCATCCAGATCTTGGAACACTGTTTTTAATAACATCCAAACTTTATCTTTATTTATAAAACACAAAAAGAATTCTCATGGGAAAAGCCTGTGCTAGCCACAACTGATGTTTGGCACCTGTGTGGCCTTGGCTCAACTAGATGAGCAAAGGCATCAACAATATGGAACTTTACAATCCTGCCCTGAGTTCATAAACAAACAAGAATGTGTGAAGAGCTTTAGGTAAATGTGTGTCCTTGGCGTTGCTGACCAGATATGTAGCTGAAATTTCTGTAAGATGTTGGTAAAATTTCAGTAGCTTACGCAGTCCTTATGGGAACTCTCTTTAGAGCTTGAACAGAAAGCATATTATCCTCTATTAAACTCTATTTTTATTACTGTATTCTGGTGTTTGGTCCCTATATTTCAATACACTTCTCAAGAACTATTCATTTTGGTAATGCTTTTCCATGGCAATATAAATCTATTCAAAGTGGGAAGTGGAATTTGCATGAACCTAAAATTTTGTGAAATTAATCTAATTTATGCAGTTAAAATACTACTTTTGTGCATTATCACAGTTCGTGTTGTGCAGGTACAAACTGAGCTTGTTTGTTGGAAATAATTCGGCATTGCAAAAATATCCTATTCTTTCTGTAGCTACCTTACAAGTAATTTATGCAGATTGCTTTAAAAGAACAACTATTTATATGCATTATATGCTAGAACAGATTTTTTTCTTAAAAATCCATTAGGGAATTAGAGAAAACCATATTCAGTAACTGCCTGTGTTGTGTGAGTTGATGAATAGTTCAACCATTTTATTTTTGCAAATTGATGTGTTCATAGATAACCATACATCTCTAGTGTGAGTATTTTTCCTGTCAAAATGTTTCTTTTGCAATAGGAATTTACTTAGGGAAAAATAGGGAATTCCATGTCCAGCTGTCATAGGTCAGGAAACACTGACAGAAAAGAAAGAAAATTTCTGTGGGGCTTTGGTTTCTTGTATTGAGATGGCTAGACTGGGAGAAATGCTTTAAAATTTTACTAAAGGTAAGAAAGAAACCAATGTATCAACTTTTCAGATCAAAGGGTTAAAAGAAATTCTGTCAATAGTTAAGACACATATGAGTCGACAGCATGTCAGTGACAAAACCTGTAGTTAATGAGGGCAAAGCTGAATGATAAAGCTAAGTTCCAATTAACCAGGAAGCTACTGAGAAAGGTTTTGTCTAGTTCCTCTGGTCGTCTCATGAGTAAGAGCATTACAGACTAGTCTTACAATTATTCTCTTACACATGGTATTGTTGTCTTAACTAAAAAGAACAAGAAGAGTCAAGAATTGTTAAATAACAGATTGAAGTCATAATAATTTTTTTTTTTTTTTTTTGAGTTCTGGCACCTAAAGAAGTCAGATGAAAAATCTGATCTGGCTGTGTTCAGTCCAAAAGGTAGTGAACATGTATGTGTTAATTCATCCTTTCAGCCAAGATGACAAGAAGTGGCCTTTTACTAGGACAGGAGAGGCTTGATTCTGTCTCCCACACATACGGTTTAGGGCCATCTAAGATTCCCTCAGGTATCTCCCTTGGCCCACCGCTTTAGAGAGATGTAAACCTCTTCTAGTCCTGCATCATGTTTGCTGGGCCCATGTGGAGGTCTTGACAATCTTAGGCACCAGATGTCTGTTTTTAGGAAAGTGAACTGTACTGGAGCAGCTTTGTTCTTATATAGTATTATATAATAGATAAACTATGCACAGTTCTTGGTATGTGTATATTTTGCAGTGTGTTTTATGGGGATATTTATAATGTCTGCAAAGGACTGAAGGTGAGATGTAGCTGAGGAAAATGCTGGGTGACAATAAGCTAAACCACCACAGCTGGTTTTGCAGTGAAGAATTCAGAGCTGCTGCTGCTGCTGCTTAGGGAGGGGAAAAAGGTGGCATTCATGAGGTTTTTAAATTGTTTTAATGACTGTTAGACAGTTAGACAAGGAGTCAAGGTATTAATTTTTAATTACGGAAGAAAAAGACAGGTTAACAGTTTACAATACTCCTATGTGCCCTTTATTTGGCTAGTCCCTTAGTTAATTATAACCCTAGGGAAGAAACAATATCCCCTCACCCAAATACCATACCATTATCCCTAATTATTTGCATATTTTACAATGTCTACATTCAGAGGGAGATAGAGGATTAAACTGAAACATGGATTCAGTACAAAGAAATAGTAGCTTCATTTAAAAAGACAATATTCTCCAATGGCTAGACTCAATCCTATGGACTACTTCCTGTTCTTTAGCCAAAACTCTCATATCTCCCATGAACCTCAAGCTTTAATTTTTAGTCATGGTATTAATTAAGCCAGATTGACTTCAAATGTCTATTGAACATGAATTTACCTCTGCCTCATAAACCAGCTTTGAAAGTACTGGTCCTGTGATCCTCTCTCTTCATCAGTTGTTTGAACTTATTACCTGTTCAGAAAAGCGTACAAATTCTAGAAGGCACAGGTGGATGTCTGTATAACAGCGTTGATTAGTACCCCAGTTGTCAGGACTCTGCTTCCTGACAGCTCCTCCAGCACAGGTGATTCCTGATCATCAGGTTGCTGATGGTCAGGCTGGACAGGTGATTGCTGCTTGTCATCTTTGAACTCCTGATTCTGGGTATTTTTTTTTTTTTTTTTTTTTTTTTGCCTCTAACAATCTCGCTCTGTATCTAAATGTTTGCTATCCAATCATCTGATTTTTGGCCAGGACTTCAATGGTTCCTTGCTGACAATTTCCAAGGCTGCAGAAAGCTGCCAAGGGGGTCATTAGCACAAACCCATAAACATCTGCTGTGAGAGGGAGATTTTTGCCAAAGATAGTAAAATTGGGAAGGAAGTAAAGCTGCCCCAAAGAAGTCAAGGGAAGCAGCACTGCATCTGTAAATGAAATCAGGCTCTACTGGGAACAAGGACTTTTCCTTCTGTGTTTGGATTGATGGTTCAGCAGTCTGGCACCTGAACAATCTCCTGGAAACTGAAGCTGAAGTCGGACAGATTTGCTTCTGGAAGAAGAAAGATGGGAACTTAATATCCTTTCTGCAAGATGTTGAAGGAAGTACAGGAGCATACATAGATACATATACACATATTTTACATACTGATCAGGGTGCAGTCATTTATGTATGTTGAGGTTTATAAAGCTCATCGGCATGCTGCAGAATGTTAGGTGAGGATAGTACGTAACTGGTCTGGTACAGTGAATTTGATATCCTCCCTTTTCCTCTTTTTCTCCTACCTGATAAATCTGTGTGTGTCAAATGCACACAGATGATTTTGTCTAATCCATGAACCATATGCTATGGAAAAAAAGGAAGAACTACACTAATTTCAAAGTAACTGGGATGTCACTCAACTGTGTACCAGATCAGTGCTCAAGTCAGCTCCCCCAAGTGAAAGACAAAGCTTTATTATCCACTCATGTAGCACCCAGTGACTTACTAGGAAAGAAGTGAATTGGGAGAAAATTCTCTGCAGGTTAAGTATACTCCCTTATAGATGAAGCACAAAATTAAAGTTTGTGGATATCTGAACATGTCAAATGGCCCCTCAAATCAGCCTTCTAACTGCACAAGAGATCCTACTCACCCCCAGGAATACAAAGATCATGGAGGAGGTAAGAGAAGACAAGATAAAAATATCTATGATGTACACTTTGCAAGTACACTGAACAATTGCCTGATTCAGTACAAGTGGATGTAACTTCAAGCACAAAGTAATGAGCAGTTAAGTGATGTGATCTAGGGGAAAGTTAGCTGGCAAATAATTAATTAAAAAAAAAAACCTTGCTTCAGTAGACAGCAAAATAAAACATTTAACTTTATGGATTACTATTGCTGCAGTTTTCTTTCTGTGTAAGTAAGTATGATAAGAAACCTAAACAACAGCATCACCTATTTAAAAGATATGGTACCTACAGCTGGAATTCTCCATACAAGATAACTATACTGAAACAGAGGACAGCCCAAATCAAACTTTCCACTCACTTCCAAGTAAAGGCATATCAAATAAATCTTTTGGACTGTCATGTTATTTTTTTGCCAAATATTATATTGAATAATCTATGTAATTACATAGGATATAATTATAGACACAGAAATATATTGATTCTATAATTATACAGAATATAGAATAATACACAAGAAGGACCATGCCTCCAGAAATTACGAGAATATTACAGAATTTTATAATTAGTCTCAAGTGAGGGATGGCCTGTCCCTATGGTATAAAGATTCTACTATCAGTTGTGCACAATTTTGCTGAACTTTTAATCAAAGATTTCCACCATGGAGAATTGTGAGGAGGTGGGATTTATTTGCTTGCCCACTGTAAAAACATTTCTGTTGCTTCTAAAAATGAGATTAGGGAAAACACATCACTTTGCCTGTACTAACTGTGAGAAGGATTCTTTCACCAAGATGCCCCAATGCTCTCATGGCTAGGAACAGTGATTTGAGGCTTTATGTGTTGTTGCAGCATTTTCTTTCAGGGATGTTTCTTGTGTTATTATCGCACATTAACTGCCCAGAGATGGCCCCATAACAGGTCTTTAGAAAATGTCTGTCTTCATACGCTCTTTGCAGTGTTAGGCTGGCTGCTGCCTTCATGGAAGGGCAGATTTACAGTGAGCATGCTCTAGCTATTGACAGATGTTCTTCCTGGGTCCTTTGGTACCAAAAGTGAGATCAGGCACATCCCCTTTCATGCCCTTCTCACATACAAAGGAAAAAAGTGCCTGCGTGGAATAAAAGGGAGGAAGAACAAGGCCTAGACTAGGACGGTAAGGAGAAAATTAAATGGGGTAAGGGTCTGAAAGGTTAAAGTCAGACCTTGGTGTAGATTCTGATTGAGAGAGTAGGGGATTCTGGCACTCAGACTGTGGGCAGAAAGGATGCCTGAGACTTAGTAATGGATCCAGAGGCAGGATGCAGGAGGGTATTTCACCCATGTAACCTGGGAGATTAGAACTAGCATGTCAGAAGTGAAGGTTAGCATGGGAAGAAGAGGTGTGGAGAGTCTAATAGAGTTGCTTGAGATTAGCTAAACCAGGAGTTTTAAGAAAAAATAATCTGTGTTCAGTGTAAGCAAATAGCATCATACAGTGTGTAGGGCTGCATTAAGACTGTGGGGGTTTGGAGGTCAAACAATGATGCCATTTTTGTCTCACTTTATTAGGCTAATTCAGAAAGGCTGAGATTTTTAGTTGGTTTGTTTGGTTTTCTCTTTGTGCAACTTTGAAAGGGAATTCTTCCTTTTTTTTTTTTTTTCCTGACAAGCACAGAAAGAATCCTGCTCCTCAAAGTGCAAGCATTTATGAGGACTCAGTGAAAGCAAGAGCCTGAAAAGCCTAGGAACACTTGCAGTGCTTGCCTTGGAGCATGTGTTACACCATGCATGATACTAACCACCTAGAGGACTGGTGTACCACAGCCCATGCAGTGATACCCTGCAGTTTGGTTGCTTCTGTTATTTTTACAGCCTAGAAAACACAGAGACTCAAGGGAGAAATGATCACAGAATATAAATACTTTCTGGTAGAATAAGGAGCAATGGCCTGAAACTAAGAGAGGAAACATTTAGACTTGCTATTAGAAAAATGTCCTTAATGGTAAGAGCAATTGGGCAGAAGAGAAGATTACCATGAGAAGAGATCAAGGAACTAACTGCTATTTTAGATTACATTAGGCTGAGAATAATAGTAAAAGCCAACAATACCTGTGGATTTTGCTCTTCTTGCTCTTCTGATTCTTGCTCTTCTGATTATTTTTCAAAGCAGTGGATACAATACATAATGATTGCAACCAAAGAAAATGGATTTGGGGAAAACCATAGAAAACTGAAAAAATGCCTGATGAGGTTCTGAAAATTCTTCACCAGAATGAAGATAGAGCACATACACTCATGACATTTCTTAGTTACCACTTCTGGAAAACTTAGAACAATGCTGAGTACCATGAACTGAAGTACCTCGGAGGGCTAGGCCAGTTAGTGACAGGACGGATGTGTTCAGCAGTAGCCGAATTATGAGCAATCTCACTTTTCCACTAGGGAGAAGATTTGCAGCTCTGGAACATGACTGATCTGTCATGCGGCATGCCTGGAGGAGTGGTCATAGGGCAAAAAAATAGACAGACATGTTGTAGCACCAAAGAATGTGTTCAACAACTTTGCCATTTGAAGAAGGCAGACCCCAAAAACCTTTGTGACTCTAATAGGTTTTCTTCTGTTTGTGTGCAGTTTATTGCCTCTTGCATATGCCTTTGTGCTGAGTCAGAATCTCTGTCATCCACTAACACAGTGGTAATAATAAAAATACTACAGAATACTACATAGTTATTACAGTTTTGGCTTACATGATTTGGTATACGAGAACTAATTATAATATTTGAAACAAAGAAAGGCAAGCATAATACCCAGTGCAAGATGTTGCAGAAATAAAATAATAATCTCATAATGTTGCTTTGTTTCTGATTTTCAATAGCGGGCAACATCTGGAATAAGTAAATGTTATCTAATTTCATGAAGAATTTCAAAGGCTACATACCAAACCTTTTTACAATTGAAAATAATGAATGCCTGTGGAAATATTTTTGAGTTATGACAGAGAGGAAATTTTTATTGTTCTTAGCTACTCTTTTTTACATTGTTGATATTCAAATTTAAAGCATCTTAGCACAAAGTCTCTGAACCAAAAATAAATAATCACTGACTCAGATAAATAATATGATGCCTGATTGAATATAACACCTGATAATGGTATTGGGAGGTTCCAAACCCCAGCAGATGTTATAGTTGAAAAAGGATATTTATAAAAATATGTATCTATATATCATTTGCAAATTATTTTTGGTTTTAGGCATCAATTTAAATCGATTAATATCCTCTACTAGAATGATGAGGGGAAAGTAACCATGGCAGTTAATATGCTTCAAAGGTAGTTCTTGAGCTTTGACTGTATTTTTCAAGAGTAAGGTTTCACTGCAGACCTGATGATCCAAAGTGCCTCATCTTTTTGTTGCATGAAATTATGGCAGAGGTACACAGTTGAAGTTAACTTCCGCCATCCATTGATCACCTGCCATACATTTTGTGGCCTGAGTTGAGTTATTTGTTTTTATGATTTAAAAATACATTTAGGGTACACATTTTAAAAAAAGATTTTGTTGTTGTTAAAACTGTATGCTTAACTGTGCAATCAGGAGTGATAGAACAAACCCAATGAGGATTTCAGCACCACCACACAGAAACGAACTTATACCTGTGTCATGTAGTCTTGGAAGATTATTTGATAAAGAGGCAAAATTAGCTTGTTCTTATCTAGACTGTCCATATTTTTATTTTGAGGAATAGAGGTTTTTTTGAATGCCATTTAAAAGATCTGCTCCATTACACTGTGGCTTTGCAATAAAAACTCAGTGTGGGACAGAGGAACAGCTGTGCTATCTCAGAAGTATCTTAGTGAACCTAAAATTGCCTCACACAATTTTTTTCTCCTTTGTCAGAAACTTTGATAATGTGGCTGAACACAGTTTGATTTTTCTTTTCATTTTCTCAGAGCTCTTCGAAAAATACTTCATCTCTCTCCTTTTATCTGCGGGATAGACTTTTGAAAATATTTATTTAAGTATCCAATTTTTCATAAAAACAATTTTATCTGTATGCTTTTGATTAACCTAGCTTAGAACCACTGTCTTACTTTCCATGATACGTATGGGGACTAAGGTAGTATTTCCATTTGTAGGGTCGAACTCTACTAATGATGAGTCAAACCTTTCTTTCAGCTTCTCCCTTCTTGTCTTTTTTTATGTAACTGGGAATCTGTATGCATGTGGTGGTTTTGATTGGCCCAAAACATCAGTGAAGTGTTTTTAACATCTAGGAGAAATTTGGACCCCTCAGAAACTGTTCTAGTAGGCTTAGGGAGGTGTCTGAGGGGTGGGGTGTGGCACAAAGATGGCTCCTGTGTGTCCTGAGTGCACGTTCTGGAAGTTTTTACATCAAGTCCAGCAGAGCCAGTCTCTGATGGCTCTGAAGGTGATGGACATGCTGCTGGCCAAGTTTGGGCCAATTGGAGGTGCTGGTTACGCCTCTGTGAAAACATATTTAAGAAGAAATCAAAACAAAGCAGGGGCGCACTTCTTTCACTTCTTTGTAGTTGGAGGAGGAGGAGGTGGAGGTGAAAATATGTAGAGGGAGAACAACATGGAGATTGCCAAGGTCAGTGAAGAAGGTGGGGGAGGAGGTGCTCCAGTGTTGGAGCTGAAAACCCTCTGCAAGCCACAGTGAAGGCCATGGGGGGGCAGGAGGTCCCCCTGCAGCCCATGGAGTCCACAGGAGTGCAGAAATTCTGCCCACAGCCCACGCCAGAAGGGCAGGTGGATGCCTGGAAAAGACTGTGAACCAGTGGGAGTCTCATCTAAGAGTTAAAACTGCAAAGACCTTGCAAGAGAGAGAAAGGCCTTGCTCCTGGGATGGAAGCAGCCTGGCCTTGGCTCGGGAGAGTCTGCACAGCACCCTATGGACAAAAAGACTCATGTTGCAGCAGAATTTCGGGCGGGATGTTGCTCGTGAGATTGGACCCACACCAAAGAAGTTCTCAGAGGACTGTCTCTCGTGGGAAGGACCCCTGGCTAAGTAGAGAACTTCTTTCCCTGATTGGACTGACCAGAGGACCCCTCAACCTGCCCCCTGTCTGTGTTGCTGGTTTGGAAAGAGGGAAGGGGGGGGGGGTGAGTGCAGAGACTGCTTCTTAAGAGGGTGGGGGTGAGAGCAGAAAACTGTCTGGAGAGAGAGAGAGAAACAAGTAGAGATAAAGAGTATTTGTAGTAGAAGAATTGTAGTGATGAATAAATTTGAGAATCTGCTCTGTGGACTGTAAAGAGACCCCACACCCTGCCCCCCCCCACCTGGCTTGTGGATTGTAAAGGAGGAAAGGGGGTGAATAATATAGGTTCGTAAGAGGGAGGGGGGAGTGAACAAAATGTATGAAAAGTTTATTTTTGCCTTGCATTTATCCTCCAATTCTGTTAGGTAATTAAATCACCTTTTGCAACTTTAAGCTTGAAGCCTGTTTGCCCTTTTTTGTGCGTCCTCCTGGCAAGGGTCCTGTCTCAAACCCATGACAATGCAGCACTGGTCTGTGCAGGAAGTAAAACACTTTGGTTTGCATCCTTGCAGACGAGCATAAAGAAAAAATGGTCAATCAGCACCTTGTCTTTTGATTCTTTCTTCACAAATAAGCACCCTTACCCCTCAGAGATAAGATTTAGACAACATCACAAATGTATATAGAAGTTGGGTGAGAGTTCTTTCTGGCTCAGTTACTGGAGCCAAATGGAGCTCTCAAAGGAGAGCCAGTAAGGAGCAGATTCTCACACAAAGCAAATAGGTCCACAAAATGTGCCAAACCACAGGGCAGGTTTTGGAGATAGATAAGAGGGCACAGACTAGGTAATATTTGCCTTAACTCTTGAATGTGAGTGATGGAAGTAGTTGAAATACTGGCAATGGTCCATCAGTTCCATGGACTGAATCGTATTGGGTCTGCTTGACCTACAGAATTAAAGAAGGGGTGTCTTGGCTGCACAGCTGAGAAGGGTGGAAGGGTGTAACCTTGTGCTCTACAGAGCTGTGTACAGCATAAAATTCAATTATGACAACATAAATCATAAGAACAAATAATTCTAGCAAAATATTTAGTGTCTTCAGGATGGCAGGACTGCAACTGCAACAAGACAGGTATAGTCCACAGTGGCTTATGAATGTTACATGGACTTCATCTAGAAGAAGATATTTTAAAAACCTTTCCTCATAAAATGGATACCTAGTTTTAAACAAGTTCATTCAAGCAGAAGATTTAAGAAGAATATAAGCAAATGCCTACAGTGCACTGAAACTCTAAAAACAATACCAGTACAAAATTCAGCACTGCAAAGCTGTTCCTGCCTCCTGGGACCCAGACACTGGAGAGTCACTGATTGCCAGATCAGTGCAGCAACATGATGAGACTGGTGCTTTGGAGCTACATATCTTTGCTGAACTGCATTAAAAAGAGCAAGGGGGTTATTTTGGTCTTTTAGAGCAATTATTATTTTTGTCGTATGGCTTTATAAGATCAAGATTAACACTTAGAGAGCATACATGTGTGTGTTCATTATTACCATCATAACAAAAATATTTCTGAAATATAGAGTTGAAAAACTCCTTTTTCGATCATTTGTGGTATTTTTTGCATTACTTTGGAAAAAACTGCTCTTAGAAAAATAAAATCTTAGTTTATCAAAGAAAATGTTTGCACTTCATGGAAGAAATCTGCTTTGAACATCTTTAACCGTTTTGTTAGTAACAAGGAGAAGCCATAATCTTTGAGCAAATGAAATGCAGGAGGCTTTTTCGGTGATGGTTGCTCAGAGCAGCCTGAATTTGCAAGAGCAGCATTCTTCATCTTCAGTTTCTTAAATTATCAAGGAAGACCTCAGCACTGTGCTGAAACAGACAAGAATGCAATATGTTTGTGTTCTTTCTACTTTTTGCCATTTATTTACTAAAAATCATCAGTTTATGGGGACCTGTTGTCAAGAGATGGGATTGCATGAATGAAAGGCTAGAATCCTCACGTCCTCTCTCCCTTCTTGAGAGGGTGCAGAATTCTAATCTACTGATGGGTCAAATTTGCCCTAAATGCACAGCACAATTACTCCAGAGCATGAGTTCAAGATTCCATGTCTTTTGGCTAATCACTACTGTAGCATTTCTAATCTTGTGGCTGACTAGACAAGACAAATCACTGAAGTTTAGCTCAGTCTTAACTATTTGTTGAGAGAAGGCAGTATGGATAATTTTCCCTGTTTGCTACTTCTTCAGTGCAGTACAGAATGGACATTACCTATGCCAGGGTTCTCCATGAACCTGAGGTAGGAAAAAAATCAAAATGCCATAATCACCCCTTTGGAAATGCAGCAAGAGTTAAACAGAATAATTACTGAAGATGGACCTTAGCCAGAATTCCAAGTCTGAACACATTGTCTGTTCCAAATACCACTGTGGATCCTTTCCTGACTGCATGTGGTCAGAACCTGATTTTTTGCATATGTTATAGCAAGCTGCCATCTCCTTTCAGCCTTGCCCTAAATTAAGAATGACATATTACATCCAAATCATAGACCTGCGTTATCAGCAGTTCATAGAACAGTCTTCAACATAATCAGTGTAAGTAATTTGCCAGATAAAAGAATGGTAATAGCAAGTACAGTATAATTTATGAGGACACAAATTGTACCTATCTTTCAGAAGAAGAAAGGTACTGCTGGGTACAAAGAGTGGATCAAGAGCAAGGTCAAGTGTAAGCACTTCTGTTTAACATGCGCAGCCTGAAAACAGCAGGAGGAGCTTTCAAAGACTGATGGAAATGATACCAAATAAAGTTATTATAAATAATTGCTGTTTTTACGCTTCTAGTTGGTTTGATATGAGAGGCAGTTATAAATGGAAGACCTATTCTTTAGAAGGCATTTGATGAAGACCTCATTTCCTCAAAAGGGTTGAAAGTTTACAACTTGTAATACTAGAGGGAAATGGTCATTTTAGTTAGCTAAGTTTCTTAGCTAGAGTGTGTAGGTATATATAAAACACTGGTACTGGAGATTTTTTTCACAGTTCTTGCATCTCAGTTATACATGTCTTGAAAGCAAACACAGGTGAACTTTTGCCTTTGGATTTATGGAGCATTTTCTCTTTCTGAAAGCACCAGTGCCTAAAATGTACTAGGAATGGACAAGACTGTCAAAATTAGGTATTTTCTTGATGTGTACCAAGGCTTGGGATTTGTCAGCTGCACAAAAGATCACATTTTGCCTATACGTTTTTTTTACTCTTCTTTAAAACTCAATTTCATAAGATTAAAGGAAAACATTCAGAACTATCATGCTGTATCTTCATAGTATCTAACAACAAAGCTTCCACTTCTCAGAGAACCTGCTCTTTGCATCATGAGGGGTTTCCTAAATCTACTCCTTCAGCAAGGGAAGAAACCTCAGGCTCTTCACTCTTGTAGAACATGGACTTTCTGAAGCATGGGAGAAAATGGCAATTTTCCATGTGGCTTTCAGAAGGTTGCTTGTGAGAGACACTGTTTGTAATTGATATGATACAAGGAATGGTTATTAGGAGTTGAAACTGCATTCTGTGTTGCATGGAGATCACCTCAAAAATGTGCTGTCTACCACTCTGAAAACCTTCATGCTTCAGAGATCAGCTATGCAATATGGTGGATGGGGGCAGATTTCTGTCTTATGAAGCTCCATATTTTTCAGCAGGTAAATAAACTTGGAATAAACTGGCAGATAGATGACTTACTGGACAAGATACTAGACTGGGACTGAGGTAAAGTGAATTTTTCACTGGATTTCCCACAGGCTTTTTTTAGTTCATTACTGTTCAATTCTGGTTCTATGCCTTTATGCTATGGAAAAATTCCAACTCCACCCCCAAATTTAGTTGAGAAAAGTAGGGAATAAATGAGGCTAGATGTGTCACACTGATAGCATCTTATCAGCACATTTTCTTCTGTATAATAATTTTCACCCCATCTTCTTTGCCTTCTTGAGTCAAACCTGTGTCCAAAGGCCTGTGGAGTTTTGTGCAGCTGAAAACGTAATTCTTTTGGTCAATTCTCCTAAGTCTATCCAGACTTTTAGTCATGCTGTGACCAACAGTGAGGGTAAAGTTGTCTTAAAAGGTAGGTGAACAGTAAGAGATGCCAGCGCTCTGCAGCATCTGATCCCAGAAACACTGCTGGTGATGATTTAGCCGATGTCCTTTTCTTGAAGTACATGCTACAGCATGTAACAAAGGCAAACTTTCCAAACTTCATACACAGAACAGGAATCTCAGTCACAGTACAGCTGACATATGGATATATACATATATATATACACACAAAGGTAACAAAGGTAACTGAATGAAAGTCAGCTATCCACCAAGTCCCCTTGTAGTGAGCCCTGTTTTTCACTGCCCTCAGTTGTGTCCTTGCCTGAGCTCACTGCCAAAAACTTTTCATGCTGTACTCACTGCAAGGAAGCGAAGAAGACAGCAGAAAGGCTCCTTCCTGTAAGGACACAAGAAGCTGACCAGGGTGACTGAGGAGAAATTGAATTTCAAATAGTCACATGCACCCCATTTACCACACAGTTAAAGATAAAATGATTCTGTGGCTCTATGAAGCCTAAGGCTGCAGGCCCATTCTGAACTCAGTCTTTTATGTACCGCTGCACCCACATTGTTCAAGTTTCAGAGAGGGCACAAGGATGCATTTCTCCTATCAGTGATGCTTCCATCTCAGCCAAGTCTTCAAATAAGAAACCTGTAATAAAATCTACTTTTATTTCTGTTAGAGACCATGTTGCACATTACTAGTATAAAGGGAAATGCACTGTAAAACATTCATTTCTATTTTCCAGAAGAAACCTCTTTGGTCTTAAAATAAAGTTACATTTACTTTCTTGAAAATTTCATATATACCCTCTCTCTTTTTTTCATACTGATCAACTCGCCTCTTTCCACAAAGCAAACTGGGTGCAACTTGAGATTACACATGCTTCCTAGAAGATCAATATTTAATAGTGATTTGTATAATAATCCCTAAATTTCATAGAGAAAAAGGAATAGGCCTGTGATCTTGGCAGGACAGCATAAATCAGTCTTAATCCCAAAGAAAACTACTTGTGGGCAAGTGACTTTAATCCGTATTGCCATACTGCACCAAAGGTCTGTGAAATTATTTTCAAGCACCTCTCTCATGGCTTGCAAACTGATCACTCAGATCTTTCATTGTTTTAAATGAAAAAAAGACTGAAAAAAAATCAAGAGGATAGGTAAAAGAGAGCATATAATGCCCCACAAAAAGTTCATCTCCAGCATCAAGAAAAAATACCCTTTCTTGTGACATTGACAGAACTCATAGAAGAGAGTGTAGTTTTTCTTCTGGTTTTAAACAGGAAACTTATGGGAACAGAACAATTCCCTAAGATTCACGCTTTTCTGAAGAGCTTCTTCCTTGACTCTTACCCTGCTTTCCTCTTGCTGACAACCTTCTGACTCGAAGGTGCAATGCACATCTCTCTCTTCCTTCTTTCTTTTCAGCCTTCAAAAATAAATTATTTACATTTCCCTGAAGTCTCTACAAAACATGGATTCCTTTAGATTCCTTTCATGGAAAGTTTATTTGGGGATTAGAAAAATCTTTCTTTTTACCAGAAGACTGATAAATGGCAAGCCAGAGTTGACTGTCCTATCATCCTTACAGTTGCACATGCAGTCTGCAAAAGAAATTCATGCTGTTTGTTTCAATCCTATTTTGTCTGTTGGGTTGTTGCATCTCGCACCTGTGATTTTGGTTATATAATTATTTTCACTAACTTCCTAGACTATGACTCCATTCCTCTGTAATCCAAGAAATTAAATCCTCATGACTTCAATCTAAATGTATTTCAGACTTTAGGTATTATTTTAAAGGAATGGATTAAAAATGGATATAGTCACAGCCAGTTTTTGTGAGTAACCTATTTACTCTGCTATATGAAGTACATATTTCTTTTTAGTTTTAAGGCTCTTCACAACATAATCTACTTTCAAAAACCACTGTGTTTGGCTACCAGTTCTTCAAGATTTAGATAAGTTAGAATCAGATAAGGTTATTGGAAGTTGCATGTAACTCATGTTTCTAGACTGATTGGTCTTCATCCTAGTACTTTGGAAACAAAATTGATTTTCTTTATCCAGTATTTATTGAGGGCAACCATGGTTTCGGTTTGCTTTGTGGAAGGAAGCTGACCCTTCTTAGTTCTGAAAAGAAGCAATGAATTTTTTTTTCATTTATGGGAAATTCCCCAAGGAATGGGAGAAAACATTTGTAAACTATAGAAGTAGACAAAACCCACTGGAATTATCTGTTGATTAGTAATGGGAAACAATCTCCCAGTGACAAATAATGAGTTCAGCAGGAACAGATTGCTGCTCAATGCAGTACTGGGGAAGAAGGCAGAGGAAGGACACAGAAAGAAACAAGACACTGAAAGTGATGAGGTGGGAAAATTATCTCTTCAGCTCATGTTGAGTTGATCTGCAAGTAGCTGACATTCCCAATACCAGAAAAAGGGCATGGCAACAATCATGAGGCTAAGAATGCGCCACAGGTGACTGCATGAGCCTCTACAAGGCAAAGTGTCCCAACAACCCCACACAACCCTACAGCCTTTGAGAAGAGTGGTTGGAGAACTGCTCAGCAGAAAGGGACTTAGGAGTGCTGGTCAACAGCAGCTGAACATGAGCCAGCCTGTGCCCAGGTGGCCAAGAAGACCAAAGGCATCCTGGTCTGGATCAGGAATAGAGTGGTCAGAAGGACCAGGGCAGTGATATTCCCCCTGTACTTGACACTGGTGGGGCCACACCTCAAATCCTGTGTCCAGTTCTGGGCCTCTCACTGCAAGAAGGACATTGAAGTGCTGGAATGTGTCCAGAGAAGGGAAACAGAGCTGGTGAAGAGTCTGAAGATCAAGTCCTGTGAGGAGTGGCTGAGGAAGCTTGGGGTGTTCAGCCTGGAGAAAAGAAGGCTCAGGGGAGACCTTATCACTCTCTACAACTACCTGGAAGGAGGTTGTAGTGAAGTGAGGGTCAGCTTTTTCTGCCATGTCTCAAGTGAAAGGACAAGAGGAAATGGCCCTCAGTCGTGCCAGGGAAGGTTCAGATTAGATATCAGAAAGAAAGTTTCCACTGAAAGTGTGATTAGGCTCTGGAATAAGTTGCCCAGAGAGGGGATGAAGTCACTGTCTCTGGAAGTGTTCAAGATTTGTCTGGATGTGGCACTTGGGGATATGATTTAGGGGTGACTGTGGTGGTGTTGGGCTGACAGTCAAACTAGATGATCTTGAAGGTCTCTTCCAACATTGATAATTCTGTGATTCTGTGAAAAGAATGTTTCCTATATGGATAAGAGATAGTAGAAAAATCTGTAAGGTTCAAACTGCTTCTTGATGTGAAATCAGTATACAAAGAGATGATCTTTAGGTTTTAACAGAAGCCAGATCTGACTGGCTAAAATGTGTGAGAGAACACAGGTTTGAGAAGCAGGTGTGAGGCAAATGAAATTTTTTTTTTGCTATGAGCCTGAACTAATGGCTGCAGCAGACATAGAAACATATCAGAGAAAGAAGAGATTTCAAATAATTTTTCTCTTTTGAAAGATATGCTAACAAGATATCATCTTATTATCTGGGAAATTTTTTCTTCATCTACTCCTGTATATTTCTCAGAAAAAAAGATGCCTTAAGCCACTTGAAACTTTTGGTCACTAGTGTAACATAAACTGCAAAAGAAAATCAGATCCAAGCAATTCTGATACCAGCAATCACAACTGCATACTTGAGTTTACACTTGGGCCTTGTTTGTCCTTCCATGACCTTTTCAGAAGCTCTGAAACAACACAAAATTTGTATTTAATCCATGGGGGTATTTTCTTTCAGTTTCAAGAAGTAGTTAAAGCAGCTATATTTATTTGAAATATCAACACATGGAATTTGATAAAATAAACCCACTGAGATCACTAAAAAAAAAGTGCCCTTTGAAAGTGCTGGTGTGCTTCGCTATTAATTTTGCAACACAGATCATGAGAATATTTTACTGGATATTCTCTCATTTTAAGAGAAGATCAGGAGTTGGTAATCGACCTCAAAGGTTTTGAGTCCATGGGTTTTTTTTTTTCCAATTAGAAAAAGAAATCTAGTATTGAATTTACATATGCTGAGAGCATGAGAAAGAATACTTCAGAATCTAACTAGAAATTAAAAGACATGGGATTTTGAAATGTATATTGAAGCAATTTTCAAGGTAGATTTAAACTTAACTGAAGACATAGTGTGGAAAAAATACTAGATGGTTCTCATTGAAGGGTCACTGTGAAAATGCAGTAAAATAATGAATATTGTATTTATAATTTTCTACTTTTGTTTATTCACAATCATCAACTCTTAACAGCTTAAGTGAAGGCATGACTGGTATTTGTATCAGAAGTCACGAAGGTTTACCTTTGCTTCTAAACCAACTTTATGTAAATACCCTAGGATTTTTTTCTTTTTTGCCTCAACTATTACCAAGTGAATTGAAGAAAACACCCTTTAAGCCAGATCTATTACTGACTAAAAGATGTCTCTCTAGTAAAACCCAAAATACAACATATACATTATTTTGCTGATTTAATTGGAGAAGATATTGGTTGCATTTTATTCTGAAAGACTGACTTGGTGGAATACAGGTGAGGGTGATACCGGGCTGGAGTGAAGCTGGTGCTGTGCATTCTGCACAGTTTGGAAAGGATGGACTACAGAAGGAGGAATAGAGATTTGGCAGTCCATAAATCCTGCAGGGTTGCAGAGAGCTGACATTTACCAAAGAGAAGACTTTGAAAGAAGATCTGAAAGAAATGTAACAGCTGGGAGCACAATTAATTGACAAATATTGAATGTTGTGAATATTGAAAATAAAATGTGTGGAAATAGAATTTTCTTCTAGCTATGTAGACAATAACTTTTTTTGTATGATAGCAGCATTTTGTGTTCAGTACCCATTGCAATCCAGGGTTTTTATAGTATAGTAATATTTTACATGATTATTTCTACTTCTTGTTGCTGTTTTTAAACTCGTTCATTTTTGTGTATAACTGAATTGCAGGTGGCTTCACTGTCTGAATTGATCTTTTGAAACAAGGATCCTTTCAGAGAAAACAGTGTCTCCAATTTGTTTTTTCCCAAAGCAAGATAACATTTTGTTACATCCTACTGATATAGATTGAAGATGTGAAGGCACTGCTATTACAATTATTAAAGCTGGTAACTGCAGCTGATTTAGTTCCCTCTATTTTGTATTTGTTTTGCTTCCTTACTCTGACAGTGTAAGAATTTATTTGGTGTAGTCTTCCTTGCTGCCCTCAGCTCTTCCTTTCTTTTCATGTTGCTGTGCTTAGGTCTTGCCAGTGATTTTTTTTTTTTTTTTTAAGCCTCTAGATGTGTTGGACTGATATGCAATTTTATGAAAGTTTGAAGGCAGATACCAAGCTGGTTCGCCACTTATGAAAAAAAGTTCCACAATTAAAATAGAGATGCAAGGACGTTTGAAGTATGAGGCAAGAAAATACCTAGTATACAAGTAATGTAAATTTTGTACCATGTAACATTACATGAGGCTTACTGAAACTTTTTCTTTTGTTTTATATTCAACTGATTTTAGTACCACTTCCACAGATTTATTCCAGTATAAACAATTTTATAATTTGGCTCCAAGAAGGATAGCAAAGAATGAACTAGCTTCAAAATGCCTTTCATTTCCCCCTCTTATCCTAGCCCAGACTGGATACATAAACAGGATTAGGAGGGAGAGAGCACTTAACCTTGAACATTTACAGCAGAAGTAGAATGGTAACAAAAGTATAAATTATTATGAAATGCCCTCTAGGGATATCAGACAGAATTCGTTATAGGTTCTGCACCTGTAGCAGATATATGCAACAAATGAAAAACAGTTTCCATGCCAGCTCATTCCTAGTCAAACCAAGAGTTCACAAGATCCATAAATCATAGGTTCTGGATCTCTGCCACTTGTAAAAATGTAAAAATATGTAAAAAAGAAGCACAGACAGGATGATACAGAAAGTTTATTCCAGAGAGGTGCTATATTTACTTATTATCATAAATGCATGTTATCATGATATTTAAGTTCGAAAGGTTCCTTAGCCAGTACTTAATATTGAAATGAATTACTGAAATTAAAAGCTTTTTTCATAAAGCAAAATAACACCTGTCTGAAATGCCTGAATACCAAAATCTAGATCAAAAACAAGTTTATTCTGTGACCTTTCAGTATTTCTAAATAGGAAAGGAAATAGCATTTTCAAAACGCAGGGACATTTTCTAAAGTCATCTTGAAAAGTCACCATATATCATGTGCCAAAGTCTCAATTTTGCATAAAGAAAACTTTTATATAAATGTCTAGAATTCTTTAAAAACACAAAAAGCAAGATAACATGATAATCTAGAGGCAGAACTGAATGACAATAGGTGTTACACAAAGATCATGCCCTTAAGAACTTTTACCATTTTATGAAAATAGTGATGCAAAAAGGCAATTGGAGTGATCAAGAAAGTGAAGTCATGATGGAATTCCAGCAACTGCCATACCTGCAAGCTTTAAACACATATTTGAAATAATCAAAACAGCATGTATTTAAAATTATAAATATTCCATTTTGTCACTCTCTTGGCCATTGATTTACTAAAAAACTAATTTTTCTCTTCTTAGAAGGCTTTCTGGTTGAAATCTTCTCTATACACAGGTAATTGACGAGTGGCGAGAGGGAACTCATGGCAGTCTCAATGTGAGATATAGAATAAGCTCCATTTTATTTCACTAAAGGAGAAACCTATATACTGTTACAGATGTTACTAATTATAGTTACACACGTATCTGCAGTTTGTTCTCACATCTACAGGGTTCTCTCTTGCATTCTTTGTTAATCACAAGTTCACTCCCGTACATTCCTCACACAGCTGCATCATCTTGATATTTTCTCACGAAGCATTCTCAGGGAAGCAAGCTATTGCAGCTTGTTAGGATTTTTACTGAGGCCTGAGTATGCTGAGGCTTTGTTCAGGTTTATTTTGTTAACACAAGTTTTGCTGGAAAACTGCATTTTCCAACAGCTCCCCCGTTTCGTTTGTGAGAACAGAGGTTTTCTGTTATCAGATTAATTTGTTTTGCTATTTTATTTCTACAATTATTATAAATTTACTTAAGGAAATATCACTAGTTATCATTAGTTATGTTGCCACGGTTCAGGAATTGCCATTGTTGAAAACATTCACTTCTCAGGCAAAGCTTGGAGAACTTTTCCCGGGTAAGGACTCCAAGTTTACCTGGAAGAAGATTTAGCTTTTATAAGTTTAATTTGACATATCAAAATTACTTGATCACATTTTGGTGCAGAACACTTCGGACTCATGGCATGTTTTCCAGCTAGTTAGGACTAAGGCTTGGCCAGAGCCTAGGCCCTAAGTAGGAGGGTTTTCTTAGAACATTTTATAAACAAGCTTTGATTATTATCAATAAGGAGAGTGTCTTAACATGTTACTATTTTTGTAGATAGCTATATAAGGTGAGATGAAATATTATTATTATTTGACTTTAACTAAGGAAGATAAAACTGCAAAGGCTTTTTGTGAATAATAATATAAACCAACAAATTTAAAACTTAAGATTAATATCACTGAAAATGAATAAAGCTTGATCTTAATAAATTTGATTTAAAACTAACAAATAGGACTTAACTATAATGGAATTTAAAGTTGATATCACTTTAACAATTTTAACAGAATTTAAAACTTAACAGAATTTAAAATTAACATCACTTAATATTACTTAATAGAATTTAACCTTAACAGAATCTAAAACTTAATAGAATTTAAATTCAATATTACTTTAACAGAATTTATACTTAACCAAAGGCACTTAACAGGTAACCTAAACTATTTAGTAGAACTTTACTCATAGGTTTCATTCACACATCAAAACTCTCAAGAAATCAAAACCACACTCTCAGCAGTCACAGGTTTCATCTTAGACATTAAAACACTCGAAAAGCAAACAACAGTCTCAGCAGTTACAGGTTTTATCTACACATTAAAACACTCGAGAAAGTAAAACAACACTTTCAGCAGTCCAACACTTTCAGCAGGCCTGCAACATACACACAAACACTATCTTAAGCAACACTTTAGCAAAATTCAGCTTTCGTTCAAGGCTATAGCAATCAAGGTGTTCATTGTTTTCTTGGTTTTTTTTTTTTCTTTTTTTTTTAATCAGGATAATATATTGTTACAATGCCTTTTTATTAGTAAAACGCTGGAAACAAGTACAAACTATAACTTGTTTGCACTAATTAACAGGGTACTCTGAAAACATGGATGCAGCTGGTGTTAGCTTGTAGAAGGTGCTGAAACTTGGTAATAGGTGTTTCATCCGGCAAAGCGAATAATTAGAGGTTTTGGGGAGAACAGCTGGAGAACGTGTTCAAAGATCTGCATCTGCCACTCCGATTCGGGTATCAGACTGCTGTTTCTGCTGGCAACGCCGTTGGTTAGTTCTGGTTCGCTGCTGAATCTGTCAATCATTTTCTCATCCTTGGGGAGGAGTAGAGTTTAGGGTATCACCACAGACATCACAGTTGGGGCAGTGAAGGAGGCGTGGATGGCTCGCGGCTCCGCCTACCGGGGCACCCTCTGCGACTTCTGCTTTCGTTGCCATTCAACTGGAAACTACAGTTGGAGCAACTTCCGCCACAGGTCTCTCTGTGTGGCATTCAGGTGGCGTGCGGTGGAGGGCAAGAGCCATTGCAGCTGCGCGGCCACCGGTCGCTTTCTGTTTGTCTTTTTTGTTTTTACAAGCTTCTGTGCCATGAGTATCTCTGTTGCAGCGGGAACACCAAACTTTCTCGTTACAATTTTTTCGTATGTGTTCTTTGCTGCCACACCAATAACAACGGAGTAATTTCTGGCTACTTTGATGCTGTACCCGCAATGTTTGAGCCCTCTCCAGCATCGTATTCAGTTGTTCCGGCAAAAATTCAACAGTGGCACTCTCAAACAAAGCAGCTAAGATGTTTTTCGTTGTAAAGTTGCTAAGTTCTATGATACATTGACACAGGAATAGTTTTTTCATCCAATCGGGTAACTTTGTAATTTCAGCTGCTGGCAGCCAGGCGGAGCGCCCTCCCCTTGCCAGCACTGGCAGCGAGAGAGAGCCACGATTCCCCCTCCCCCCTGGCGGGGGGGTGCTCCCCCGGCCGCTCGGCTGCTGGAGTTCTTTGCATGTTAAAAACAGAACGGCAACTCTCAGGTTTTTCTCTGCTCTCTGCAGCTGCTTTAGCAAGTTCTCGCTCTGCTGGATGTTGCTGTAAGCAGGCTATGACTTTACTCCATGGTTTACCAAGCTTTTTTGCAATTTTATCACCCTCCAGAAGTAAACTAGCTCCATAATTTAACCACTCTTTTACGTCGAATACTGTAACAGGATTTGTAAAAAATCCATAGGCTTATCCCACCACCATTAGACCAGCTAACTGCGATAGAGTGCCTTTACTGAGTCCATGCTTTTCTAAAAAGCATAACAATAAAAATTGGGCTACCTCCGTCTCCATTATGGTCCAGCTGGGTTTAAAGTAATGTGGTCGCCGCCGTCCGAGCGCTCCGCTGGGGCGTCTCTGCTTATTACGCGGTCGCCAAGGTCAGTGCAGATTTTCCGAGGTTATAAGCCCTTACGGAAGCGGGTCTTGTACGGCCCAGGCCCTCGGATCACCTCCCCCCTGACAGGGGCGATAATCTTAGCCCACCGGTGCTGCTCTGGTACCTCTCCGTTCTCGCCGCTGTCTGGGGCAGGGTCGTAAAACTCTGCTGCCAGTGTCTGTGGTGGTTGTTTCTCGGAGCAGGGTCCTAAGTCCTGCTACCTGTATCTCCGTATCACATCGGGGTCACCATTTTGACAAGCGGCGAGAGGGAACTCACAGCAGTCTCAACGTGAGATATAGAGTAAGCTCCATTTTATTTCACTAAAGGAGAAACCTATATACTGTTACAGATGTTACTAATTATAGTTACACACATATCTGCAGTTTGTTCTCACATCTACAGGGTTCTCTCCTGCATTCTTTGTTAATCACAAGTTCACTCCCGTACATTCCTCACACAGCTGCATTGTCTTGATATTTTCTCATGAAGCGTGCTCAGAGAAGCAAGCTATTGAAGCTTGTTAGGATTTTTACTGAGGCCTGAGTATGCTGAGGCTTTGTTCAGGTTTATTTTGTTAACACAAGTTTTGCTGGAAAACTGCATTTTCCAACAGGTAATAACGAAGTATTTCTTAAAACCTTAAAGTACTCATAAATAAAATAATGCTTTATAGAATACAGAAGAGTCACTAAGAAATCAAGACTCTAAAGGCATTTATGATTCCTAATGATTGTTTCATGCTGGGGCCTTTACAAGTCTGACAATAGTAAACCTTTCATTATACATGCTTGATCACATATTTGTCTATACATTTGGAATTTACAAACACGTACACATAATTGACTAACATTAGAGATAGTTACCTGCCAAACAACCTGTTAAATAACAAAAGTATAACCAAATAGCCAGAACCAAAGTTCTGCACAGATACAAAGATTAATCTAAGTCTGCTAATTTATGAATTAAGTGCTTTCTGTTCACTTCAAAAAGTGCTCTGCCATGGGCTTGAATCAATTAGTAAACTAGAATCATTAGCTTTAATTCTCTTGTCCTCAATGACCTGCAGTAACTTCAGTAGCCACATGAGGATTCTGAATATATAGTTGTTAATATTAAAGTTTTAAATTTTAAAGTTATGAGATGTGCAGAACTGTAGTAACAACGGCCATGAAAGCACCTAGGACTGGCATAATTGTTACCCATAAATTTGCAGGGCTGTGTTTGCTTATTCCAACACATAAATTACAGCCATCACTGCAGAGCAGACAGGAGACAAGCAGTACCACACTGCAACCTGCTACACAGTGGATGCAACAGCAACATGCCCTTGCAGCAGAGTCACCCACCCACACCTTGGGTACTGTTAGTAAGTGCGTAGCCAGCAACTACAAGACATAAGTGACCCTTCCCCTCCGTCTGGTACTTGTAGGACCTTATCTGGGTTACCATGTCCAGTTTTGGTCTTCTCATTACAGAAGCGCACTGTCATTCTGAAGGGAGTCTATGCAAGGGTGACCAAGATGGCCAGGGAGCTCAGCCTGCACAGCTCGGAGTAGAAAAAGTTAAGAAGAAACTTTGTGGCTGAATAAAACTACTTGATGGCATGATACCAAGAAGATGAAACCTGGACTTTTGTCAGAGATGGATGGTTATGGCTGATCCTATGTTTCCCAAGTTGGAACACAGGAAATTTCAAGTACCTATCAGCAATTTGTTTATCACAAGATACACTGCAGCAGGTAGCCCAGAGAAGTTATGGACACACTGCGCTGTCCTTGGAGGTGTTCAGTACTCCATTGCACATGGCCCTGAACAACATGATATCAACCGCAATGTCTTGGAGCAGGGGTTTGGTCTAGGTGATGTCCAGACGTACCTTCCAACCTAAATTACAGTTCTGTGATTCCATGTGTACTACCATGAACATTATATAAGGATTAACAGAGTTAAAAAGTTAAGTAAGTATCTTTCCCCTTTTTGACATTTCCAAGTGTGACCCTCTGAATACCCAGCAAAGTCCTGTCATGTGCCCAGCATAGATATTTTTCCCTTCTATTCCTATATGAGCCTTGTGCTTCCTGTGTAAGTGTTGTTCCCATCTCCTGGTTCAACTTTGAGTGTTCTGTGTCTGTCGGTGAGTTTAATGTCCAGATAATATGCTGAAAGTCACAATTCTGCTCAGAAATTTGCACTTGGAAAGCATTGCTAGTGCTCCACAACCCTCACTCCAGCAGATAGGAGCATCCTTCATAGTAAGTTGTGCATTGTGGTGCCTCCATAATGATCATCCTCCCTTGGTCGAAAGTAGAAGGTACATCTTAAGCAACACTTCGGTCTCAAGTGTCTGGGTCATGAGAGCAACTTCATTTAGCAATAGGCATTAAGAAAAACAGAAAATAATTTTCTTTCTCCTGTTGCGGAAAGTCTTCTGTATTTGTTATGGTGTTAAGCCTTCTGCTCCCCCACAGAATCTGATTTCAGGGGAATAAAGACAGATAACATCCTACAGTAGGTCTATGGACATATCTGTCTTCCAAACCAGCTTTTGCTGGTGGTGGCTTGTATATCAACCTTGTGAGGTCCCACAGACTGGTTTATTATCCCTGGCAGACACAATGTCCATTTCCACGTCGGAATACCTGTCCCTGTTTAATGGCAGGAAACCAGCACTGGCAGGTGTGGTACTTCAGAAGCTGCATAACTACAGAATCACCGAATGGGTCAGGTTGGAAGGGATCAGGATGTTCATTTGTTCCAGCCCTCCCTGCTCAAGCAGGGTCGTCCTAGAGCACACAGAACAGGATTGCATCCAGACAGTTCTGGAATATCTCCAGTGAGGCATTCTCCACACCCTCTCTGAGCAATCGCACAGGAAAGAAGTTCTTCCTCATGTTCAGGTGGAACTTCCGGTGCATCAGCTTCTACCCGTTGCCTCTTGTCCTACAGCTTGGCAGCACGGAGCAGAGCCTGGCTCCCTGGCTCCCATTCCAGCCCTGCGAATCCCCGCAGCCCCCGGGGATGTTTGCGCCCTCAGCTCCGCTGCTGCCACGGCGCCTGAGGAGAGCGCGCGCCCGCCGGCCCCGCGCGCCTGCCGCGTGCCACCCGCCCCGTGTTTACCCCGAGCCCCCGCCTCTCCTGACGTCACCGGCTCTGCCGTGACGTCACGGGCCCGGGAGGTGCCCGGCGGGCGGCGGGGGTCGCCCCCAAGATGGCGGACCAGATCCCGCTGCGCCCGGTGCCGCGCAGCGCCCAGCGCAGGGCGGCCTATTACAGCAGCGCCGCCGCGGCGCAGCGGCACAGCAGGTACGGGCAGAGCCGGCGCGGCGGCCTCTGTTCCCCTCCTTCCCCTCTCCTTCCCTTGCCTACAGCCGCGGGCGGGGAGGCATGCGCCCCTCGCCCAGCGCCGCTGCCCTGCGGGGCTCCGGGACCGCCCGCCCGCTCCGCGGGGAGGGCGGGAAGGGGTGGCGGCCCCGCCGTGGATGGTGGAGGGGGGCTGTGGGCAGTCGCTGGCTCCCGCAGGCCTCCGCGGCGGTGGCCGCCTGCCCCTGGCCGCCGTTCCCGTGTCCCGGCGCGGGGCTGGGGCCGGGACGGGCTGCGGTGGCGGCGGGAGGATGCGCAAGGCGCCCTCGGACCGGCTGCTCCCGGCGCCGGCCCCGCGCCCGCGGGTGCGGCCTTCGCTCGCCAGGGCCCGCCGCCCGCAACTCCGCTCAACTCGGCTCCCTGGCCAGGAGTTCACTTAGGAGCGGGATGCCCACGGCGGAGGGCTTGTTTGGGCGTCCTTAGTAAATATGTTGCGAGCTAGTTGTTGGGTGCTAGCACGGACACCATTCCTGAGTGTGGGAATTAGAATAACTTCAAATTTCCTGAAATACACACTGTTGGGCTTAAGTAGCTAGGAGAAGGTGGTTTAAAGGTCTGCCATCAAATTGTTTCTGGGCAAGAATTGAACGTTTCTTTGCTTCCCATTAGAATGAATAATTTCTAGGTATACTAATATTGTGAGCAAGGAAAAAACTTTGCTCCATAATTTTGGTATCTACAGTGGATAACACTCTTACAATGAATGATGTAATTATACTTACTTGTTTGAGGTTTCTTTCCTCTTCTGGTTCTTGTAGAGCATTGGCTGTAGATACAAGGACTGTAGGAAGCAGTTGTAGGATCTGAAGTAAATGGACTTGCTAAAAACAGAATAGTTGGTGCTGTTCTAGTTCAAATGCAGTGACAAATCTGTTTCCTAATGAATAAAATATGTTTACTTTTTTGTTTGGATGGGATAATTAAAAAAAATATTAGATTTTGTGCAAAATAGATTAGGCTTACATTATTTTGTCTTGATTCTTAAACTAGATGAAGATTCTTTTTTAATGAACATTCACAAGTTTGTAGGACATTCTGCCATAGTAGTTGCTTTCCCCAGCTCACTAGTACTTGTATGTCTGACAACTTGTTGATTTGTCCTCTGTTTTGAGGTAGGGCAGTGTTATCATCATTATCACTGTTCCTCAGAGAATCGAATCAGAGAAAGCTCTCACTAAAAGTTGTTTCTCAGTAGGTTTTGTGCTTAGGAATAAAGAGGAGGATTAGGTAGGTAAAAACTTAGTCCAGACTATGAAAGGTACTGGAAGTTCTGTTGTAGGTTAACCAGGAGTGTTTTGGTGATTTGAAAAATGCTGTGGATGGGATGGGTTGAGTCCATAAGTCAGATGGTTACACAGGCTTATTGAAGGTGTGTTTGCAGGTATCGTTGCTGTTCTTCAGACAAACTGTTTAATCATGGCTTTATAAGCAGATTTGAAAAGCTGTAGGAATCTAGCAAGGAGCTACCAACTCATTACGGATTTGCTTCTTGCCCTCTGTCTTTGATCAACATTGCCCTCCAAAGATTGTGGATGGCATTCCTTCCAGTTTAGATGACATCTTTCAGAGCTGTGTTCTGTCATAATCTTTTCAGGTGCAGGTGATACGTATTTAACTTACTGATCCTCCATAGAAGTGATTCTCTATGATTTTATTACTTTTGTGTGACTTCTTGTAGGTATATAACACCTTTAAAAATTGACAGGCTCATTGCTATTCTTCATTTTTGATCCCGTGATTATTAAATTGCTAATTTGAGCTCTGAGAATTAGAGTGCTTACACCAACCTCTTCTCTCACTTTGTTTTTATTTTTCTTAATGTGAGTTGAGTAGGCTGGTCATTCTTCTTGAAGAATACCTTGCCATGGGTTTGTGAGAGCACCTCTGGAAGGTGGTGCTCCTATGGACCTGTAACAAAAACATGGGAATGCTTGTGTAGAGTCTACCACAGCTGTCTTGTGTAATACCAAAGGGGAAATACAGCAGTGCAGATAGTTGAATTACAACTTGTAAGTCTTATGACTCTAAGCTTGTAATTGAACTACAGCTTCCATGTCCTAATGAATGATTCATCCTGCTTCTCTAATCTTTATCTTCAGCACAGACTCTGAAGAAGCCTTGCATTCCTGTGGAAACTGCAGCAAAGGTCCTGATGTCAGATACTTATGAGAGTGTTGAAGTGAAGTCACTGAGGTCTCTGATATGCAGAAACCTATCATGTGCACGTATGCTTGAGGATTTTGCCTTAAAGGGTGTAATGCATATCTCGGAAGATGTCTAGAAACAAACACCTATTGAAATACACTAGATTTGGTATGTCAGGTTTAATCCAGTGCTGTTGTTTCTGGACCTGGACCTGGAGTCTGACTTGCTGCGATTTATTTCTTCAGTGAAGAATTTACAGTCTTTTGGAAGTCTTATACACACATCCTTAACTTTAGTGTGGTAGTGTTTTTAACTCCTATTGATTGTCCTGCTGCTGTGCAACATCACTTAATACAACTCAGCAGTTGCTAACCTTTATTGGCCTCGCAGCTAATTTGTAGGATGACTTCTTTTGCTTGAGCTAAGCAGTCTGTAGGAGTCTGTGCTAGTGTTGCTATAGTTTGCTTTGCAGTGAGGACAAAGATTTTCTTATTCAGTGTTTGTCTGTAATGTGCTTTTTGCTTTTGAGCTTTTAGGCACATTGATAGTGCATATTTTAAAGCTGGAATATGTTTTTCCCCACATACCTAAAGAAACTTCGATAATGCACACACTTCTGTGTAAAATTGTAGCCAGCTAAAATCATGAAATGTCATGAGATGTACTTTGTATATAAACATGACAAGATGAATGTATTTTATATATTCATATTGTGTATGTTAAGGCCTGTTAAAAAAAATTAAAAATACATATTAAATGTTACTTATGGTTCAATGAACACATGCATCCTGTTCTACTTTTATTTCTGATGTTTAAGGGCAACTTACTACTTTTGCATTAGAAAATCAGTTTTTATACTTTTTGTCGTCTTTGCCTACCTCAGATGGACAGAGAAGTGTTCATGTTCTACCGTTAGCAATTAGGGAAATCTATCTTGGAGGGAAAGGTTGTTCACCTTAAATTAATTTGAAAAGTCCTTGCTATTGTTTAGTATGTTCAACTTGCATAGTTGTAAAAAGTCTTGGGGGAAAAGCTGATTGGTTCAGCACTTGTTTCAGCACTTTGTCCTTGAGCTTGAAGGTTGTTATCTACAGGAAAAATAGCTCCTGCTTTTTGTTTACATGGTGAGGGAGAAAGAGGACTGCAGAACATTCCAGTTCACCTTAAATGTGCAGTGAGTCTTGACATGCTTGTTCTCATCTGCTAGACTTGTATTTGTCATCGTCAGCTCCAGAGTAATCAACTGCTGAACACAGGAAGGAAGTTGACTGTGCTGTGCCTGTGTTGTCATGTGAGGTTGATGGAAGGAAAACAAGAAGCCTGGTGGAATTTTGAAACCAATAAGGGGCTAAACAGTAGTCAACCCTCATTTGTCCATAAGCAAAATACCTGGTTTCTTTCGGTGTTCTGTGCTTGCTGCTATCAGCATATGCTTGTATTTGGCCTAATAAGGCTGAGGTGAGAGATGTTGGGACTCCTGAGCTGGTATCAGAAAATCACATCTCACCAGCTGTTCCTTATGTGACGTAAAATCACTTGCACTCCAGATATTCACACAGGTGGTGTCATGAAAAGACACCCAGTCACTGGAAGGAAATCTCTTGCGTGATTATTCATGGTATGGGCCACAGTAGTGTATTTATGAGTGACACAACTGGCTATATTAGGTGGTTGTGGCAGGGCAAGTTGTAGAACAAATCAATCAACTGCTGTTGATTGTCTCTGCAGTTTGCTGCTGATGGAGCAACTCTGTTTTAAGGCAACTTACTAGACTTGTTTTTGAATTTTTATATGTCATTAACGAATAAGAAAATTGCACAAGAAGGAAAAAAGAATAAAATACTAACATGTCTTTTGGACATGTAAATGCAGGATACTTGTTGCTTAACAATTGGTGAACCGTAGCTTATTTAATGTGAAGTATGTATAATAGAAAAAATGAAATCTCTTCCAGACTAAATGGAATGGAAGTCTGCAGATCTTGAAGTTCAATGAGAATTCACATGCTTCCCTGATACGTACAAATCCCAAACCAATTTTTGTAGTACACAGAAAATAAGATGATTTAATGTAGTAATACAGTTCTAATGTTCTTCATTTAAATGAAAGCTGTTCCCAGCAATCTTGTAGTCCTTATGGTTATTATTTCTCAGGGTGTTTGGCTGGGTTTCACACTGAACCACCAAAAAGAGGCATACAAATATCAACAGATAATACATAGACTGTAATTCTGTGGGGTTTTTTCATTTCTGGCATAGTCTGATGTGATCTTTGTTAAAAGACCTTGATTCCTGCTGCCTTTCTGTTGTTCGTTAGAATTGTGTCCTAGTTCTAAATGACAATGTGATTTTCACATTCTAGATGTTATTCTCTGTATTCCAGTGGGTTTTGATATTTCAAGTGTAATAATTTAGAATAATGTCTCCAAATCACTAAAAATAGTATTTGGTGAGGCAATGTAACAATCAGAGAACCTGTACCTCTCTTGTAGAGTGATCTTCACAGAAAGTTCATTACTTATTTTGCTATAACTGTGGGTCTGGAAAGTAAGATGTCCACAATGGTTCTAAAAAAGCAAATATTGATACATATCAGTGGAATTTACTCATTGAATGGGCTATATGCAATGATATTTGGTATTTTGTAGTTTTCTGAAATGCTGCTAGTTCCTATGAATTTCTTTCTCTGGGTACTTCTGAATGTTTAGAACAAAAGTTCTTACAATATCTGGGTAGTTTTGCAGGTTTCAATTTTGTCTTCTCCCCCACACACCTGTTAATTGAATGGCTCGACATATTTCATCCTGAAAATGAGCTTGAAAATGATGGATGAAGCTGAATGACTGACAATATTTGCATTAATTTGAATTTTAATATAGCTTCTGTGATAAAAAATTCCAAAGATTGAACTGAATTTACTTTTGAACATCTGTGTTTTCAAACTGCTGTTGCAAGGAGACAGTAACTTCTTCAAACATCTGTTGTTTGACCAGAAGCAGTAACTTTTTAAGTCCGGGAACATAAACTGTAAATATCTATGTTACTTTTTTTTGGTGGAGATGGCATTGTTAATGTTATTCATTCTGCTGCTCTGGACATGATCACAGAAACTCCTGGAAGCTAAGCAGCTGTGGGAGTGTGTGGGAGTAGGTACTGCTTATTAATTCTCTATATGTGTACTGGCACACCTGCACTTCCTTCTTGACAAAGCTTATAACATCATCCTGGCTCCTGTGGTGCATTGTTAGAATCAGAGCCTGTCTTGTGTTGTATTTCCTCTGTGACCAGCAGAGAGGAATGGCTGTAAAGTGGATGAATCATTACAGTTGAGTCTTACCCACTCTCTGTAGGACAGAAATCTTTGCTGGAGGTAGCGACTTAAAGTAAGATGTATCAGTTCTTACTGTGATACCAACAGTTGCAAATGTTACAGGTTCAGCTGATGCTTGCTTCAAATGTTCTGAACTCTGAACAAGTAAATATGGCATTCCTGGTAAGTGTTTCAGGCTACAGCTGCTGATATGTAGATGCTGTATTGGGAATGAGAACACGTTAAATTATACCGCTGTATATTATGCTGGTATATTCAAATATACATATATTCATTCCTGTACACCTCTGTCTTTTGTTTCAGTATAAGGAGAAAAGGATCAAATGCAGTGTAACGAAATCTCACTGGAATAGTCTTTAGGAGAGTTGTCTGTATTCTTATGCTGTTCTTACAAAGGGGATCAATCATGTATATCCTTTTGTTCTTTTTCCATGAGAACTCTTGCCCCTTCCTTTTTTACAGACTTCTCCTGAAATTCAAAATGTTTCCCTCTTTTTCGTAAAAAAAAAATAAAAATCAACATTCATGTCACTGTCTTGCATGACACACTGCCCTTTGTCATTAGCCTTTCCTGGACCATAGTTTTGGACAGAGACTCACCCCTGTTGTTTGAAACTCTGCCTCTGAGTGTCTTTTAGGCTTAGTCTGAAATCCCATCTTTGAATTCTGATTCTTCCAATAGGGTTGTTTACATGGCAGCTTTGTGCTTGTGATGCTGTATTTGTGTCACAGTGTTTGGACTGGGTTTGTTTTCAAGACTCTCAAGTTACGGAGTACCTCCAGTTTTTAGAAAAAGGAGGTCATGTATCCACATTCCAGGACTGGATTTTGCTTTCTTTGCTGAAGAATTTATTTGTAGGTTAATACTGCTAGTTGGGACTGACACCTGGTTTAGGAAAGGTGCAGCTTCTGAGACTTCTGTCTGGGACAAAGGTCAAAGGAGTTTGATGTATAAATTTTGAAAAATAGACTTGCCATATGTTAATGTTTTCAGACCTTTTATGTAGTGTGTATTGTCATTGTTAGTTTCTGTTGCTTTTACTTTTCAGAGCAAAGCTTAATGATTTAACAATACAGGTAACCATATTACATGCATATAAAGTTGGTTCACATTAGCAACTGTAAAATAATTTTACAAACAATGACACTTTCATTGGCATCATACCTGAGAAGTAGTTTGTCGTATTTTGTACGCTGACACAAATGTTGATGACATAGGAACTCTAGGTGATTTTAGTAAAAAAGTGACCTTTAATTGCAGTTTTTAGACTTGACATTGTGTAGAACTATGTATTTTGAAAAAGTTGTCCTTATGTTTTTCTCTTTACTAGTAATGCTCTTTCACAGCAAGACAGGTTTATAGAGACTCAAAATTTTTAGCACAGGTATTCTTACAGTAATCATCCTGATCTGACTTGTTTTAATCACTAAGCAAAAAAAAAGTTTGACAACTTCGAATAACTATTGCAGATGATGCTGTTGTTTGCAATAAGCACAAGTGACTGCATGTTTAAGCTATTATTTTTGCATGCCTTCCTGGTTTGTATCTATAGTATCTAAATACAGTGATTTGTATTGCTTGGGCAGGCGTTTGGATTGCTAAGAACAGGGAGAGAAAACAATTGATTGGGCTACAATGTCAATAACAATACCCAGTGACAGTGATAAAATGGCCCCGTTGTTCTGATCAATGACATACCCTACTAATTAAAAATAGGGTTCTGGTGAATGTAGATGATGTTTCCTGAGGACCTGCTGTGTATTTAGGTATTTCTGGTATCTGTTAAATACAGAAACTCACTCATCTTGTCATGGGTTGAAAAAGGTCTTGTATTAGCACAGCGCTTTGAAAGGTGAGCAAGGCGTAATAAGGATGGGTGCCTTTTTGCATGAAGGCTTCATTGTACAGATCTTCTCAATATGCTTCGTCTGTATATTGTTCTAGTAAGAAAGTGTGATGTAGGAGAGAGAGAAAGCTAATAGCATTCAGAATATTTTATTTTTGTAGGTGTCTGGTGGAACCTGTAGTTTTAGTATCTGTTTTAAGCAATATTTTAAAAGCTACTGATAAAAGAGAGCTGCTGTGGTAATAACTTTGTATTATGCTTGTAGACCTTTATCTCAACAGATGTAGGTGTTTTTCATTAAGTTCTGCAAGGTGGAAGATAACAGTTTTTTGTTTGGGTTTTTTGGTGAGGTTTTTTTGTTTTATTTGTTTGGGGGTTTTTTGTGTGTTTGTGGTGGTTTTTTGTGTGTTTGATTTTGGTTCTTTTCTTGTTGAGTTGGTGGTTTGTTTTTTTGTTTGTTTGTTTGTTTTTTGGTTGGTTGGTTGGGTTTTTTTTGTTTCATTGGTGTTTTCTTTTGATTGTTTTTTTCTTTTTTGTTTGTTTGTTGGTTGGTTTTTTGTATTAGTAGTTCAAAAGTGCTGACTTATGGTTTTTCCAGCTTGTCTCTCTGTATTATTTAGGGCCAGGGAGGCAATGATTTATTTGGTCTTATTGCAGAGTTTGGTCTTACTCCTCTCAGTGACACAGTCTAATAAATTTGCCTGCACACAGTAGAAGTATTTTTTCCTTCTGTTTTGTTGTCCAGTGGATAAACATGCACTATTATGAGAGTGTTGTATTCAGTTTTTAAAGAATTATCTATTGAAACTGGGTGTAAATGTTCAGCTCTACAAATATCAGTGTCCTTAAAAGCTGTCCAAGCATACTGTCCTTTTTTTTTTTTTTTTTTGTAGTAACTGTGTTTATTTCATAAAAAATTGTAATAGCATTATTTTCTGTGAGTGTGGGCTTTTTTTTTAGGCCAGTACTGGCATTCAGACATTTCCCAAGTAACACTCATTAGGGTGTACTTGCATTAGGGCCATAGCTAAAGCTGAATAGGGACAAATAGTGGCAAGTTCTAATAAATTCTAAAAATGTCTGAAATAGCTTTCTGTGTTTTGTAGGAAGAATTTAAAGGAAATTCTTTAAATTTCATGCACTTAGGTGTAGAAGATTTTTCTGTTTTCAGCTTCTGTTGTAATCTGGGAACAGCATGATTGTTTTGTAGTTTAACAGAATTTACTGCTGTGTGAACCATCAAGATGTTTGAAATTAGAGGAAAAATGTAACTTCTAATTGTTAGAAATGCAGGGGAATATTTGAGGAAAATAAGTATTTGTAATTTGATTTTTCTTGGGGAACTTTCTAGCAAAGCAATTTGTTTAATGTATACACTGGTTAATGTATACACTGATTAACAGGAGCAGTTACGTGAAAGTACATTGTACTTATAAGCATAGTTATGGATGAATGTGCCTTTCTTAATAAAATTTATACAGCTGCAGTTTCTTGGGAATTTTTTCTTTGTTACAGGACGTGATGTGAACAGTTTTGTCAGTGAACAGAACAGGCAGGCTACAACGGTTGCCGATTTGGTGGTTCATCCTTTAAGAAACAATTCTTGATCTTTGTATGGATATGCCTGTCCCTTTCTTCATTTTTTCTTCTACTGCTTCTCTACAGTTTGTCAGATTCCTCCTTTATCCTGAAACTTGGAAAATGTTCACATAGATTGAAGGTAGAGCAGGATGCGTGAGACAAATTATGCAGCTTACTGTCTGTCCTCTGCCCATGGCAAGAAGCCGAGTGAGCCCTGTGGCTGCCACACCCACTCAGCCAAATTGCCAGCGCTTGGCAGGGTGAGACGGTCACAGCAGTGGGTGGCGGTTGTTCAACTGGTCTTTTTCAGCTTTTTACTTGGGACTTTTTCCACTGCAGCCTCACTTCCATGCTACTCTGCATCCCACAGCCATATCCTGGGTCCAGTTCATACATAGACTCATGACCATACATTCCTTTTTCCTCCCTCACTATGTTTGAGAAATACTGCTTTAAGACATCAGCCTTGGTTTTCCTTCTTGTGAATGATGGTCTGTAGCAAAAGTGATAGGTTACAAGGAATGAATATCTGTGCAGTATCTGACACAGTGCTTAAATTCCTACCCAGTTCTCTTAATCAAGCAGATAAAAAAACCTCTTCATAAATTCTGCTGATGCATTTGTTGAGTGGGTAAAACCAGAAAAGCATGCATCTTGCACCTTCCTGCTGCACACTTGAACATTGCTCTTTTAGAGCAATGGAAAGCTGGCAGAAAATACAGAAATTACTATGCATCTAAATTGGTAGCCAAGCTAGATTTAAATAACTTAGAACACCTTCCATTACCTGTTATGGTACCTATGAAACTCTGCAGCTGCATCTACTCTGGGAAACAGCCATCAAAGTGGAATGATGTAGGTACATGTGACTTGAGGCATTATTTTCACAGCAGATATTTATATCAAAATTTCACTTGAAAGTATTTATTGTGCATGGCTGCCTTTCAGTTAAATGATATTCCCAACAGTAGTCAGATTTTGTTGAAAGTTGTTTAATATTAATGTTCCTTTTTCCTTAGGGAGCCATATTTTGTCAAGATAGTTTTCGTCATACCTGATTTAGTAGCAGTCATGCTGAGAGTTTTGATGTCTTCACTCTGGCTTCTTTATTCATGTTGCTTTCAGTGCTTCCCCATTTTAATACAAGTTTCTAGGATTATACTTAATTGATTTGTCACTCAGGGAAAATCAGCACTTCAAGCAATTAAGTGCAGAAAAATACTAGGTAACAAAGACACAAAGATTTTTGTCCTCATCCTGGTTATGAAAAATCCATTATTCATTATCTTACTGTTTTTAAATACTGAAGTACAATTTTCCGGCAAAATAGCAAAATTGCTTTTGAAACAGAATAAATTGCTTGCCAGTTCAGAGGCTGTATTTTGAAGTCAGGCTTACCAAACATGATGGTGCTTATGCTCATTATCTTCTCTACTTGATGAAGCTCCATATTTAAAAGTGCAATCTTTTTTTTAAGATACCAGTTATGGGGAAAAAAACCCATGTTTTTAATATAAGGGTAAACAAACCTTAAATAAATTATTATTAAAAGATCAATGTATTTTTCAAATGTTACCACATTTGAAAAATAGATTTAACTGTTAAGCATATCTGCGAATGCTTCTTCGTCAAATCTCTATCCCATGATTCTCTTGCTAATGCAAAGTGTGTTCCTTCAAGAGAGGTTTAAACACATTACTGTGTTACTGTTCTTTATAAATGATACTATTATTTAAATCAGACACTTGTTAACTTTGTATGGAAGTAAAATGGACGTGTTACTTTGTGATATCTTGTATACTCCATTACAGCTGGCATACTGTGTTTCACTGGGTGGTGTTAAAAGACACTATTAATTGGATAGCCAAGAGCAAAACACAATGCAGCATAAAGCTCTCTGTTAAAACCACGATAATGTAATTTACAAATTTAATTAGAAAAAATTATAAAAGCATTGAACACGAGTCTTCTTAAACACAGCCCTGTCTTACTGGAAGTCTAAGAATAAAGTAATATCTTGAGGTTTTTTTCTAAGCAGTGGTTTTATTACCTAGTGTTGATCTAGTCTGAGACCAATCAATATAATTTGGTATAATATGGATGTTAACTGTTAATAACTCCTGTGTTTTGTGAAGAGGATTTTTTGTATGAAGTTTTTTCTTAATGTCCATTAAGAATAATAAAAAGAGAAAATATACTGCTAGATTGTCATATTAAACTAAATGCAGCTTTTTGCAAACAACATTGTGAAGATCAAGTTTTTCGTGTTTGTTTAAAACTTTTTTTGAGTGGGTGCTCTTAGCAATAATTTGGAAATCATTTTATTTGCCATATTTTCACATAACTAACTTTCTGGGAACTCATAACTTTTAACATTAACACAGTTTATTTTAATTAGAAACTGGTTGTGTCTTCTGCAGTATTGTAATGCTTTTAGACCATTTGAAACTTATGAAGATTTCTTATCACAAGGTCTAATGTAGTTAAGGTTCCAATGCCCAGTTGACTTGCAGATGGGTATGGGAGGTGTTTATTATTATTCCTAGTTATGCAATATTTTCTAATCTGGTCTGAACAGACTGTTAACATCCCTTGATGGTGTTCCATACTAAGTGATTCCAAGGAGGTGCAGAAATCAGGGTATCACCTGCCAAAGAAAAGAGGAAGTGTCTAGCTAAAGACTTGTTAAATGATAGCGGATTTGGGGCTTTTTGTTGCCCTTCCTTATTAGAATTTACTTCTTAACTGTGTTGGTACCAATTTATTATATAGCCAGTATAAAGTACATGGTGTACCTTTTCAATACAAATCTAATATTCAATCCCTCCCTTCCTTCCCTCCCTTTCAAGGCCTCCAGAAAGGTTAATACTGGCTTTAATATATATTCTTCTATACAATAGGACTCAATACAGAAAATCTAGGGGGAAAGGAAATGGTTTCAAGTTTTTATATTAAATACATAAGGAGTTGAAAAAATTCAAGCCCAGTATGGTGCCTTTTTATGCTCACCCCTCATGTTTGTAATATTGCTTTCTAAAAAAATTTCCGGGTCTGTCTATCAAGACGTTAGACTGAATACTGTTCAGGGTGCTGTTCTATGTCAGCAGAACTCACTCCTGCTCAAGCAAGGCTACCTAGAGCTGCTTGTCCAGGATTGTGTCAGGTTTTAAATGTCTCAAAGGTTTTACATGTCACAATCACCTTGGAGAGCTGATGCCCGTGCTCGGTCATCCTCATGTTAAAAAAGTGTTTCCTGATGTTGAGATGGCACCTTCTGTGTTTCAGTTTGTGCCCATTGCCTCTAGTCCTGTAACTGGGCACCACTGAAGACAGCCTGGCTCAGTCATCTTTGCAACCTCCCTGCAGGTTTATAGACAGTAATAAGATCCTGCCTATGCCTTGTCTTCCCTAGGCTGAGCAGTCCCAGCACTCTAATTCTTTCCTTGTAGGAGAGATGCTTCAGTCCCTTCATCATCATCATGGCCCTTCATTGGACTCAATTCAGCATGTTCATGTCTCTCTTGCACTGGACACAGTGCTCAAGCTGTGGCCTCGCCAGTGCTGAGCTGAGGGGAAGGATCTCCTCCCTCAACGTGCTGGCAGGACTTTGCCTAATGCAGCCCAGGATACTGGGACCTTTGTTTGCAGCGAGGGCACAGTGCTGGCTTACAGTCATCTTGGTATTCACCAGGATCCCAAAATTCTTTGCTGTCAGGCTCCTTCCCTGGAGTAGCCCCCAGCATGCAGTGGTGACTGAGGTTGTTCAGGTACAGAACTTTGCAATTCTTCTTGCTGAACTTCCTGAGGTTCCTGTCAACCTGTTTCTCCAGCCTGTCAGTTTTGCACTGGATGGCAGCATGTTTATCTGGCCTATCATCACTCCTTCCAGTTTTATGTCATCTGCAAACCTGCTGAGGTTACATATTGCCCCATCTTTGACATCATCAGCGAAGGTGTTAAACAGGACTGGAGCCAGCATGGATCTCTGGTGTACACTGACCTAGTGTACTGACCTCCATCTAGACTTAGTGACAGAATTATTATCACAGAATTCAATCCACTTCACTGTCTGCTCATCCAGCTGCTACAGCAGCTGCTTGTTGTCACAGTCCACTTATAAGCAGACGCATGATGGTTCATTTTGGCTATGATCTCAGAGTGCAAAAAAGAAAGTAAGGCAAATAATTCAACAAATCAAGGGAGTTAAATTTCAATCCCAACAGGAACTTTATTAATTGTGCCCGTAAAGCGACCTGTGATAGAGAGAGAGAACAAAGGAAAAGATAGGGGAAAAAAGGAGAGGAAAAAGGGGTTTATAGCTATCACCATGGGTCCACAGGCATCTGGCGTCTCCAGAAGTCCCAGTCCAGAAGGTGTTCCTCTGCTTCTGTCTTTGATCAGTGTGATCTCATGGTGGGGAAGATCTTCAAAATTCAGCTGTTTCAGAGCTGTCTTTTGTGCTAGTCAACACACCTGGTCCCTCCTTGCGACCCGCCTTTGCTCCCCCTTAATTGTTGTAGAGATATGCCAAATTCCACCTGGCAGGCCACACATGCCAAGAGAGGAGTGTCTGAAGCGTGGTTGGCTTTGGACGTGGGTCCCATCCTCTTGTGCATGGGCTTCTCCTGGCAGTGGTGGTCAACCTGGGGTCTTTGAGGCTTTGCACATGCTTTGTTGGGGTATGGGTCTGTGGTAAGTCCCTATCATTTCTGCTCCATGGATCTTTCCCAATAGTGGGTGGCAGGGAGTCTATGGTTTGTGGTCCCATCTTGCTTCATGGATCTTTCACAGTAGCAGGGACTTGGAGAACAGCTGCAAAGCCTTCATTCCGTACCAGCTTTGGCAGGCACAAAGCATTTGTTCCGTACCAGCTTAAGTCCTGCACCTGTGGCTTCTGATGAGAAATGTTGAGACAGAACTTGATTCTTTGATTGACCCTTACACTTGTCTATGAGAATTTTTTAGGATACAGTGTCTAAGACCTTATTGAAGTCCAAGCAGACATTATCCACTGCTCTCCCTCATCTACCAGGTCAATTATTTCATCTTACAAGTATATCAGGTTGGTCAAGTAGGACTTGCCCTTGGTGAAGCCATGCTGACTACTGATTATTTTCTTGTCCTTTTTTGAAAAAGGTTTCCAAAGATGAGCTGCTCTATCACCTTCCTGGGGATTGTGGTGAGACTGGAAGGTCTGGGCAGGTTCTCTGAGTCCTCCTTCTTGCCTTTCCTGAAAGTAGGAGTGGCATTTGCTTTCCTCCAATATTTGGTCACTTCTCCCAATTGCCATGATTGATCAAAGATTATTGAAAGTAACCTTGCAACGACATCTGACAGGTTCCTCAGCACTTGTGGGTGCATCCCATCACAGCCCGTAGGCTTTTTTATATTTTTATATATAAATATATATAATATAATACTAATTGTATATTACTATATATTATATATCGTATTCTATATTGTATATTCTATATTGTATACTATGTATATATATTTATTAAATATTATATGTATTTTATTATATATAATATACGGTATGAAATTATATATGTATATTAATATTCAGTTTGCATAAGTGTTCGTGCTCTCATCTTCCTTGCTTTAGGCTTTCTTCCTGCTCTCTGAGACCTGGGGCTCCTGATAGTCAGTCTTGCAAATCAAAACTGAAGCAAAGAAGACATCCAGTACCTCAGCCTTTTCCATGTCCTGTGTAACTATATCCCCTGTCTTATTCAGCAATGAGCCCATGTTTTCCCTAGTCTTCTTTACTTTGCCTATGTACTTAAAAATTTCTTGTCTTTGACATCCCTGGCTGGATTCAATCACATTTGGCTATAGCTTTCCTAGCTTTGTCCCTGGAAGTTTGGACAGTGTTTCTGTATTTCTCCTAGGTTACCTGTCCTTATTTCTACCCTCTATGCACTTCATTTTTGTGTCTGAGTTTGGACAGCTCCTTCTTTGTATGGTCAGGGCCATCCCAGTTGGATGGGAATCTCTTGAACTTGGAGCAGCTGATCCTTGAATACTAATCAGCTTTTTGGGGCCCCTCTTCTCTCCAAGACCTTATTCCATGGGACTCTTTCAAGCAATTCTTGAAAAGGCTGAATTCATTCTGAATTCCAGGGTCATGAGCTTGCTTGCCTCCTTCCTCCCTGCTCTCAGGGTCTTGAACTCCACCATCTCATGGTCACTGCAGTCAAGGCTGTGTTGAGCTTCACATCTCCAGTGAGCGCCTTCTTGCTTGGTGAGTACGAGGTTCAGCAGAGCATCTCTTCTTATTGGCTCCTCCTGAGTAATTAGAGGAGGAAGTTGTTGTCAAAGTGCTGCAGGGCCCTCCAGGATTGCCTATGTCATTTTGTGTTGTTCCTCTGGCAGATACCAGGGTGGTGGAAGTCCCCCATGAAGACCAGGGCTTGAGAACGTGAAGCTGCTCCTCTTTGTCTGTAAAGGGCCTCACTTGCACATTCTTCCTGTTCAGATGGTCTCTAGCAGACACCAACTGAAATGTTGCCTTTAGCTGTCCTCTCTTTGATTCTAACCCAGAAGTTCCCAGTTGCCTGCTCATCCATTCCTAGGCAGAACTCCATGCACTCCAGCTGGTCACTTATATAAAGAGAATGAATTTCGGGTTTTGTTAAATACTATTTTTAAATGGATTTGGTTTAGGTTGCTGTGGAGAAAATGTGACAGTCTCAGTATTCACCTTGTAAGAGATCACTTTAAATACAGCTTCATGAAAATTAAACTTACTAATTCTGAGTAACAGCACATCTTCTTTCAGTCATCTTCCCAAAGGTATAAAAGGATGAAATGAGTGTTAGTCAATTTGCATGCACTTAGGGGAATTTTCTTACTGAATATTCTAGTGTTTTTTCTTAGGTTGAAAAGCATTCCAGAAATGTAAAATTAGAGTGGATAACAGTTTTGGAGAGGAAAGGACCATTGTTACCTCTGGACCCATGTTGTTTCCATGGGTCCCAGAGGCAAACCTTCATGACTCACTGAATGTTTTTGTGTAGAATTATAAGAGTAACTATAATGTTTTTATAATTAAAACCAAGATACTGATGAGTTGTGGAGAAAGTGAGGCTCAAAGGCCTGCACACACAAGAACAGACATCAGGGAAGCAAGCTGAAGAAGCTAAGTGGAAATATGAAGTCTGTACTTCCATGAAAACTTAGTCACTTGTGTCTGCTATAAGCATTGCAAAGTAACTTCTGTTTAACAAAATCTTACAAATAATCACTGGAAAAGAAGGAGGTTGCAACTTTGTATGCACAGATTATGTAAAAAACAAGAATTTCCCTGGAATTGTTTATACTGTGATTGACAATGATTGATTGCGGGCCTTTTTGCACAATTTTAACTAAATCAGAATATTTTGTTAATGTGTTAACAAAACTACATGAGATGCTTAGATGAAAATATCTCCTAAATATAATTCCATATGGCAAAAATTGTTACTTTACGAGATTCCCAGCAATAAAAAGGGATGTATTGGCTATTTATTTAGTTCTTTTATTTCATTTTGCCAGGTACCAAGTGGAAGATGAGTCCTCTCATTTGGATGAAATGCCACTAATGATGTCAGAAGAAGGCTTTGAAAATGATGAGAGTGATTACCATACCCTACCAAGAGCCAGAATTTCTCAGAGAAGAAGAGGCTTAGAATGGTTCATCTGTGGTGGCTGGAAGTTCCTTTGCACTAGGTTTGTGGCGTACTGGAACTTTTAATTAAACCTTTTAACAAGTTAAATAAATGATGACTTTGTATTGTGTGATATGCGAAGAGTACAGAACACATAATAATTTGCTTGTCAATATTTTGATTTATTTGCCTGTATTTTTCCTATTAGGAATTGCCAGCTGTTAAAAACAGTTCTGGAGAGTTGATGCAGTTGTGCTTCTCCTGGCTGCCTGGCTGACGTGCAAGAGAGCTCATGAAATTAACTTGAGTGAATCTGAGGTCCATAGTTGGTCATGTAATCCTGGTCTTCACTTCTACTCAAAGCCACATCAGGGCAGAGGGGTTAAGTCTTTTACTTTTGAGGACATTAGTGTGTTAAGTTTACAAGATATAAAAATTTGTTGATGTTACTGAAAGGAAAAAGCAAATTAATTAACTAATGATTAGTTAACCCTTCAATTTTAAAGGTTAAAGTATAAATGTAACTGGTGGTCTTGGAGTGAATTACAACTGGAATTAGGCCTTGTGATTTTGGTTCTTATTGAGAAACTTTCTGTGCCAAGCCCTACTCTATGCGAATACCTTGGAAGAGTAATTTTCTAACGAATTGTTAGCAAAACTTCTAAATAGAGAAATTGCTACTAGAATTATTAAGAATCTTCTTTTTTCTTTAATTTGGAATGATAAAGCCTGAGAGTCAGTCAAGTGAAGTGACTGAAGCATTTTTAGTGAATTTAAATGATGAATGCTTTTTTAGGCAGATGTTTTTAAATTGATTTAGACAGAAGTCTTCACAGGTATTTTTCATGGCACTTTAAGAAGCCTGTTATTTTATCTAAGCAAAGCTGTTTGTACACCTTCAGTTTTTTGAAATAATTGGTACGAAGCTTTAAAAAATATAATTTGTGTTGATTTCTGTTTTATATATGTGTTGGTTTGAAAACAAACCAGTGGGAGATCACAAGTCAAGATTGAAATTAAAAAAAAATAAGTGAAATAATACAAGGAAAAGCACTGACAAAGTCAGATACAACCTAACACCCTGTTAGGGTGGTAGTAGCAGTCCAACTGAAGTAGTCCAGTTGAAGCGGTGATCCTGTGAAGGTCTAGTCTCCAGCTGAAGATCCAGTGGTAGCTCTCGTCCTCTGGGAACCCAGTAGACAGGGCTAACTCAGGCAGTTCCAAGGCCAGGTTATATCCAGGTGGGAACACCTGGCTCCTCCCTCCTCGGCAGAGCATCTCACAATGGGATGAGATAAGTCCATGAGTCACACGGTGGGTCCCTGATGGCCCATTGCCTGTCATGCGGGGTGGGTCGTTAGCAAGTGATAATAGCTAACGGATGGCCCATTGCCTGTCATCCGGAGTGGGTGATAGCAGCTAATGGCCCACAGCTGGTGGTAATAGAATACTTAACTACATCAATATTGCAACCTAGGACAATATAATTTAACAAAAACTCATGGTTTATTAATTTTGTTATAGGGAATAAGTGGAAAGAAGGAAGTAAGGTAGCAAAGTTTACAGAAGTAGTGTTTGTATATGTAAATGGATTTCGGAAACTGTTTTTGTCACAGACCTACATTGTAATTGTTAAAAATAAATTAAGTATTTAAAGAAGTTATTTATCTTTTGGATGTGTCTTAAAATTGAGATACCTTCCAAACAATATACTTTATGTGAGTTCAGTCATGTAAGTATTAGTGATTATTAGTTACTGTGGTTATATTTCTGTAAGTTTCATAAAAAACAGGCAGATGAGTAAAGACTGCACCCTGACAGAGAATTTACAGTGTTTGGATAGAGATAGGCAATTGCAAGATGAGTTTATGTTGGAACTAATTAAAAATTGTAGGAGAACATCACAAGAAACTGTCATTAGTACTGAAAATTGCAAAATTTCATGTTCCTGCTTGCTTTTTAAAATTGAGAGGTATATCTCAGCTTTCAAGCCTAGAAACTTTCAAACTTGTTCTCTAAATTACTTGAGTCATTTGTGATGGATTTTTGAGAAGGAAAAGAGAAAGGAAATCGCACTATAGGTTGTTTTTGGGGTTTTTTTTTTGCTACACTGTATACATTTTACTGCTAATACAGGTGTGTAAAAGAAAAGTCTTCACCAAGAAAGAGGCTTTAGGGGACTTCTGCTTTGCTGATTTCTTCAACTGAATTTGAACACACTAAAGAGTCCATTTGGTCTTGCGTTTATACCTACTGGGATTTTAATCACATTACTGTTCTCTATGACAGAACATCATAGCAGATAATTTCTATTTTTTGTGGAAAAAATATTGAAAAAATGACCACCAGATTCTAGCATAAGATTGACATTTCAGTTGGATATTAGCAGAGGATACTCCCCCAGGAAAGCTGCAGTTGCCTGCTTAGATGGGGTAGGGGAAATGATGTGGAAGAAAGGCGAATACATTATCTACTGGTCCAGCTAGGCTGGATAGAAACCTCATCTTGGGTGAGTATTTCTAAGTGAGTATGTAAATACTCATCCTTGTAGAAGGGAGGTTTCTTCTGGGCTGAGAGTATCATTGAGGCTTTGTAATTGATAAAAGTCAGAGATGTGCAGTCAGTGTAAGTTATTATTTTTGATAATCATTGTAATAGAAATTTACAAATTTTTCCTGGGGCTCACAGAATAGTTTTTGAAATGCCAATTTGCAGTTGATAAAATTACCTAGGATCATGCAAAAAATCATGCAGGAAACTTGGAGGCTACTGTATTGTCATATCTGCAATATTTACTTACACTGTGTAGTAGAATTAGAGTGTTTTTGTGGGGTGTAAAGTATCGGTTTGGGATACAATTGTGTGTTGATGCCTTCAGACTTGAAATGGAGAGGAACATGTGAGAAAACATATTCCATGTGTATTGGTCTATACATGTTATATGAACAACTGAAACTTATTTTCAAAAGACAAACAGGGTTCTTTTAAGTGTAATGTAAGATTAAAGCAGTCTGAGACCTGTTGAGATAAACAGAATTTAAAATTTCACCCTGTTTTTGTGGAAATCAGTACCTCATACCTGTGTCTGGGTGAGGGTGAAATCTCAGCTTCTACATCTAGAATTTCTTTTTGTACTTCAAATGAAATTGTAAATTTTTCAAAGCTGTGACAGAAAGCACTACAGTAAAAGACTAGGCCTTAGTCTGGAGCCAAGCTCAGAAGGCCCCTGATTTCTTTTGGGTTCTCAGTGAAAGTCTTGTGTTTGTGTTCAAAATCACTTTACTTGTTGCAAACAAAAACCCCCATACCCAGTAGGGATTTTTGTCTGTCTTGCATTGTTAGGATTAATCTCATTTTTGTGAGAGGAAGTTTTCCATCTCTTACTTCGCAGCTTTAGAATTTTATATTATATAGATTTTTGTTGCTGTGTCACTGTTACTTTTTAGTTGAAAAAATTTCACCTGCTTTGCAGAAGCAAATATGGAAGGTTTGACAAAGTTCATTGTACTTGAAAAATTATTTTGTAAAAATCTTTTATTCAGCCTTTAACTTTAATTTAGACAATAGACTTGTTGATCAGAACTGAATGGTGTGAACTTTTTTTGCAAATCTGCAGTTCTTTAAAGTGTTTTTACATTTGCAAGAAAAAAATCATAATTAAATCAAATGTTGTCTTTGATTTTGAACAAACTGAAGACTTAATTCAACCAATATAACTTTTAACTTCAGAAGCTGCTTATTTCTTGCTTTCATAGCACAGTTAAAAGAAAACTTTGTGATATAGCAGCTGTTTTGTGGTTGTAATCATTTCCCCTTTAACTTACAAATTCTCTTCAAGCTTGTAAAATTATAATGCACATAGATCAATACTCTGGAGTTCTTTGGGCTGGATTGATTTCTTTCTCATGAGATTTACATTCCACTTGTTATCAAAAAACACTTTGTCCTTATGAAAATGGTGCCATTGAATGGCATTTCCATATGAAGTGAAGGGGATATCAAATGCTCGGATTAATTTGGGCTCTAAGATGGCCTGTACGCTTTCAATTAATCTGCAATGCATTTGTTATGCAGAAGCATGGGAAAATGCTGATCTTTTGAGAATGACATGACCACTGTGTTGCTTTTGGCCTGATTACTGAAGCTACCTGTTGAGTACGATAATTACAGTATGTTTTCTTTGCAGAACTAGTTTTTGCTACTTAAAACCTAATAAGGAAAAGCTGACCCTTGCAGACAATATAGAGCTTTTATATTATCTTTCCATTCTGATGAAAATGCTATTTTGTGAAAGATACTGGCAGTTAAGCTTGTAGGATGAAAGTAATGAAAAGGGAAAATTAAAAAAGCCTTTATTATTAGAGCTGCAGAGTCAGTTGGGACTTTTACTTTAGCTTTTGACTTGTAGAGATACGCTCTATTTATGAAAAAGTTAAGAGTTCTTATTTAACAATTACTCCAGGTTTTGGGTTGTTAGTGGGGAGTTTTTTTGGTTGGTGGGTTTTTGTTGTCTTTTTAAAAATTTTAAATATGGTATTTATTAATAAATTAAATATTATATTATTATTAAATATGGTATACTATGAAGTCCGTGGTTATTGTTTCTTCACATTAAAAAAATACATCAGGAAGCAGGTTAGTGAAAAGCTATTGAATAGATATGCCTTGAATTTCTTTTATGAATGACATTATTTTTCATATATGCAGCCTGTTATATTGATATAGACAACACAGTTTATAACTAGCTTAAGGAAAAAGGTTTCTGTGCATGTGTTGAATTCTCTAGGCAAGGGCATTTGAAATACAAAGTTAAATCGGTAAACAAGGATGCACTTTACATTTTTTTAATTGCTGAATCCCTAGCATAATATGCAGTTTTATATAAGAGTTCAGAAAAATCTTAAGTGTGTCTCGATCATGCTACATCTTACATTATATTTCTAGGCTATTCAAAGCTTGGAAAATGCTACTCTTATTTATCGTACAAATTTACTGGGTACAGAAAGCCCATGAAAGGGTCTATACCCTTGCTCAAAAATATTTTCTGTATAATGTGAGAACAGTTTAGAAATGTGTTAGATGTTGATAATCTGAGTTACAAAAATATTGGGTAGACTTCATTGGTGTTAAAAATTTTAGTTGATATAAGTTGATTAGGATTTCTGAGGCTAGCATGTTCACCTTGTATTCTTTCTATGATAAAGCAGTAATTGCTCCTGAGACTGTAAACAGCAAAATCTAACTGATTTCTACTTTTATGGTAGTAAAGCTCTTCTGAACCGTGACAATACTAATTTGGGCATAACATGTAATATTTTCATCATCTGTGACTTTCTTGCATCTGAGAACTTGAGTGTTGTTAGCTGTGTGTCAGTCAAATCCTTTTTATCAAAGGTATTGCAGTTGTTTGCCAGTCAGACATCACTCTTGTGTCTGTACGTATTGGCATTTGCTAAACTAATGGTCATGATGGTAGATCTGTTGATCTGTAGCAAAAAAAAAAAAAAAAGTTTTAAGAATGGGAGACTCCATGGCAAGGAAGGCAGCATAATTATGTTGCTTTAGGTGAATGTTTAATTTTAGCAGTAGAGACGTCCTTAGTGTCCGAGGAAATGATTTTACAAAAGAGACTGTGCCTCATCAAATATTCAGTCTGTTTACAGTTCAAATTCAAGAACTGATTAAACAATGTGTGATTTCAAAGATTGTCAGGGAATTTCTGTCTACAGGATTGTAAACAGAGCTGTCATGCTAGCTCACCTTCTCCAGGAAAAGATTATTTTCCTTGGAACTTTTTTCCTACAGATCTATCTTTACGCTGCTCAGTATATAACAGCTGTTTCTTCTGTGTCTCCACACCCCTGCCCTGGAAACTAGCAAGTTAAAATCTTTAATGCTGTGAGCAGTTTTATCAAGTAAGTAAATCCAAGTTGGCACTGAGCGGAATCATTCTGCCTTCTGCTGCAAATAATAACCTGCATTATTTCAACTGTTTTTACAGTTTTTTAGATTTTTAAGATTGGGGATGGATATGACTGAAAATACTCCCCTTTTATTCTGCATTAGTTTACAACTAGATCGATTTGCCGGCCTGGTTTTCCTATACAGTTGCATGAGTATTTGTGCCAGCACAAGGGAAGGAGCAAGAATCCACACCTTTGTTATTGGGGAGGGAGGTACTGGACATTTTGGCAGCAGCAGGATCTGTTCACAGCCATTAAACTGACTGTGAAACCTGACATAGAAAGACTGCTGTTCATTTTGCTTTAAAGACAAATTTAAGTAATAATATTTGTGATCTGTATGTTACTGAATAACAGGGCTGAGTTTTGAAAGTTGAATTAATAGTCACAATTTTTGCAATAGAATAATTCTTCATCGCCATTTTAAAGTGATTGGGAAAAGTTGATGAATGGACTCCTGTTTGTGACAAAACCAAAATACATGTTTCAATAGGATGAAACCAAATTGATGTCTATCCCATAGTGAAAGTCTTGGGAGAAGATCTTAAGAATCCAGCATTTAAAATTGAAGTATTTTAAGGGTCAGCTTCTGAGTATTGATGTAGTGGTATTTCCATAACAAAGTTATTGTTGCTTTGAGTGATTTTACTATTGCATAACTTCTAATTTTCTTTAAAATGAACCAACAAGTTTAAATTCCATTCTTTGGCGAAATTAATTTGTAATAAACTTGGGATAATGTAGGCTACAGGCAAGAACATTTTAATGGGGATTGTGGCAATATAAGCTATCAGCCTTCCTTCGCTGCAGTAGTTGTGTGTTCCATGATTCTGCAATTGGGAATAAACAGACTAGGAAAGGACCTTAAGAGGTTTCCAGTCAATTCCTTGCCTGCATAGAATGAATTATATCTATCACTGATGTCTGATCTAACCACATTTTAGAGACCAGCAGCAATTCCAGCCTCCCTAAGTGTCTCCTCCACCCCTGTCATTAAAAGAGTTTACTCAATATCTGTCTGCATTGTGCCCACCCTGCTTATTGATTTGCCACAGTTGAAGGTCTGTCATTACTTAATAATGGTAGACCTAGAGAATAATTCTACCTTTCCTCTTTGCCACTGGTTTTTACATCCTTGAAACCATATTATAGGTCCACACTCAGCCTTCTGAGGGCAGCTCTGTTTCTTTTGGTATCTAGTAGTCAGCCTGCCCTGCATTCTTTTCGTATCTAGTAGTCAGCCTGCCCTGCAATTGTTTTCTTGCTCTTCTGTGTGGTCTCTGTTTTCCCAATAGGCCTGTTTGTTGAAATTTGGTGTTCAGAATGGTCCTGTAAGCCAACTGAGATCTAACTGCTAGCACTGGGTTGAGAGAAAGGAATACATTCATTACTTGCTACAAGTATACTTATCCATGCTGAACAGATATATGCCTGGTTTTGGACATGTATAGCATTCTCATGCAGTAACTGATTGGAGCTGCCACCTGATTTTTGAGCTTTGTCTGGTTCTGTATTTGTGTAGTTGATTATTTCTCTGTAAACTATCTTGCACTTAGACCTGTTCAACTGCATTCTATGTCTTTCAGGTAGTTTTTCTAATCTGTTAAGACAGCCTTGAATTCTGATCTGCTCTTTGCATATACTGCTCTCTCTTCTAGTTTTTTTGTGGCCTGAAAAAGGAAATATTCAATAGTCAATTACCCAGTATGTTCTAAATAAAGCTGTACAGACCTTCATTGAATTTACTTTGGTTTTATAGAAGCTACTCTGCAGTTACGATTTTTCTAACTGTATCAGTTCCAAGAATATTTTCCTTTACTTTTCTTATTATAAATGTCTTGAGAATTGAATTTTATTAGAGACACAGAATCATATAATGATTTGGGTTGAAAGGGGCCTTTAAAGATCATCTGATCCAGCCTCCCTGGCATGGGCAGGGACATCTTTCACTAGATCAGGGCGCTTAAAGCCCCAGGAATCAATAGAGGACATGTACTCCCAAGCAGTAGTGCAACTGGCTCTTCTCAGAGTGAAATTAGTTCCATTTTAGAGATTGTTCTTGACATGTCAGTGTTGGTTGTGACTTCTGTTTTCTTACAGGTGTGTATAAGTACATATGAATGGGCTGACTATACAGAATTAATCCAGTTAACAGTGCTGAGGTTTTTGGATTGAAAATGTGCCTCTTGTTCTCAGCCAAATTCTTCCTGTTGGTTTGAATAAAATTTGTAAGAGTTTCCTAATGGTTGTTTTCTTTTTGCTGCATCAAAAATATTGCCAGTATATTCAAAAACCTCAAAAACCTAGAAATTGTTTCTCATTTCAACTTCATAAGCTGATGTCACTGAAATCTGCTGTTACCAGCTCAGTCAACTGCAGTAGGTGAAGAACACAGGAGGCCTGTCTGCTCAGTGGTCCTGATTCACTAAAACAGACTCCCAATATGGTTGAGGCACCTCCTCACTGTATTAACAAATAAATACTGGTAAATTCTCCTTTAATGTATGGGATTGTAAACCAAGTATATGCAGTGTCCAGCAAACCCACTTTTTTTTTGCAAAAGGTCTCTGGATATTCCTTCTGTCTCTGTGGATAGTAGTAGCAAGTCTTAAGATGATTACATTATGTGAGTTGAGTCACATCCATGTTTGTTCCTTGTTTTATGGCTGTTGGTAAATAGTCGGTTGAGCATCAGAGACATCATTCCGTTTGCCAGCCTTTTGTTGCTCCTTGTGGTCTCATCCCATCATTCCTGTATCCTTATCCAAAATACAGTTGTTTAGAGGTTGCTGTGATCTCTTCTCTGTCTCACTGCTCATGGTTTAAACTTCTTCAGTAGATTTGTAACCTTGCTGGGTAAGGATGCTGTTCCTCTCTTCTGTGAATTGAAGTTCCCCCATTGCAAATCATTGTGCAATCTGCATTTACATAGTAGGTTTGTTTTGAATGGTTGTTTTCCTGGGTTTTTTTGTTTCATTGTGTTCTGTTTTTTAAACTATTTGACAGTGTGGCATTAGCAGTGGTATGGAGGAAACGGAAGAGTTGCAAAATAAGTGGGAATTGTATCCAAAGCTGCTGAAATCTTTTGAACTGTGTCCGACAGAAGACTTAGTTCTTCTTCAATCATTAGCATAATCTGAGTGTTAATAATACAAGATAGTTTAGCCAAAGGACTGTAAGGTATGATGCACAGTCTTACTAAGTAGAATTTTTTGAATCTGTATCAGGGTAAGGTGTAGTGAAACTTGTCATTATTGTATTAGGATTTTCTGTAAAGAATGTGCAGGTGGTTATATATGTGTATGTCTGCATAAGTTGAGTACTGTGTAATTGCCCTAAATTTTAGAAGTTAACAACATGCTTGCTTATTTAGATGTGACAATAATTTTTAAGCCTGTTTCTCATAGGTATTTTTTTTTACGGGTTCCAGGTTTGTAAACTGTGATCTCATATAGCACATTTTTAGTTTTAAAATAAACAATTGTCTTTCTTTTCAGTTGTTCTGATTGGCTCATAAACATTTGTCGAAGAAAGAAAGACCTGAAGGCTCGCACAGTGTGGCTTGGATGTCCTGAAAAGTGTGAAGAAAAATACCCCAAAAATGCCATAAAAAATCAAAAATACAATATTTTCACCTTTATACCTGGGGTAAGGCTACTAAACACTTTCTGATGTTGGGCCGACTGTATGTTCTATGGTGTTTCTTAACTATTCTGTGAAAAGATAATTTCCTAGATTCTTCTCTTTCTTTTTATATTTATCTCAATGTCTTCAATTAATATTGGCAGTTGAAAGCAAGGCTGCATTTTTAGTAAGTTGTTTTGTTTTCAAAGGGATATTTACTAAATTGTAGTCTGTATGATTGAGTGATCGGAATTCAGTGAAGCTTTTGAAATTTGAGATGGGTTTCTATGGACTTCTCTATTCATCATTAGAAATTTGTAATCCTTTTTATAAAAGCACTTCTGCATGCAAAGGACGAACTTCAACTGAGAAGTAAATAGTTGAAAATTACAATTTAGTCCCATGGATATTTTCTCATACTCCTTACCATTGAAAGCATACTAAATAATGAATTCTGAAATTGGCAACTCCTTAAAGGACAAAAACAATATCTTCAATTTGTATCACAAGTAGGCCTAGTTTAGTACTTTTCAGAGTTGACATTGTTATTGCTGGTTTTTTGCAGGTCTTTTTGACTTTGAATGCAATTCTTCAGGAAATACTTTTTTTGTTGTGGGAAGGGTTTTTTGTCACTTTTTCCTAAGAAGCCATATTATGCCTTAATTTCAATTTTTTGCTTGTAATATACACAGTGTATATGAATACAAATGAGACACTACAATTTTGTCTAGTTCATACTTAAAAAAAATTGTTATTACAATGAAATTTTGCAACAGAGAAACAACTTTGGAAATTCACTAGTAAAACCTAAAACTATATCCTATTGTGATATTATAAATTTTGCTATTACACTTTTATTCATATTTTTGCTGGCACCATCCAAGAGTCCTGTGTCCCATTACAAAAATGGAATGTCTTGTCATTTTGAATACAGACATGCTTTGTCTTAACTTTCTTATTTAAGTGATCCTGCTATTTTAGAAGAGTATTGATTCTATTCTGCTGGCCTCTTTGGTCCAATGACTAGCAGATGTTTTCTAATGCATTTCCTTATTAAAACAACAAAAAAAATTAATGGCCTTGTAATTAAGACTGATCTCCTGTCAGGAAAATAAAATGTCTTTTATCACATGTGGATAAAATATTCCCATCATTATTGCACAAAGTAAATGTTTTCTCCCAAAGTTTAAATTATTAAATACAATGAAATTGGTTAAGCCTCATATGCTTTCCTAAAGGTCACAAAATTCATTAAGCATATAGTAAGCCATTGATTATTGCGACTAGAAATCTGCAGCATAGATTACAAATCCTGAACCAGATTCGTGTTTCCTATAGGGATCAGCTGTAGTTTGCAATTCCCTATTGTGAGAGAGAATGCTTGTTCTTCTTTTCATCTTTTAAAGATCTTGGTTTTACCCAATAGGCCAAATCAGATTTTTGATTTGGTGTAAGTATTTGAAAACTCAGTAGTAACTTCAAAATGAAGTGAGGTCCTAAACGTAAAGCCCAAATGTCGGTAAAAATTAAATGTTATCAAGATTTAATTTTAGACATAAATTAAGACTTTTCACTGATTATAATACTGTGTAGCTATCTTTTTTTTATGCTGCTGTACTAGAAGTAATTTGTTGGGAACATCATTGTATTGGTTCCAAACCAATAAATACAACTAGGTCATAAATACTGACTCTAGTGGTCTACTCTGGTTGAAATTTTCATTATGTGAAATTTGTGTTCTGTTGTATGGTTTTTTTAAACATTGAAGCTGGCAATGGATAATAGCCAATGGTTTCATATCCAAATACAAACTCAAAGTAATGCTTAGATTAACAGAATTTTACTTGCTGGCTAAAAGAACTGCAACATTTCCAAAATATCACCTAATTTCTGAACATTTATGTAAAATACTTGCTGCTTCTCCCTTTGTACCAGTCTGTTCAATTTCCATTTACAATTGCATTTACATCTTGATACAGCATCTTAGGAATTTTGTGTGAGTTTCCATAAAACATATCTTCTGTGATGGGTAGGTTTTGGAGATACCTCTCCTGAACTTTAAGGCAGTAGTTTTATTAGTTTCATGTAGCTGGAGACCTTTCAATTTGTTTAACTGGACTGAAGTACTTAACTTTGTGTTGAATGAGCTGTCAGTGGTCTGTCAGGATTCAAAAGATTTGTAGGATGGTGCTTTTAAACTTCTACCTTCTCCTGCAAGATCTGCACCTCCCAAAGTACTCTGTGGACTTTTCTTTGACCTGGTGTATCAAGTTTTTGTTAACATTTAAACATGCAGCTAGAAATGAGTGCATAAATTCATCAGGATCAACATAAGGTACAGGTTCAGCGTGAAGTATTTTCATTTTGGAAGAAGACTCTGACCTTTCCTACAACTTCAGATTTGACTTTTTTACCTTTACAGTTTTATTGGTAAGTTGTGAAGTAGCATTCCATGCACTTGAAAAAAATCTTACGCTTGGAGGCTGTTTAGGTAGTCTCTAGCTGAACTGGCAATTTTGAGGTACCACTACTTTGTTGTGCCTGCCAGAAAGACACTTTGAAATTAACTTTCCTGAATATTTTATCTAGTGCATAGGTTTTTACATAATTAAATTATAACATTGGACTGGTAAGAGCAATAAACTTGAGTCAAATAACTTTGATTTTTAAGCAGAAGTCATTGTAATATTAACTGAATTGTAAGATTAAAAGATGGATACAATCTTTAAATGGGGCTTTTTGATCTATTTTGAATGTTTTATCTTTGAAATAATTGGTTGTTCATTTTCTCAGATCTCAGTGTTTCAAGTTCAGTAACCTTCACTTAATGCCGCTGGAGGTGCCGTGTTACCCTGGCTTACTGAAGAAATATGTGAAGTCTTTGAAGATTCAAAATTCTATAAAATGAATAATGTTCTTAGCATTGTAATTATGACCTAAGCAATCTTGAGAACATGCGCTTGCTGAAGTGGTGCTTTTAATTACCAAAGGAATCTCTGCATCTGTCATTGCTTTGGAATATGGGACAATGTATTCTGTGATAAGTTTACTGTGGCTGCGCTTAAAAGCTGGATAATTAGCTTTGAGTTTAGACCAAACCTTTGCTTTATTTACAAATATAGCTTAGTATCTATATTTAAATCTCTGCACAGTGATCTTGATAATATTCCAGTTTTCAAAATACCCAAAATTTAGCAAATTGCTTTTTCAGAGTGAAAAGAGGCAATAATATCAAAGGGTTTTTCTCAACATAAATAGCAGTATAATATTAAAATAATGTAGTAGTGTATGATGATACATAACATATATCTGTGCTATAAAAGTACTATAATAGTGCCATCTGTAATAGTATGACATATAATGCTTTTGTATCTCCCATCATGAAAAGGTGTACTTAATGTATATTATGGGTACAAATTTTAAGACATTTATCTATTTTCTTTTTAATTTTAGGTTTTATATGAACAGTTCAAGTTTTTCTTGAATCTCTATTTTCTCGTCGTGTCCTGCTCACAGTTTGTACCAGCACTGAAAATAGGCTACCTGTACACGTACTGGGCTCCTCTGGTAAACAGAAAAATACTGTTAACTAGAAGTTTTGTGGTTTTAATTTCCATGAAAGGTTCATGTCTACGTACATTGCATAAACCTGTAACTGGTAAACTGCAGTGGTCAAAGAACATAACAGAAGTAAAATGCTTATTTTAAAGCTGTTGTTTCATAGTCCTCCCTTCCATATGCCTCCTTTGCCTCTGCCCCACAGGCTGGAAGTAATTTTTGTTAACCAGCTAGGCTGAGTGTGTAGTGTTCTGTTCTGCCTGCTGGTCTCTAGAGAATATTTAAAAAACAAACAAGCAAGAAAAGCTCCAGCTACTAGAGAAACTTACTGGGTAACATAGGTAATTTGTATATTAAATTTCTTTCCGTTTATTGTTATTTGGTGAGTATTTTGTGTTTTCAGACTAGGTCAGAATTGTGAGCATAATTTTTTTTGCATTCCTTCTGTATCAGTTTTGATCACAGCCTTTTCTCACAGAAATTGAGATAATATATTTTAAGCCATGGATAAATCAGGAGGAAATTGTGCATTGAAAATAAGTTATTAATTAAACATGCTTCTCCTAATTGATACCCTGCCAGTTGCACTGGCTCCCTTTCGATACATCTTTTTATTATTGAGCCCTCTGCAGTATTTTCGTCGGAAAAACCACTTGCTTGTTCAAACCACTTGCTTCTGACTCAGGTTTCCTAAGGTTTGAAAACTGTATTCTTTTCAGAGGAGACCCTTTTGGTAGACTGCCAGCTGTATTGCCATGATTTGGAATTATTTTCTAATTTGTAACCAGACAATTACCTTTTGTTTCATCTTCTTCCCAGTCCCTCCACACTAGGTATAAAAGCAGGAAGAACAAATGCCTTATGTTTTAAACTTTTTAAAAAAAAAATTGGTATTTTTCAGTAGCATTTATTCTCAGTGGTATTCAAGAAGAACAGAGACATGCTGGCTGCTTGAGTAAAGGTCTCTCTTAACAAGTCAATAGAGTAAATATTCTGGATTGATTTCATTGTTTTAATTGTTGTAACATATGTCCTTTTAAGTATGGATAAATGGAGAGACTGTCCTGGGTGTTCTTCCCACCTCTCTTTCCAGACACCTTTTTGCTTCTGCTGCAACAAAAAAATACTTTCAAGACAGAAAGCTTGTTCAATAGTAGGATTTGAAATGGATATTTACAAAGGTCTTTGGCATTGACACAGTAAGAAAAGACAGAAGTCGCCCTGTCTGGAAGTTGCGCAGCTCACCATGATGTGCTGTGTGCAGCTCTGTACATTTGTGGGGTAGTAAGAAAAATATCCTACAAAACCTTAGCATCTCAGCCCATTTCTATCCTGCTCAAAGAAGGGAGGAAATACTGTATTTTGCAAATACCGGTAACCTGTTCTGTATAGATATGTTTGTCTTAGTCAAGGGTCTTTTGAATTATGTACCCCAGTTTTCACATGCAGCTTGAAAATACCAATATCTCAGTATCTTTTTTTTGCTAAACACACTTGTTTCTACTTTAATAGCTTCACAATTTCAGCTCTCCTTTAGAAGAATATCAACTTCTTTTGAACAAATCAGTAGAAAGAGAAGTGTCTTTCTTTAATTGTTCCTCATAGTCACAGTCAGCTGCTCAGCAAGGGGCTGCTAGAGGAAATTTTTGCAATTACCACCTTGCATTCTGTGTTTTGATTACTGTCTAGTAACATGGTGTGTGCAAATGACAAATATTTTTGAAGGTGTTTCAGGAGTGCCCTTTTTTATGCTGCTAAAACATCTATATTGCCAAAGCATATGAAAATGCTGCTGTCAGAAAGGGGGAAACTCTGATTGTTCATTCAATTATGCCCTGGGAGTAAAAAGAGAATGCTTTTTGCATAGGCCCTTTTTTGTTCTATGCAGTTCCAATATAATTGCAGCTAATGTAAGCCTGAACAAACAAGTAGTGCTTAACTATAAGGTCACAACTGAATAAGCCTTGAAACTTTGGTCTGGAACTGCAAAACAGCACTCAAATACATAGGAGGATTTTAATCAACACGGTTTTAGGAAAACTCTACACCTTCACTCCTTTCATATTGCTGGGGCATTAGGGGAAGTTTGGCAAACCATTGGACTTCTGCAAGAGAAGTCTAACAGTGTAACTTCTATAAAGCGTTGTTGGTTTTCTGAAACTAGATAGATAATGTAGAACCTTACTTGCTGGTGGATTCGTTAATATTTGAATATTGTATCCATCTTATTTAAAATAATGAGAGGCCCTTTCACTGGTGAAAATTTCATTTCTCTTTCACTGATAGAGAAAAACTCAAGTGCTGATTCTAAGCCAAAAGATCTGATCTGAGGAGGTTTAGAGAGGAAATTTATGTGCTTATCCCTGAATTGTTCTGTGTTTTTTAGCTTACCATCCTTTGTGGCCAGAGACCATCATTGCTGAGTGAAACACTCTGTGTGCTTCGAGCAGAAACTGTGGTGGCACTGTCCTGAGAAAGTAGCAGCATTTAGACACTTAATTTTTCAGAAAAAAACCCCCCTTTTTCTATGTTTATATTTCTGATGTGTTGCTAAATAACTAGGTTTAAGATGCAAATTTATTAAACTAGCCATCTGTTTATCTTTTCCTGTGTATTAGGAAAAAAACAATTTTTCAGCGTTAGAATTGGAGGCTTTTAAAAGGTTTTTGGTAAAGCCTTAAAGTTTGTGGAAGATAAGGAAGTATGCTTTTTGAAACTATAAATGCTGTCTTTAAGTAATTCAAAGCATTTTCCATTTTTGCTTTTCAGAATGCCATCTAAATTGTATGTATTTGGACATGTACTTACTGTAATTATATTTGTACAATGTGCAAGTATGATTGTTTTTCCTGAACTAAACCAAAATAAAAATACTCTTTTAACTTATTGAGGAAAAAACTCAAATACAAATTTAAAAAAAAAAGTAAATACTCTAAGCACATGTTCTTACTTTGTGTAGTGTTCCTACTTGTCTATTTCTATTCTAGCACTGGGAATTCTGAATTGCATAATTGTATCTTTAACAGGGATTTGTTTTGACGGTCACAGTGGTACGGGAAGCTGTTGATGAATTCCGACGTTACAAGAGAGACAAAGAAATGAACTCACAGTTATATAGCAAGCTGACAGTACGAGGTTAGCAAAAAAATTTGTATAAATCCTTAAAATGTTTCATCTTTTTCTTATATATACATTTTCGGGCTTTCAGTTCAAAGAAATAACTAATAGTCTCAATCTGTAGTACTCAGAATGAAACTGATATTGAACTAAATAAAGCATGTGATTTCCCTTAAGGAAATAGGATTGTTAAACTTGGCCTGTTTAAGAAATTTTATACCTATTTGGTTGTTTGTCAAAGAAAGGTGTATGTATATAATTGTATATATTTTTTAAGAATTCTGCTGTTAGGACCCTTCCTTCAAAGTGCAGTTCACCTTTGAAATTGACGAACAGTAACTCAACAACATGGTCAACTATGTATCAAGTATATGTAGGAAATAAGGGAGCAGTAAATAATTAAACTAATTAAAATTCTCTAGAGCCTTTCAAATTTGGTGGATATATTTGTGCTTAAGAAAAGGAAGGTGTAGTGTGAGTCAGCTTCAATATCAAAAATATTTATTTGAATTTTTGCATGTCATTTGAAATCTATTTGATCATGCAATATGAGAAACACCAGTTTTCTTTAATGAAAGGAGAAATCAGTTATTACTTTTTTTGGACTCAAAACCTTTGACAGTTTTTCATAAAGACTTTTAAGGAAGTAAAGCATTTCTGATGGGAAGTGGCAATTAAATTTGGTAGGATATTGTAATTTTTAAACATGGACATAAGAGAGATTCAGAACAGAGTGCCACATAGAAAGGTGCCAAAAAATAATGAATAACCTATTATCAAATTACAACACGACCTTGATATTACCAATGAAAGGTTTTTTTCTATGATAAGGATTTTTCTTGGCGTAAATATTCTAAAAGTGGGAAGTTAAGGAATGTGAGATTGTACCTCAAGCAGTTAGAGTATATGGCAGGTGTTGTGCCAAATGTAAACTCCTTTTACTTCTTCCCAACGCACATTTCAGTTCACTTTTTACTATACCTTTGTAAATATTTTCTGAAAGTCAATAGGAAGAGTAACCCCAACAGATCTTGGACTCTTGGTAAGAAACTAAATTTTCAGAGTTGCTCTGGATAATATTCTCTCCAGAAAAAATGGGTGAAAAGCTTGTAATGTAACACAAGTGTGTTTTGTATGTTCCCATTTTTTGAAGTAATTTGAAGGTAAATAAACAGTCAACAGTCTCATTAATGATGGCATAACCTAGCAGCTGAGAGGCATTCATGCTGCTTCCTTGCAGTATGGAGACTTGTTTTCTGAAGTTTCCGTACTGAAGGGAGCAACTGTAAGGAATAGTCTCATGTTCTTCCTTTCCTTGTAAGTCTGAAATAATTTTATCAACATTTACATGTACCACTGTTGAAATTTGCATATGGCATAACTATCATTTGTTTAACTCAAGGGGTTGCACTGTTGACCTTCAGTTCTTTACAGTTATTAGTACAGTCTATTAGGAAATGGGCTCTCAATGGCTTTTGTTTCATAGTTGTAATTTAAGCTGCTAGTTGGCCTATTCATTTTTTAGATCTTTTTTAGATGTTATGGTAGGCCACTGAATGCTGACCTTTGAAACAGGTAGTACAATCCTACCCTATTCAGCAATAGTGTTAGTAATCAGAAATTCCTTATTCAGGAAGCACACGTACAGTTTATAGTTACCTTTGTGATGTAAATTTCAAAACTGACATTTGCTCTTTTAAGAGCAAAGTTTAGTGTCTTTTGTGCTCCTTTTTTTTAAACTTAGGTTTAGAGTTAATAGGCATTTAACCAACATTTCAGTAGAAGTTTTGGAATCGCAATTTCCTCTTTCCCAGCTCATGAAATATATTGTGAGGTTATATGTATCTGAAAAGCCCTTGATTTTGTGACTTCTCCTAGAAATAAGGAAGTCGTCAATGAAAATTGGAATTGATCAGCTTGAGATGTCTGTTTTGTAGAGGGAGACTAGAGATTTAAATTAGTATACAGTAGTATACTACTGTATAGGTATACTACAGTATAGGTAAAGCCCAGCAGTTTTATCAGGAACTGACACATAGAGAGAACTGACTTATTAAAAAGGAGCTTTAAAAATGCCCTTTTTTGGAAAAAGGGTATCAGCTTTTACCTACAAGTGTGTTTATCTATTTTGACTTTCAGATTTTGGTGTCAGTACCATCATGAATTCATTGATTTTTGTTCTGTTTTGTGCCTTTTTTGAAGACTGATACTCTACAGAAACAAAGATTCAAGAACTCTGCTCACAATGAACTCTGAATCCCATGTTGACAATTACATGTGATCCTTGAACTAACAATGTTTTGAGTTTTGACTAGTTTTAAGAGTGAAAACACTATTGCAGCCACCGCTCAAAATTGTTGTACTACATATTGCCACAAACCCATATATAAAGTCATGAGTAGTGATAAATTGCACTTTTTTCTAATATAGGGTTCTTCCATCATAAGGTATTCTGAAACTGAGAGATGTAATTTTGATACAAAAAAATGGGACTTCTTCCTGTGATAAAATTGTACCAACATTTTTTACATGTTTGAGGAGGATGTAGGTTTATCTTATTTTTCTGTATAAATTAATAAAGTCAAGTGCTATGTTTCCATACACTATTTTTAATAATAACTTCCAATATAATTATCCAATTTTTAATATTGACAGTATTCTTCAAGTGGAAAAATTTGGTTAGGCTTATTATACTAAAGTACGGGCTAATGGTTTGGAGAAAGAAGGCTTTGTTACTTGTGAATGAACAAACTTGATACTGACTTAATTAAAAGCCTGAAAATTGATGCTGCTCTTAAGAGTCACTTTTCAGAGTGGAACTGCACTTTATACTGCTCTAGCATCTTTTTTTTCCCTAGTGATTTTATGACTTGTGCTAGTTTTACAGTCTTTTATTTGAAATATTTTTTTTCCATTTCAAAGGTAGAGAAACTGATATAGAGATGTTAAGCAGGTTGCCTATGCTCAGATTGGGCAGTAAGAAAACTTAACAGGGTTCAGTGTTCAGTTTTGGTTTATAAAAATGAAAATTTAATGAAAATCATTTTTAGCTAGTTGTTTTCCAAATTAGGTGTTTTTTAAAGGAAAATAAACATAAATAAACATTGCAATAGATGTTTGTGGGATCTAAATTGTGATTAATTGCTTCCATAAAGATAGTGTGGGTAGGCTGATTTTTAAACTAAATTTGTTTTATACAGTGTTGCAGTAGATTAAAATTGGGAATTCTGTGACTGCTTAAATCTCTGTTGGAGTCCTGCTAAGTGTTGGGAAATACTAAACATCTGAAACATGTGGATGCTGTCTTATGACTTGCATGTTGCTAGTGTGACAACCCCCAGCTTTTAAAGATAAGGATATTCACACTCTTGAAGACTTAGAATTTCTTTTTAGTAATTAAAAAACTTGAATATATATTTATTGTAATCAGTAAGTCTTAGCCTTTTTTTATAATAAGGAGCTGTTCAGAGCAGGAAGTCAAGGGAAAATGGGACATCTCTTTTAGGTGTCACTTATTTGTACTTGGACAGCAATTGGCCAGATTAACATCTATAGGCTAATTCTGATGCGTGAGACACCTAGTGATAGGCAGTTCCATATTTGTCATGTAACATGAAAAACTCAGTCACCCCTTGGTGAATTTGCAACGTGTAACTTTGCACTTTTCGAGTTGGTGAACCTGCTAAACATGAAGTTTTTGAATTATTTCTACTTTTTCAACCCTTCATGGCAAGTGATGGAGCATGCAAATCAGTCAATGCATTGAATTTTTTTAGTGAGCAAGTCAATTAAGTCTACCCATCTCATGTCTGTCATCTGAGTCTTTTCCCTTGTTTACTTGATTATGGTACCAAATATATTAAGTTGTTCAGTGTATGAGGCATTCTGCTGTCTTAATCTTATTGAGGTGTTTACTGCAAAATCTACTTTGCTGCATATGGAAGTCTGCAGATCCTTAACAGACAGTTTTCAGTCAACATTCCAGTTTAAGTTGGAAGGAAGGATTGAAATTATCTGGCTGTTGAAGATTCTGTCAATGTAATTGCACTTTTCTGTTTCAGAACAGTTCATCTGCCTATCCTTTTGTACAGCAGTAAACTGCAATGCAAAAAAAAAAAAAAAATTAGACCTGTGCATGCAGGTTTGGGAGGACTTCTGTGTTTCTTACCTAAGGGACCATTATACATTTGACAGTTTCTCATCTTGTGCGCTTAGGTATGACCAGTTAAGTGCCTATCAAAGACTGCTATTCTGCAGCAAAATTGCCTCAAGTTTATAAACAGGCTGTTATCTATTCCATTAGCCTGTGGAAAGCCAATTGGATAATAAAATTTTAATGCAGTTTTAACTCTTTTTTTGTCCCTGTCCATTCTTTAAGTTGGCAATCCTGAACCTTTCCTAGTTAAGTTTATCTGTGCAGTGTTACTGAAGTTTCCAAGAAAAAAAAAGATCAATAAGAAAATAACTCATTTTAATAGTCACAACTACAAGTGTCAGAAGAGGCCTGCATCTGTCACTTTATCTCATAATTTTTAGCATGTTCCAGAAGTCTCACTTTTCAACCTTCAAAAGAAAAGAAAAATTGAATGTCAGGAGAGATAAGTTTAATTAAATAATTCCATTCAGGCTTCAAATGTGAAAGACTTAGGTCTTGGCTGTATCTTTAAAGTCTATTAAAAAGTGTAATGAAGTTGGAAACGTGCATTTAAATCTGTGTGAAATAGAATATCAATAACCAGTAAATGCTATACAAGATGGAAAAATACGAAAGCTTGTGGCTAGCACTGGTCTTTCCCGTGAGAACATCCTCCTGTGTTTTATAAACAAAGATAAAGTTTGGATGTTTTTGAAACCGTGTCTCGAGATTTGGACAGTTCAGGCCTGGCCAATCAGGCCTAAGGGGAGGTTTCTAACTGACCAATCTGGGTGACCTCTGAAAAGTCTATATATATTGAAATCAAAATAATAAATCTCTTCTTGTCACACTGAGAACTCGGGTCTTTTTCTCTGCTAGCGGCTCAACAGCGACAAAAGCTAGTGTGTTTCTTTTGGAGAGCTACAGCGATTTGAATTTTTTGTTAGAATTTCAGCTCTTCAAGAGCAAGTTGTCCTTCTGCTTTGGAAAGCCAGTGCATTAAGAAACCACATTATATCTGAGTCTAGAGATCTAACATTAGGTCTTTATTGCTTGCAACATTTCAGACCTACTGATGACTTTATTCTTGGTATTCAGACCATTTGGAACAGAAAAGTTTTAAAAAAAATTATATGACTTGTATCTGATTAGGGAAGCATTATAAACAAGAGAATGAGAACTTGAAATCTTAATGTAAGAAAGAATTTAAAATAGAGGCCAGAAGAGAGGAAAAATCAAGGGGACTGTGACTCCACATTTGCAACACTCCACATTTGCAGCATTGAGGAGATTGGGTAAGAAAGGATTTCACCCAAGAGGAGACAGGACACGTAGGAGAGAAGCTAGGAAGCTTTTTTTGAAATGTTTTACCACTGGTGGTTAAAGACTCACTTGACTTCACTATGTAAGATGGAGTCCGACAGAACAACCTACAGAGAGCACTTGTTCTGAAAGATCAGCATCCTCACCTTGGACTCACTGTAGCTTTAAGCTTTCTCCCCCTACCTGCCTCCACTCTCCTCCTCCAACTCCCCATTATGTTATGTGTACTCTAATTATGCCAATAATTTGGGTAATAGATACCAGGAAAAGCTTTCATATGGTCTATACTGCTGTCAGTCAAGAGTTTTGTGTTTATGGATTAGAGACAAGCACTATTGCTAACTCCACACACAGTACATCAAAAACAGTATTCAAGGTGCCATGGGTAAGATGTAAAAACAACTTTAAAAGGATTTGAAAATGTTGTTTTCAGAAGCGTCTGTTCTTTCATGAGTTGCACTCAGGTGGTGGAGACACTTTTTAATAAAAAGAAGCCTGGTTTATACCCACATTTTGTTTACTTAATTTCTTAATTTTTTGTGTGAAGTAGTTAGCACGTATGAGGTATTTATTAGTTTTCATATCATTGCAGTTCATTTAAACTGGCTTTATCTTAGGAGTGTAATGACTTACTACAGACACATTTCAGTGTTCCAGTTCTGTGTAATTTTATACGTTGCTTTAGGCGAAAGCCTTGTGCCTTTGTGGACTATAAAGTCTGGATGTGCAGCCACTTCTGACAGCTTTGGACTTTTTATTGGTAATTACACAGATGGTGAAGAGCATTTTGCTACAAAGATGTTTTTAGAGAAAAAATAGTTTGCAAAAATAATTTATGCAGTGAGTAACATTCAGTGTCTTTTTTTTCCAAAAGCATCTTCACTAAGATGTAGTATTGCATTATTTTAATGTTCTCTGAAATAGTATCTAATGAGTCTCATATTTGCTTGCCTAAAAGAAAGTGTTATGTGTTGACTTTTCAGAATTTTAAGTGACTTTTTAAATTACTGCCACATTTTACTGTTTAGATTTTAATGTAATATATCCTGCCATTCAAATTAATTGTCTAATTGTCCTGTATGTCACAGGCCTTTTCCTTATGTATGAGCATGTACAGGATGCTCTAACAAGACATGTTAGTGTATAATAAAGGAGTGTTCTGTTCTGTTATACTAAGCTGCCTAGAAAACAGTCTGATAAGGAAACTTTTAAATTCATAATGTGAAATTCCTGGTGTCTCTAGATTAAGTAGAGACAAAGGTGCAGTGTGAGTTCCTGTTGGTGTACTTGGCACCGAAAGTCTTTGCTTTATGTCTGCCTATGTCATGTTGCACATGAACATTCTACTTTCTCTTGTCCTCTCAGGCTTAGTGTCTTTTGATCTCTACGGTAGGTGCAGGTAGGGCCTGACTGTGCAAAATCTGATTGTTTAGGCTGATAAAATTGCCAGTAGTTGCATTGGGTTCGTACCTCTGAATAGTTTTGCTCGTACATGACTGTATAGGCGGTGTAGATCTGAGACCTGACATAGCTCATAGTAGAATTTTTGTGGCTGTTACTGCTATAATCAGGTGATTGACTGATAAAGTGATGAAAATTGTTAGCAGAAGAATGGAAAACAATATAGGAAATGCTATCCCATTGGTAAAGCTAACAGACAGAAAGCAAAGTAACATTACAGTATTTTTTCTGGTATATACTATTAATTTCTAGTCAAAATTTGGGAATTTTTAAGCAGGTAAGCAGACAAAATATGTTGATCTTATATCAGACTGTTCTTGTGGTGATGGAGCTTTAGTATTAGTTATTTAAAATTAAAAAAAAATTAAAAGCTTTTGATACATAGACACTAATTTAATTTCCATAGGTATCTCGAAATTCTTATAGAGAATTGCTGATGTCCTTGCTACAGCTTTTTATATCTTCTGAAGTCTTCTGCTACTTCCTCTCCCCTCAGAAATTTATCTGTTGAAGATAGGATTTGTCTATTTGACAGCAGAGGAGAGAAAGTGATTCTGGCAACTGAAAAATGGAGCTATTGTAAAAGGTCATTATCAGTGGCAAAGTCTGGCTTTCAGAAGTAACTTTGCAGACAGACCTAACAAAAATTGTGATTGTCCTGATAATTGTACATTTTAGAAGTGCTATTGTGATGAAAAAGGTATTAAATATTAGCCATATATCATAGGAATGCATCTATTAGTGACTGAATTAGACATAAAGCAACTATTACTTTGACATGAAATTTTAAAGAGCAAGTACTCAAAATAATTACTCATAATGTGAATCTTACAGCCTTTTACTAAATGTAAATATAAGGAATTTTGATCACTCTTTACTGAGAGTTGTAGTGAGAAGGTCTCATGGATTTGCATCCTACCGTAGATTTTTTTGCCATACTTAGTATAACTGAGATGTGACTGTGCATTGACAAATCTGCTACTCAGTATTTTTGATTGAACTTCAAACTCTTTCCAGCACATTCTGTGTTTTTGTGTGTCTTCTGTTCTAACTCACTCCACCAGTCATTTAGAACTGTACCACCTTACCATATTTTGACATACTTTCCATCTTATACCTGATGATCAGAGTCCTGCTGATTGGAATCATGATAGTATTTCTATTGAGAAAAGATCATACTTATGGAAGGTGTGTTTCAGCTCAGCAGACTATTTAAATATGTGTAGTTTTATATCCTCAGGGGCTTTTGGGTTTTGGTTGTTTTTAACTCAGGGAAGCAACTTTATTCTGGAGTTTTAGCAGGGACCTGGGACTAGAACAGATTTCTAATGAGATCAATGATAACATAATTTGGGCAGCAGCTTAACCTCTCTGTCTCAGTTTTTCAGTCCATCAGATAAGAGTGTTAAAAGTTAACAGTTTTACAAATATTAATACCCTACAGAACATATGGAAATTAAATTGGAAAATGTGCTGTGTATAGTTTTGAGTGAGTTGATCACAGCAGTTACTGAATGGGCAGCTTTGGAGAATGAAAAACTTTTATTTCAGGTTGTGATATTTTACTTTTCTAGACTTAAATTTTTTGGCACTTCTTTTGACTTCAGAGAGGTTTACCTCTTTTCTCTTGTAATTGCCAACTGTATCATACAGTGCCAATTACATCAGGAACTTCAGTGGTCAGACAAAGTCACCTGATAGTAACTGGGCTGAGAATAACAACTTCTGTGTGTGAGAATGCTCCTTGACTATAAACCTAACAATTCTTGAATTGTCAGACACAAAAGTGCCGTCTAGTAGATATGAAAGACACTGTTTTGCAATTTTATAACTTACTGATACTGTAGATCAGACTTGAGGCATCTCCCAAATTTTTTCCTCTAATACTTCTGCAATAGCTAGCTGGTTACAAAACTGTAATTTTTTTAATCACTGAGTTATTTATTCAAACAGATTAAATCTGTTTATCAATTTGTTCACCAGAGATCTGTTTTATATAAATTGTAACATTTTCACTAAGCAGTAGCATCTATAAATAACACTTGTATTCTGGGATTTATATTCTTGTTATTCTTTATTAATGTCTGCTTAAGTTGATTACATTTCTTCTCTTTTTTTTAAGGTAAAGTGCAAGTTAAGAGTTCAGACATACAAGTTGGAGACCTCATCATAGTGGAAAAGGTTGATACTTTTAAAATATATTTTAGAGACTAAAGATTATTAACATGCTAATTATCTTCTGAAGAAAAGTGTATCAAGGTACTTATCTGTGAAGTCCTAACTAGCTAGTATTTTAGTTCAAGCCCTATTTGAGAATCTTCAGGGAAGTCTATTTTAGAATTAATTATGTTGTAATTGAATGTATATATTTATATTTAATGAAGAGGTATATGCTTAAATCAGTCTTGTGAAGGGAACACAGTTACTGAATTAAATTCCCTGACATGTGCTGTGCTGAATGTTTTAAGCTGTCTTGTTACTTATACCTTCCTTCTGATGGTTGACTCAGTGTTTTTCTGTCTGAAACTTACAAGGATAAGCTTTATTTACATGTGTATATATATATTTATATATTTGTATTATCCAAATATAATATGTATCTAACTATATATATACATATATATATTTGAAGAATAAGAAAGTTTATGTATTTTTTAAATGGAGAAAAAGCTTTCCAGTTTGTTTGCTGTTGGTGAGTGAGAGCTGTGAATTCTTCTTTGCTGCATATTAACATTATAATAAAGATTGCTGCTAATTTCAGATGTCCTTTCTGGGCTACTAAGAAATTATTGTGACCTTAGAAGTCAAATTTGTTGTCAGAGGTAACTATTTTTGCTTAAATTAATTCTAGAAAGGTGACTCATTTTCTGGGTGTCTGCAAGTAATTCCCATCACATTTGTATTAGAGAGCTAATCCATTGAGATGCTGGAAGGAGGCACCTCAAGTCAAAGCTTTTATCTGCTTCTGCTTGTTTGGGAAAACTTCTGTTTCCTTCCTTCCTTCCTCCCTTCCTCTCTCCCTCCCACCCTCCCGCCCTCCCTCCCTTCTCTATTTCTTCTGTAGCTCGAAGTAAAAAACAATACACCCAAGTCTCATTTGGCTTGCTGTTCTCAGCTTAAATTGTATATATTTTCATGTAGTTTGCACCATTTCTTGCTTTTTTTCCTGTTCTTTTTTGTCCACTCTGTGTACCTTACAGCTTTTTGGGCCTGTCTGAGCAGCATGTACTAGGATGCGCAAGATAGGCACTGGAATGTTTGGCCTTTACATCTGTTCTGCCTTATACCTTGTTACATTAGCGTGCAGGTGGAATTGGCTTGCAGGTGCTTGCTTCTGCCTGTTCCAGAAATTCTAGTACACTGAGATCCTTGCTTTGACTTTTATTCAGGAACTTTTTTTGGCCTTCTTGAACTCTAAATCAGGAACTAATTATTTTAGAGTGTAGTGAAGACTCTAGTGTCTACTTAGGTAATATGCCTTTCCTGAAATTCACTGAGATTCATCTGTCTGTTGGATTATACTAGAATTTGGAGAACTGGAGTTACTTTGCGGATCAGTCTGTCATGTATGAGGTTGGTCATTAGCATTTATTTTAGTATTATTTGCAGTAGCTTAGCCCTCATATGTTGTGAGTACCTGAAGTTTTTAATGAAAAAGCATTGTGTTTAAGGATTTAGGGAAATAATGGGTAGTAGCTTTTTGATGAAGATTTTATTCAGGTATCTCAGTAAGATGCATATAATGGTTTGAATGTCAGCTGAATTCAGCTTCAAGCTCCCTACTGCCCCAGTGGAGCTGCTTTTTTTCCTTTTTACCTAGTTGGGGGTGCCTTCAGACGAATGAAATTAAATGTTTTCTGGTTCTGTTGAGAAGTGTATTTTGTTGGAGCAAGCAGTTTTCAATTTCAGAGTATGACTCTTAAGCCAAAGAACCAGCCAGGAGTGAAATGTTCAATTGCTCACTCTAATGGCAGAGGAACAAATTAACATTGTATTTGCCTGGTAGATGCATCAACAGCATTTCTGCAGTGAAAGTAATGACTCACTTGAGCTGGAAATCCATATGTTAACTAGTGACTGCATCACAAATACTGACAACTTAAGTGAAAGGCTTTTCTAGATTTAAACGTTGAACATCCTGTGATTGTCTTTTTTTTTAAATAGTACTAATTAATTTCAAAGTATTTCTTAAGTCACTTAAATAATGTGCATAGTGTTCCTAAATAAGACAATTGAAGGGATGAGTTGGTGAGTTCAGACATTGTTACTTAGACACTGTGCCTTATTGACTGTTGGAATATATTTTGGAGATGTGAAGAGGGCATAAAACTTAATAACACATTTGGTTAATAATAACTATACCTTTAGGGAACAATATTTAATAATAACAACACGTAATAGTGATTTAAAACATGAGAATAGTAATGCTTTGTCTTAAAACCTTGAGAGTTTTTCTTGGAGCTCCAATGATACGCAATTCTTTTCTTAATCTTGGGTGTAAAGTGAACTTAGTCCAGTATTTGCAAGAATTACAGTTGATGTTAACATGCAGTATCACACAGTGTGCAGGTCGAAGAAGACAACTGGGAAGTGCCTCTTCTATTTATAATTCAGAAGCAAGGAGGAGTATTTTAGTTAATGAGAAAAGTACATAGTTCGTTGCATGAATGGAGAAGAAAGGACAGTAAATGCAAAATTCCAAGGGTCTGTAGCTATGGGCATTTGAGGGGAACTGGAAGACTGACTGGGGAATGGGAAAAGTTTATGAAAATAACAATTTCATTATAAAAACAGAAGAAAAATATAAAAGTAATTTGAAAGCTATTAGAAGCAGTGTTTTTTAAGTGCATAGCCTGTGTCGCAGGGAAGTATAGATGTCTTTATGGGTTTTCTTGTTTACCAGACTGGCTGGTATTCCTGGTTGGCATAGAGTTACTCATGGGAACCGTGGAGCGGAGGAAGCACTTGCCTTGTATTGATCATTGCCTAGCTGTAGTTGGAGCTGTAGCACTGACTGTGTAACTCTGCAAACAATGAGATAAATGGAAGCCCTCCTGTTGTGGAGCTCTGATTCTGCCCAGATTTAAGAAAAACTTTGTATTCAAATAATTTTCATGACTTATATATTCAAATTTTAGTACATATCAATAAACATTTCTGGCATAATCTCCATGGTAATTGAGATTCTGTAGTTTTTTCATGGGTTTCTGAATGCTTGAAGTTGTATGTGTTGTCATTTTAACTTGTTCTACTTTGATAAATATGACATGAGAGGGCTAACATGATTGACATACTGCTGCTGTTCGACTGTGACAATGTACAACAGAATTTAATTTTCTCCATAATGAGATGTTAAAGATTTTTTAGTATACTTGCCATCTGTTTCTTTGTAGTTACTCTTTTATAGTGACTTGGTATGTATCTGCAGGGCTATCTTTGCTCTCCAGTGTCAGTAATAGTGGCAATGTTTTTTGGTACCTAGTACTCCTACAGTATCTTTCTACCCACTTCCAAAATATGAAAAACCTGATTAAAAAAATAAGATGTCAATTTTAAATAATGTAAAGACTGGTCAGTCTCTAGCCTTCCCTCCGTGGTAGGATACATTCAGATATGTTTGTGCAGAAAAACCTACATTATTTTGCAGGAAAGAAAATGAGCAAGAATACACAAGAAGGCCAAATCAATATGCCTTTTTTGTATTAAAATGACAAAATATTCACATGACTAATTTGATCACAGTCTATAACTTTCTTATGGGGGGCAGAGGGGGAGGAGTTGCTGATCTCTGGTGATTAGCGACAGAAGGAAATGGAATCACAAGGGCATGCAGTGACTATAAAAGGAGTAACAGCTTTAAATTGAAAAAGGGTAGATATAGATTAGATAGTAGCCAGAAATTCTTCGCTGTGGGGATGGTGAGACGCTGGAACGGGTTGCCCAGAGAAGCTGGATTCCCTGTCCCTGGAAGTGTTCAAGGTCAGGCTAGATGGGGCTTTGGGCAATCTGGTCTAGTGAAAGGTGTTCCTGCCCATGGCAGAAGGTTGGAACAAGGTGATCTTTAAGGTCCCGTCCAACACAAACCATTCTGTGATTCTATGAATGGAGGGGAAGTTCTGGGAAAAGGCTTGTCAATGAGGGGCTGGTTGGTCACTGGAACAGGATTCCCGGAGAAGTGGTCATGGCACCAAGCCTGTTTGAGTTCAAGGACTGTCTGGATGTTGCTCTTAGTCAAATGGTAATCTTAGGTAATCCTTAAAGCGGCACAGAGTTGGCCTCTGTGATCCTTATGGGTCCCTTCCAACTTCAGATTTTCTACGATTGTGGCCAGTTTTGTCAGGGATAAAGTATCTGAATCTTCAATACTGTGTGCCAGGTGAATGTTTCATTTACTGAACGTGTAAGGTGTCCTCTGTGGAAGTTCGTAGTGACTTGTAGATACCTCATTTGTATTATTAGAACTTCTATTTAATTCAGTCTTAGATCATTTAACTGTTATTTTTGCAAAATTTTTGAATGTTGGTCAAGTGGTTTGGCTTGTTTACATGTACCTGGAAGTTTGTAGGCATGAAGTCCGTAACCTGAAACTTGTGTAATAGATTTATGTCAGAGCTGGCAGAGAAGCTGCAAAAATGTATAGCTAATCTATATCAAGACTGGATATCTGTTTAATTGTTATTGTCATTTAAGGATGGAATTATTTAATTTTGAAGTTGCCTTTTCCTTTTTCTCTTTTTTCCTTCCAATAGGTGTATAATAATAGAGTTTAAGGTTAATCTTTTTACTGCATTTTTTTTTGCAAATTTGAATGAGATCTTCCCAGTTGAATATGGGCTCATGATGGATAATGAATTTCACTACATCCTTAAGTATTAGCTTTTATAAGGCAAGATTCAAAAAAATGCTGTCCTAGTTACAGACGAGCAACCTCTTCAAGATCAATACTGTTGGCATAGAAGCAAGTGAATTTTATTTTTAAAAGCACAAAGAGTTAAAATGAAAATTGCTGTAAATCAGGAAATATTAATGCATGAAAATGTATAATTTTAAGTTATGCAGAGGGTTTTTTGCTACCTGTGTGGAATTTTTAGGTAAACTGAAACATGCATCTATTTTCTAGTGTTTGCCAACTTCCTTATTTTCCAAGCTTCATCTTTGCTTATGATGGTAGCCTTCTCTGTAGACCTTTATGGCCCCTCTTTACTGAACTTCTCATAGAGAATACAGTTGCAGTTGCTTCCAAGTGCCATTTCTGAATTGGTGTCTCTGAGAGTATCTTACAGGGAGTGGTGAGAGGTACCCATCTCCCTGTGATTTAGAGAGTGTGCATCATCTGTTTTTTGGAAGCTAAGCCTATATAACACATAGTGTGTCAGTTGACTCTGGCAGATCTCTTCAGATCACATTATTCCAAATGGCACTGTTGTAGCTGCATGCTGGTCTTGGGAAGGTTTCTTTGGATTAATGGAAAACTACTTTTTTTCCTTCTTAGTCCTGTGTCTCTTTTAGATTTTGATATGTTGGTTATTTTTGATTTCTCTGGTTTTTCTTTCTTACACCCTATATTGGTAACGTGTAACTGGTGCTGGTAGATGCCTTAGGAACAAGTGGGGAGAGAGCTAAGGATCTGGGTAGTCCTGTAGCAGATAGCATGTGTGTGGGAGGGTGGTATTGTTCATTTTGTTTAACCTGTGAAAGCTTAGATTGGCCTTCCTGTGATCAACAAGTAATTGAAAACATGATTTGATCAAGTAGTTCTGTGCTGGAAAGGGAAATGGCAGAACAGGTGTGCAGATGCATCTGACTGTGCATATGGTTCTATGTCTTAGATAGTTAGGGAGAAATTCTGTTCATTTTACATATGTGGAATAGGAAAATGCTGTTCCCTAATTTGCTGTTTCCCTTGTGTGTGTTGGAAGAGGGGAGAATGCTTGGTATACATGTTTGCAACTTGAGTGCCAAGATAGATATTTTAAATTTACCCATTTTTTTCCTATTATGTATGCTAACTGAATGTCAGAATTTTGCTCAGTGACATTATGTTTAAAGATATTTTAATTAGATATTTATGTTCTTGAAGTACTATTTTAAGTCAAGAAAATGTTAGTCTGTTCTTCAGGTATTTATGATTCACTTATAAAAAATATCTGAAAGGATTAGCTGTTGTTTGCTTATTGTATAACTTTTTGAAAATATTGATTTCTGAATTGCAAGTGCTGAATGTAAAGTACTGTGAGAAATCCTATTTTAATTGAGTTTCAATCCAAGTGTGACCTTTTGGTGATAGATCTTACTGGACTTTTGATTGGAATTCACTTTTCACTTTTTTTCTTACTTACAAAAAATACACCTTTTTTTTCCTTGTCCTCTCAGAATCAACGAATCCCATCTGACATGGTGTTTCTTAGAACCTCGGAAAAAACTGGTATGTTTTGACAATTCACACTGGTTGCATGATAAGTTGGTGTTTGTGGTAAAATTTTAGATTGTGCATTGTGACCAATTTGAAATGGTTAAATAGACTGATGAAGCTCTACCACCATTACATTAATGGGAGAGAGTCCATACCTGACAAACACAGTATGCTTGGACTGTAAACCAGGAGTAATCTTACTGTGAACATGAGATTTCTATAGATATGTTTCTCTACATAAATGATTTTTATGAACTGCTTCAACAAAAGGTTTAAATATTAAAAATACTGAAAATATTTAGCAAACACATTTAAAAGAGTGTATTTGATTAGTATGATTTCACAGTATTTTAAATTATTCACAACTAATTATTGTCTTGCAACATACATTTAGATATCAACTGATTTTATTTCAGGTATTAAATTGAACAGAACTAAAATGTGAACCTACTAATATGTGTTTAAAATAATTATTTTTGAAAAATTTATTGCAATGGTCTAAAATCATGAACTAACTTTCTTGGGGTTTTTTACTTCAAAATAATACTGCCTTTTTGGTCAGACAAAAAAACCCTCAGGAATTTTCTTGAGTGAGAGAAAGAAAAGTACTTGTTAGCTCTATTTCCCTTCACATGGTGATAGGGGAGTACTCTTAATCTTTGAGAAACAAATATCTCCTTTATAAGAACCCTATAAATTATAGGTGTTTTGTAAAGTTTAGAAATTACTACTGGATGCCCCTGTGTATAACTCAAATGAGTTTTCCTCCTTTATATTACCATTTATCTTCAGATCCTGAAGAACTGTCTAGTGTTTGGCAGACAGCACTAAATTTCACAAAGCTAATAGCTGTGATATTGGTAAGCCCTGTATTAGTGGCACATAGTATTTCACTGTGCCACTGGAGTTCTATCATATATTTCAGATAAAAGCCTAAATTTGTAGAGATCATTTGAAAGAGAAGACAAAAATATTTCTGTTAGCCTACGGAACTCTGGTAGAGCTATATATTTGCTAAAAGAAGAAATTGCTGTACAGTTATGTGTCGTGCTAATGCTGATTATATGCAGTGATCATCTATAACTGGCCTGGACTGACAAAGTCTCCTAGTGGTATTATATAAGCTCCATCTTTGTTAACCACTTAATGGTTCCAGATACAGGGGCTTTTCATTTCATTCTTTCTCGGTATCACAGTTTATTAAAAAACCTAATTTTCTGTAAACAAGCAACAGGTTAACTAGTTTTATTGGTGTTGCACTTTTTAAGAAACCAAACAAGAAAACAAAGCCACACAAAAATAATTTCCTCAGCTTCAAGCATATGGTGGTAATTGTTTTTTGACTAAAGAGTGAACACTTACATCTGTAATCGTTTCTTCCTGATGTTGCAGTTTTGACTGATTTATGCTTTAATTTATAGTTGACACTTTTAAGTGCTTTGTGAAACAGTTTTTGCATGGTTTTATGTTCTATATGTAATTTTATCTTCTGTGCAATAAAGCAGTTTAACTATAGCTTCTTACTATAAATCTATAAAGAGAAAAGTGGAGAGTTTGAACTAATCTTAAAATCCTGTCCTCCTTGTAAGCTTCTTTTGGGGTAAAGTACTATTTTCCAGCTTCAATATTTACATTACATATTAACGTAGTCTGCAGCACTGCAATATCCTATATCTTCACTCCAAAAAAGATGCAGTTTGAGTTATAAATGGGTGGTCTACAAAGTTCATCCTAAAACTCACCCCCCCACTGCACTTTTAAAAATTATTTTTCACTAATGCACTAAAAAAATAGATTTCTGAAATACTTTTAACTGCATTTAGTAGTAGCTGCATTTTGGGGTATCAAGCTTATTTTGATGAAATTAATTCGTTAGCAGATGTATTTTCCCCTTTCTTTATCAAATGCCTTGTCTTTTAGCTAGAATGATCTCTTCAAAGATCTGATATCGTATAATAACTTGATGTTAATTGTGTGTCTGTATCTAATTTCTAGGATTCCTATGTTTTTTAATTAGACTTTTACGGAAGTTAGAGTCTAAAGGCTCATATAGGTGGGATTTTCTTTTGTATTCATGTGACAGTCTGTAACATTCGTATTCCACTCTTTCAGGAATGGAGGTGGATAGGTGACTGTTCGTATTTTGAGTTAGGATTACTTCCCAGGGGGATGGAGCAGTTGGAAATCACTCCTCAGATGTGAATTCTTTGCTGCTGTCAGGCTCTCTGTATAACAGAGGTTTCCAAAAGATTTTCATTGACTTCCAAAATAAATAGAAATAATTTTTAAAAATTAAGCATGAAAATCTTACGGAAGGGTACATTTGAGTTTTATATATTTGAAAAGGTAGGAGGGAGTTAGTTATGGCTGAATCTTGGTTTTACTCATTATATATGGCAGAACTGAAAAGCAATTTGGATGATTTGTCCCATTTTTTGGCCTTCCACCAAATTGAAGAAAATGCTCATGCTGAGCTGGCTGCAAAAGATGCTTTAAAGGTTATTTTCCTTTTCTGTATAAGCAGGCAGCATGTCAAAAACAACTGACTACCTTAGTGTAAAGCTATTATACAAATGTAGGCAAATCTCTCTTACACCAACACAAAGCTCTCTTGTGAAATTAAACTAGATCTTAAGTGGCCCTTAACAAAACTTTCAGGATCATTTTTAATTTATTTGGCATGTTCTCTGCATTTCATTTGTCTATATGGCATCTCAATCAAAAATCAAAGGCTAGGCAGGGCATTCCAGAGACCATCATATAACTTTGTAATTATCCACAGCAACTGCCTACTGAAGCGTGTGTTAATAACTTCATTGTGGAGGTATCAAAGATACTGTGTATGTAAAATACAAGGAAAATTTCAAAGATACACTCTTTCCTTCTCTGAGCTGCAGTCCTTGCACTCCACATTGACTGTGTCTTGGTGTAGTGGTTTCTGATCCAGGTCAGGTGTTCCTATGCTAGCACATCCTCTGACATGAATTGGGTCTGGTCCTTCCTGAAAATCTGGTGCATGTGTTTGTAAGACTTGGTGTTTCTGGAATATTTGTACTCTTTTTACTTTCAAACATGAAATTCTGAGAGGAACACAAACTTTATAGGGTAGCTACAAAGTGTCAAAAAAGAATGAATGAAGCCTAATCTTTTTCCAGACAGGCTTTTTATTTACATGCCTCTAATAACCTCTGATTCTTATTATCCATGGTGAAAAGCTGGCATATGCAGTGGCTGGTTCTGAGCTAAGCAAATGTTGATTTCAGCTATCAGTTTTGTTAGGTCCTAGAACAGATGACTGTTGGAGGTAGTAGCTTAGCTTTTCTTTTGTTCATATTTTGTTCTTTCATCCTCTATTGTTTCACAAAAATTGAAGGAACTTCCTAACTTTGCCATACTTGGCCACAAGTGAAAAGTTACTGGGAGAAAGATGGCGTGGAAGAATACCATGAATACCAGAATTCCATGTACAGATTGATTGTGCATGGAATTTGGGCTAAAGAGATTGTTTGCTAAAGTCTGCAGCTGGAATAGCCAATGTGTAACTAAGGTTAGGGCTTGTGATGTGCTCCATGGACTGCAAAGAATTGTTTCTATTCTGTACCACTGCTAACTACTCAGGCCTATGACAGACTAATCACAGTGTTGGTAGGATAATAGCTTTGATTTATCTTAGTTAAACCCTTCTTTTTGTTCCTGAGGTCCTCTTTGTCACAGATAATTCTTTGTGATGGTATGAAAAGTAAAGCTGGATTTTCTCTTCAGCCTTTTGTGATGAAAGTGAACTTCCAAAGGGTGAACAGGAAGTGGTTTTACTGGTCTCCTTGAGCTTTCCTGACCATAGTATTTGAACCTGGCATGTCTTATGCATGGAGTTAAATTTTTTGGTAGACTCTTGATTCCATGTAGAGTAACAGCGACTACTTCTGGAAAAGTAGTATTTTTTTCAAGAGAGAGAGTACTGCATTAAAATATTTCTCATTTAACAAATTTGTAAAAGTTTGTCCAAAAAAAGTAAATGTAGAAGTCTGGTAAAATCAGGTCACAAATTTATTTTAATACCTCAGCTGCTGTAAACTTTTCATTAACTACCAAATTGACAAAAGAAGTTTTTGTTTTGGTTTGGTTTTTTATTGTTAAAGGTGATACCCTTGAGAGAGCAACTCCTAGTGGCTGATCAGTTCCACTGCTGTCAAGTATGCTGTCATGCAAAGGTTTTTCTCATAAACCAATTTTTTTAGTGTTTGTCCTTAAATATAGTACATAATAATTTACTGGTGTGGACATTTCAAAACACTGTTTGTATACTACTACAGCTGTGCAATGCGAGTAGTAGGGAAATGGAAAATAATTTAAAAATTCTAGCAATCCTTTGTGAAGAAGGATTTGTGAAGAACCCTTTAGTTCTTTGCAAGTTAATGTAGGTTGCATTAATGCATTAATACATTAGTACAGTTGCTACATCTGTGTTTTTCAGGCCACTGTTATATTGTTCTTGTCCATTTCTCCAGCCTGTCAAGGTCCCCTTGGACATTCCTGATTGCATAGATCAGTGTCTTGAATTCCACTTATGAAACTATTAAAAAATGGTGTATTTACTCAGGCATAAAATACTGGTTGCAAACATGTTTATACTTTGCAGAATTGTAACAAAAAGAGTAATCTCACTTGCATTAAAATTTGTAGTTAAGAGTTTTCAGGATTCTTTACTTGTAATTACTTTAACAACAGTGGTGTAAGTAAAATGTGGGAATAAAACAGGAAAATAATTTTTGATTTGAGGCTTTGTAGCAATTCATTTCTGTAGCAATATGACTCTCAGATGTGATTTTTATTTTAAATGCTAACCATTTTACTGGCATAAACTCTGCAATGCAAGTACAGCCTTAAGTAATCACTCATATAATTTGATTTTCTGTTGGAAGGAGCCATGAGTTAACCAGTAAAGGCGTGCTCCAGAGTCCACCATCTCAAACTACGTCTGCTAACTAAAAAAGGTTTTTTGAAAATTACGAATTTTTAAATGTTTCTATACAAAAAGGGAGCATTGTGCCAGCAAATACATTTTACTTGTTTAAAAGATCTAGTTTTGTAGATCTTAAAGATCAAATATTAGTAGAACATTTATGCCAAATGGAACTGTAAACTCACTGCGAGGAAAATATAATCAACGTGATGCTAGTACTATCTATTCATTCTGGACAGTTAGAAGTAAGTGTTCTACAAATAACTTAATTGTCTGGGCCTTAGTCTATTCTGGAACTTCAGATACTTGAAAATCAAACCAGAGGAGAAAATGTCAGTTTGGAATTCAGTTGTGCAGCTGATGTCACTTTTTATCTCTTCATAAAATCAGCTATGGCAGAATAATAAGGCTGAAGGAGTTGCATTTGTCACACATTCTGGAATTTTCTATTATGTTGAGCAAACAAGTGTTCTAAAACCTACCTGTCTGGAAACTAAAATGCTTTGAAAATCTATTGCTATAGAGAATGATAAATGACTAGAGTTAAGTTTTGCACATACGGCCAGATAAAAGTTTATCTTCAGGGCGTGAGTAGCTGCCAACAATCTGTCCAAACTACTTTAATCTGTTTCTCTACTTCAGTTCCTATTCTGGTTTTAGCATTTGATTTAACTCGGCCTTGAAATGTTTTGGTATTTGCTTTAAGTCACTGAGTAATAATGATTTGATGTGATCAACTACTTGTTTAAGATATAGTCAGATAATATGAATGTTATGTGGTGGAAGGAGGTGGTCTCAGCAAGCATTAGGCTCCTAATAATATTGTACTCTCTCTATTAGAAATGTAAAATTACGCAGTAAAATATTATTAGAAGACACAGTGGTATATATCATTCCCTAATTACTTTCTTTTATTTTTTGTGCATACTAGTCTGACTAGCACAGTCCGCAAGTTTCATTAGATTTGCAGCAAAATAAGCATTAACAAATAAATACTTGAATATTTATTTATTTCTTGTATTTAAAAAAAAAGACTAGTGAGAGTTGAGAAAATTGATCTGCAAGGAGACTGTATTGTGTTAGGCATAAATTAGTTTGTTCCATTTGCTAGTGATAATGCATTTCCCCAGAAATTTGAGGGGATTTGGTGGCTTGGCTGGAGTAACAGTCTGAATATCCCAAAATCCCAAACAATTCTCCCAGTTTGGGAAACAATGTAGGGACACTGAAGGTGAGAATCATCAAAGGGGATCCCAGAGGCAGGGCAAGTCAGGCAAAAAACTCTATGGTTATTAAGAACTGATAGACTTGTTGGTATGTTGTCAAAGGCTTTGAAAATAAAAAACCAAAATTACTCTTGGAAAAGCAAGGTTCAAGAATTCTTTGTGCAGAAGCAATTTATAATATATTGCCTGTAAAGTATCTGTTCATAAGAGTGATACCATGCATTATGTTTAGGGGCTTTTTTAAGATATTACCACATTTTGCTTCTTTTAGATTATTGAATTTGGGGTGTTTTTATTTTCTTATCTTACCTGAGGGCTCTGCTGGGCAATCTGCTGGTATTACCTTGGTTTTTTGAAGTAATGGGAACAAGTCTCTTGGTGGGCATCATCTTTATTCTGAAAGAGGAATTTCTGCATAACCTACAAAATTCTAATTATTAGGTCTAATGAGGTGCAATCTTGCAGTAGATTCAGAGTTGTCTCACTAAAACTTTAGAAATTATCCTCAAATCTATCTTAATGCATTTATGAGGAAAGGATGGCTTGCACATGCTAATTTGATGACTTTCATGTGGGGCTTGAGGTGTGTGTCTTGCTGGAGCTGGAATGGAAGCTTGTGTAGACTTGAATTACCTTAGTCCAGCAACTCTCTTTCCAGTGGTAGAAAACCTAACGTGGAGCAGTTTGTCTTGTAAGGAATACCCAGCTGAGGACAGTACTGGGTTTTCTATGCAAGTCTTGTGGCCCGTGTTGCTATGCTGTCACTGCTGTTGGTATATATAAAGGCTAAATGCAATTTAGCTCAAATATTTAACTTTTTCAGCTACAGTTTCTGTGTAACTTTACACGGCCTTCCTCTGTCCATCAAGTAGAAAGAAGTGGGAAAAATCTGAAATCCTCTGCTTTTTGCTTTAATGAAGTCCAGTCTTAAATCTTAATAGCTGGGTCTGTTGTTTCTCCCCAGTTACCAAACAGTAAAGGAGAGTGTGCTTTTACCCACTAAATTTTAACTAAAAATTTATCCTCTTGTTTTTCACATGCCTATTGTAACCTGATGGTTTTGTCAACTACTTTGACTTGTACTTTCTGTGTTTAAGCTTTATCTGGTACCAAGGCTTTTATTCCTGCTCCTCCTAATTTAGGTAATGAAATGTCCTTCAAATTGATTGTTATTGGTGCTGCTAAAATCTTTGAGGCAAAATGTGCTCTCATTGGATTCTGGTATATTTGGCCATATGCTTTTCTCAACCTCCTCTGTTTGTGAGCTCTGCTTTCATCCAAAGAGGAAATGCTCCTTAAGTCTTCTATAAGCACTCTTCTTTGAGGTATATATGTATTTTTTGTATTACTAGGCTTTAGAAATATGTAAGTACATTAGGGAGGTTGATGGGGACAGTGAGTTCTGCTGTGCTGCCAGAGCTCTCAAATCATGGAGCTCTTTTGTCAGTCTTCTTATTTTGTCTGAAAAGTGACAAGTTTTTTAGTGTTCTAAGCATTGTCTATGGCAGACTTTTTGATTTAGTCATTACTCTGAAGACGTAAATAATGCACAGTATCTTTTTTCTGTATTGCTGGGTTTCTGCAAAACAAGATTGCTAGTATGCATCAGAAGAATAATGGAGCAAAGTGGTGCATCAAATCCTATTAAATGGAAAAGATTAATGTTTTTGAGTAGCCTTCTATGTAGCTCAAAATAATATAAATCAGTAAGCTAAAATTTGAGAGTGTGAATATGAATGTAGATTTTTTTTAAACTTGGAACATTGTTTACTATATCTGCGAATTCCATAATGTTTTAATAGAGATAAAAATTCCTAAAGCATACTGAATCAATACAGCAATTCAAAAAAGATGCAATGTGATCAAGCTTGGATTAAAAAAGTCTGAGTTCTTGTCAATAAAGAGCTGTGATGAGTTTAAGGGTATCATATTGACCCTGTATTAATACATGGTATCCTATAAGACCATCAGTTGATTGTTTAGAATGTAAATGAAACTGTTGATGGATCCAGTGACTGATGGCTTAAATTCCAATTAATCAATTGCTTCATCGGTTTCTTAATTCAGATCAAATATCTCAAGTACACACAGTTCTTCCCTGGTCTTAAGAGAAATTACTGCTTTTAAACTAATTTAATCAGTCTTCTATAATGTGCATCCTATGGAACAGCATTGTAGCTTAAATATTTGGGATATTTCAGGTGTCTTGGGGTTTTGTTCCTCCTTAGAAGATATCATAAATGAAAGCTTCTTGTTAGAGTAGTAAATGAAACTCTGTACTCCAATATGTCATCTTGGTGCTGATATACGTCTTGTCATCAGTTTAAAATTTTCATGCACATAGTCAAGTAATATTAATTATTTAAAAATTAAGTTGCTTGTAAATGATCTGGTGTTAGGTGTGCAAAGTCAAAGTCTGTTTTTCTTTTGCTGGATACATTCTAGTAACCCTTCTCTTTCAATGTTTTTTGCTTAAAGCAGGAAGGCAGGTAATATTGCCAGAAAATATAAAGCTGTTTATGACATCGCAGTTCTACATGCCCTGTTTCCCACTGACCCATCAATTAATTCATCAACACTTGACACAAGCTCTTCACTCTGACACTTATACCAGTTGATCTTAATTTGATTGCCGTTAAAACCTTCCTTTCCTGACAACTGTTGTCAATTATACAAAATAAAATCAAGTATTCATAAGTAGGCTGTAACAGGATATAGGCAGACAGATTTAATAATTCAGTTTTGCTGAGGCTTGAAAGGCATTAGTTGTAGCTGTTGTTCTCATTTGTAAAAAATTAATTGGATACAGCTCTTGAGAGAGAAGGCAGACATAATTTTATTTATTTAGATTTGACAGAGAAGAACCCAGACATGTAGTGATGGTTTGGCATTATCTCTGTTTAAGAATAACTGACAGGAGTTCTTATCAGTTACATATTATAGAAAGTAATTTAGTTTTATGATTTTTTTATTTTAGCCTAATTTAAGAACATACATTCTACAGTTGCTTTTTGACAATATCTGTAATGGAGTGTGGAATTCAACCCTGCATTTATGCAGAGAAACAATACCTTTTGAAGAGTGGGGTGCCTGGTCTTCATTATGCTTATAAAAGATGCATATTCCTGTATATCTGCTATATACAACTAAATTATAGTTGCTTCCCTCAGATGCATCTTCATCACAGTATAACGTTATGTTAACATGTTATGTTAAAATGTGTGTTATGGCATATTTGAATTATACCTCTAAGTTCACTTTAATGCTTATTGGCAAGTCGACTTTTTAAGCTTGCCAATAATTGACAAAAAAATTGCAAACAGAAATCTGTTGACTTCAATGTTTTCTGAGAGAACATTAAACACAGTTTTCAGAACTTTGTGTTGATTGACTTCTATTGAATTTAATGAATTTAATGAAATTCTATTGAATTTAATGAAGATTCACTATTCTTCTTTGTGTACACTAATGTTTGTAACAAATAACCGTGTGTGGGTTGACTGGTAAGGCTCTGTGGAAGGGATTTGAAAACACTTGTGAAATCCAAAAATGGAAATATTTTTAAAAATAATTTCACTTGTAAAATGCTGAATAAATAGGTGTAGTTGCAGACAAGATTTAAGTGATTGCTCAAACCAAGAGCAGAAAAAGGGAAGGAAAGAAGTGTGGAACTCCTTTTATAATGTGTCATTTACTTTGTCACTTTTTAATGCTAGTCAGAATAAGTTATTCCTCGGTGGGGTCTTTTTTGCTGAATTGAGAATCCTCTTGTGTCCCATCTCATGACTTAGAGCTGCTTTCTCAGGCTCCTCTTCCAGGCCAGGCGCTGAGAAATGAAAATTTAGTTTTGGATACAAGACAAGTGGGATAGTTTAGTTTGTTATGGCAAGAAAATCATCTTAATTTTTCATGTTGCTATTCGTGAAGAAACGTGGCCAGTCCTGGCAAGCAAGTATTACCATATTTTAGCCTTAAGTATTAGCATATTTTCCAACCTTTTCTTTGTGGAAACAAAGCCAGTTTCAGACTTCATGATCAAGAAGGAAGCAGGGAGGAAGCTTCCTTTTCATCATGCCACTCTACCTAAACTTTTTCCTTGCCATTTTCAGTCTGATTTGCAGGGAATTTCCATGAGTTGGTGCATGCATTTTGAGGTATTTAGACTCATTTATCCATCTAGGATTATTCAAGAGTATTACTGCCATACTTGTATAATTGGTAGGACATTCTGTGTCTGTCTGGTTATTTAAGGGCACTATCAGGCTACTAAGAATAGTTTAGTAGTAGACTACAACAGAAGAGCCTCTGCCTAAAGCATCTCTGAAAGAAAAATGTCTGTGATACGCAGGAATGTACATAATGTAACACAGGAGATGCTACAATTAACACACAGTTTCATTTCTGCAGCAAACTAAATCAACTTCTCTAGGGCAGTTGAGATTTTCTTTCCACACATATTTCAAATATTAAATCTTAACATAATTAAGATAACATATACTTTTTTTCATTACAGCTTTCCGTGGAAATCAAGTGATGCGATTTTACATAGAATAAATTATTTTCCTTTTGTGAAGTAATTGCTTTTAGTCTTTCAATACTGACATTTTGGGTTTCTTATGTTAAATACACTTTCTATAAAAACTGTTTCTTAAACAGGCTGAATATTAAGCTAATTGTTTTAAGGAGAAATTATCCATCTTTCTGCTTAACAGAACCAACATTTCCAAATCAAAACAGAAACAAGTAATTTAATTAATACACAGCAAATTTTCTTTTCTGAGTGACTTTCTTAATAAACCTTGCAAGCTAGAATACATTTAAGAAAATGTAACATCCCAAGTAATAGCTTGCTTTCGGAAGCCTATTTCAAAAACTGTATTATATACTCTGAAATATGTATATAAAAATAAAGTTGAAGTGTTTGATAGTAGTTTGAATGTATAAGGTTCATATACGTTACTATAATTTCAGGAATTTCATGATATCCACATATAAAGAAATTAATACATGAAATATGATCAGCAAGTTCGGTAGAATAAAAAACTAGATTGGGCTTTCTGATGATGATGCATTGTATGAATTAAGAAAAAGCCTATTATATAATTGTGTTTTACTTGATTAAGGAGCTTCTCTTCCTGGATTGGGAGGAATTTTTTTCCTCTTTCTTTTTTTTTTTTTTTTTCTCTCCGTCACTTTTTTTAAAGTTTAAGATGAAAATATAACCAGCATTTTCAAAGGATGACCTGTATGTAGTTTGAGAATTTTTGTTCAGGGTCCTTTTTTTCAGGACTCCTAGAGGCAGGTAGGACACTGATACATGTGTACATCGACACCATTCCCAGAAGCCTTTGATTTGTACATGTCCTGCAGGTATGTTTTGATTGAAGCCTTAAGTCCAGCACACACTGAGTGACTAGAATTCTTCCTGCTTACTCTGTATTAACAGTACCTTTGTTTGAAAGATCAAGGCCAGGCATATCATGGCCCTAGATTAGTGCCATCATAGATGAGCTGTTTTATCTCTATTTGAAAACACCATAAACATTATTTTTCTTCAATATTCTATTAGCACATAAAATAGCTTTAGAAGAAGGTATTTTTATCCATAATATCTCAAATAAACATAAGTAAGATGTCTGTTAATTATCTGTGTATCCTTATAACATGAAGTTACATACATGTTATTTCAATAACCTAGTTATTTCAAGTTCTTAGAATTATTTTCATCCTTTGTATTCAGGTGCACTTTTTCCTTGGAAAAGCAGCCTTAAAATTAAAGTAAATTCTGGTCAGGAGTCAAATAATTGAGCTCTTGCTAAACCACCAAAACAGAATTGTAGTCCCAGGAATTTCCTAAGCATTCAAGTTTTACAGTTTCAACTGAAATGGTTTCAAAAATCAGTTTAGTTGGTACTTGGACAGCAGCTTGTATGGACTTGCTCTACATTGATTTCTGCCTGTCTTCAACAGATTAGGCTAAATGAATATTACATACTTGTAAATGAGTTTAAATGTACTCATGAAGTTTGCACCACTTTTGGTAAATGATTAACCTATTTAGACCCAGTGTAATTTCCTTGAATCAACCTTAAATTCTAATTCCGATAATTCCAAAAATTTCACTATAATAATGGAAATGTCATATGTTCACAATGTACAGCTTTGTCCACTAATTTTGAATGACTGTATAGTTATGTGAAATGAATGTCTGAGTGGCCTCACTGAATAAAATAAAAGGCTTAATTTTGTGCATTCTCCTTTGTATGTAGCCTTATGAAAAATTCTCCTTTTCAGTGTGGAATTTAATTTTTCTTTTTCTTTCTTTTTTTATTTTTTTTCTATTTTTGTAAACAGCTGTTTGATTGGTGAATACTTAAAACGCTTAATGGCATTTCTTTAAAGTAGCACACACTTTAAAAATTTTCATTCTTTGTAAGATAATTGTCCCATTCAAGACTTATTTGTATATTGAGAAAGAGTAGCAACTCCTGACAGGTATAGATGGTTTGGGGCTTCTTTTTTTTCCTGGCAAGTCATATTCAGGTTAGAAATGTAAGAGATTTTTAATACTGACCTAAAACGTTCTGCTGAAGTATGTAAGACAATTTTTACAATTTTTAGTGCAGTTTTTTGATTTTAATTTTGTGGCTGGGGTAGGAGGGTGAAATGCTTCCAAGCATTTTAAAATGGAGAAATGAAAATACTTTGTTTTTTCAGAAGACTTTGATTTTTAGAACTTTACTGCTGACTCAAATACCTCTCAAAGGGAAAGTTCGTGTAACTTCCACACAATACACAGTGGGGAATATTTGGTTTTACAAACATTTAATGTTTTAGGTAGGGGTGAAGAGTTGTTTTTATGCTTTCTAATTGCATGTTTTATCTTCCATGTTTATAGCTTAGTTAAGCCAAGTTACCTTAGAGAATAGTTCAAATTACTAAGTCAAATCTATTGCAATGTTTGAGGTAGAGGATTGTATTGTTTCAGTTTTGCTTTTGTGATCACTATTGAAAGCTGACTTGGCAGAAAGCAGTCTCTTTTTCTGGATAAAAGGAAAACAGGCTATGAGATAAGTTATTGATGAAATTAACTGCTGAAGTGAAGAGGAAATGCAGCTGGCCAATACATGTCATAGTGTGAGCTCTATTAAATGAATATATGTGCAGTCAACCATTCACAGGAGCCACGCTGGTCTTGAACTGCATTGATCTAAGTATAATTCTAAATGAAATTGATGCAAGAGAGCAACCACTGACAGGAAGGGTAAAGAGAACCATGAAATGTCTTGTATAGGAAAAGTATGATTGAGAGTAGGCTCATCTATGCCATGGACAGAAAGTGCAGTGATATTGTGGTGTTTCTAGGTACTTCATGCTTCATTATAATGCAGTGGATATCACTGACTCTTCAAAAAGTGCTTTATAGTATTTTATTTTTAGAAGAAAATCCATAAAGAATTACATTTAAAGTTTAAAACCAGCTTTTCAAGAACTTTAGATACAGCTTTGCAGCTTGAATCTCTGAGCTTTGGGTGAAATTTGGCTGTGATGTTTTCCAATAGCTGTCTGTATTAACATTTAAGGATTTTAAAGGCTAACTTATGATGCATGTATTAAATATAGCTGTGACATGAAAGCCTGTAAGATTCTTTCAAGTCTGTTGTGCAAAAACACTACCTTTTAGTCACATACAGTTTCAGGTGGCTTCTCTCTCAAACATGTCCTTTCAGACTGTTAGCTCATCAAACCTGCTTAATTTGCAGGTTTTGATGGATAAAACACTGGGTTCTGTTAGGTTTTAGTTACACCAGCGTCCTTGTGCCCTATAGAATAATCTCTCCTTTTATGTTCAGTGGTAGGTACCCTTTCTTGATATATTGCCTTGACACATTCTAGCAGACTGTCTTCTTGTCTGTAATAGGACTCAAACCTGGATAAACTCCTTTGCAGTGTTTTCTTCCACTTAATTGCCACCACATCACTTCTAAGAGTGAAACTACTTTGTTAGTTTTTATTGGGTTGGTTGAAATACAGAAGGAATTATGGGAATATTTATATACACATATGTCTGTTTGTTAAAATTTATGAATAACTTGTAAAATCTATTCTTTGCACACCCATAGCACCCAGTAACAATAGTGTATATAGTTGTTTAGCTGTAGTATAATGGAAATTATTACTACTTCAGAACTACTACTTCAGTAATTACTACTTGAGAAATATTTAAGGCTTCTCTAGTGTAGCACTTGTGAAGAATACTGCTAAAATTTTACCACCTTTTTAAAAGGCTTCAAGCTTTATGGAATAGTAGTTAATTGTGTATTTTTTACTAGATCTGCAATGTTTGCGTGTGGTCTTTTTTGACTCTTACATGAGTAACTTATACTCCAGACTTGATGATATCCATCAAACTGGTTATGGGAGTGAGGGGAGGCTCTGCACTGGTCTCAGTTTTCTGTTTCTTCAATACCAGTCTTCTGTCTGTACAGCACACTGATTCTCTTCTGACAGATTTCTTTAGTGTTGGATCACTGATAGATGACTCAAAATTACTTCTTTTAAGTATAAAACCTTCAGACTCATGGTGTTTTGAATGCTATCCATTTTTAGGACTTTTTAAATTTTTTTTTTCAGAGAAGCCAGGAGACAATAGAAAATGAAAGTTTGTGATGCCACACCAGCAAGGAGAAAAAAATCACAGGCATCAGTTAATTATTCTGTTATGTTGGAATTGTATGAGTGACAGAATTGTGTGAAGAAATAAAACTATACCTTTTTCAACTTCAGCTGAATTTGCATCTCTTGATGATAATGTTTGAAAACCTGTTCAGAAACTTTTAAGAAACCTGTAAATAGAATCTACCTCCATTCATAAACAAGCGTATTGTTAATTTTATTGGAAAAAATGGTGCAATTGTGTGGTATCTAAAGTATTCCTGGAAGAAAGTATGTGGACACTCCAAAATACAAATCCTTTTATACATTGAACATTTATTTAAAAATTGTTGTAAATTGTGTTGTTTTGACTCTTCTAAATGTTTTAACCCAAACTGAGTTTTTGAAATTAGAATAATAGTTTGATGTCTCTTTGTAACTTCAAGGTTCGTGTTTCATTCGAACTGACCAGCTGGATGGAGAAACTGACTGGAAACTGAAGGTTGCTGTCAGTTGCACACAAAGATTGCCAGCTTTGGGGGTAAGCATTCACTCTGTTTTTGAGATATCTTCTATGTGTGCATACATATCTGTTATCTGAAAGATGATTACAATTACTGTAAGTATTGGAAAATACCTGGTACTGGAGTCTAGTTTTTGCGATAAATAAGACACAGATATTCCACCAGATGCTGAATGAGAAGTTGGTTATGCAAATATTCTTGGTTTTGCATGGAAAAGAAACAGAGTCAGAATTCGATTTTTGTCTTTCAGCCTAGAGGTTCTCATTGTTGTCCGCACTGAGATCCACACTGCCAAAGCAAATCACAGTTACAGTGTTTTCAACCAGGCATTAGACTGCAAGTGCAAATTATTATTGTCTCAGGATCTATTGCTTTAATCACTTGCTTGTGAGCTTGGGAAACAATGCTGTGCTCCTGGAAGGTGAAGTGCTTTTTGTTGTCAACATACTGTCTGGTCTGACTAGGTGCAATGTGCAGGTTTGTGCAAGGAGGGCTCTGTAAGAGTGGTCTGAATGTGGGTATATTTTGAGTGCATACATGTGTTGTGTCACAAGTAAATCATTAGAAGGTACACAGGTGTGTGTGTGTCTATATACACATTCAAAATAGACACCTACCTACAAAAGCATATGTAAAATTGTATAAATGCCTCCTTTACAAGAAGCTGAATTGTTTCCCTTGTACTGGGGAGGCTTGCTGTTATACAAGCTTCCCCAGTACAAGTTGGCTTGGTATTAGGAGACTTCCTTGGAAAACATACTGAAATTACGAGCTTGTGGAAATTTACCTCTCCACAATTTCTGGTGTTTTGACAATAAATCTTTTTAAATTTGCCTTTAATAAAACACCTAAAAGGCAATTATTAAAACCTTTAAAGGATTGTTCATAATCCATCTCAATAGAAAAAGTGTTATCTGCCAGATCTTAGCAGGACTACTGCAGCTACAGAGATAGAAAGTTCCAGAAATAGAGTTGCTGCACACTCAAATTAGCAAACAGGAGAAGTTTTTTCCTGTGTTCATATTCTCTGACTACTGGCTTCACAAATGACAGGAGAAGGAAAAAGTACCTACATTGCAGTTTGTAGGATTGAGAAGAAGGTTTGGAACCAAAGATTGGTCCTGCCCGACAGAGATGCCAAGTCAGGCTTCAGGTCACGAGTTCTGGTGCAAGGACAGACTTCACAAATACTCTGTAACCTGCAGTTTAATTTAGTCTTTGTAATAATGCCTCTCCTGTGGGTTTTTAACGTTTAATCGTGGCCTTCTCTTGTTTTCTCATTAAAAGAAAATAATATCCAAATTTTGGACAGATGCAATGTATTTGACTAAAATACAGTCAACTTTCTATCTTGGTTTTTTTTGTTAATTAAGTAGCATTTTTCCAATAGTTATTACTGTGTTCAACATAGCTGTTATGTTTTGTTGGTCTTTTTGTTTTGGAAACAGCACTGACTGCAGTTGCAAATACTGTGCAAAGCACTCCCTCAGAGATTTAATGCTGGTGTTCTGAGCTTAGAAATTTTGGTGTACTGATGCTGAAATCTGGAGTAAGTTACAATGCAAACGTTTCTCTGCACTATCCTTTGGAAAACAAAAAAAAAACGCTTTTACATTAACTTTTTTTTGCCTAGAAAGTCCAAATCCATGTTTGAAGTTTTTTGCTCCTTGTTAGGAGGAAAGCATGGAATTGGCTTTCTAGCTTTCATGTTAGGTGGAGCATGCAATTTTTGTACTGTAACTTTTATATTATGTTCTTTGTTTAAAAAAAAATCAATTATCAATGGACTTGACAAATAAAGCATTAAGCATCTATGGAGATAATACAAAATTATGGTTAAATCTGTGCAGTATGATTTGAAGAACTAAATGATTGTACTATTTTAGACTGGTAAATAAATCAGAAATAGAAGGAGAGAGAAGGCAAGATACTGCCAAGAAATTACTGTTGCATTTTGGAAACAGTATACAGGTATCAACTGTGCAATATAGTAACCATTTCTTCCTTGTTGTCTCCACTTATGGCTGTTAACCTCCCTCTGACTGATCTGGGCTTCTGTCGAGATCTTCATACTCTCCCTCTTGAGCTGTAGATGGTAACCTGAGTTTATAATCAAGTGCGGTTAATCAGGAGCTGTTTCCATTTAACACACCTTTTGTGTCTACCAGCAGCATATGAAAGCCACCAAGCAGTTGATTTGCCTCTGCCCATTCTCACACCATGCCATTATTGGTGCTTACCCATGCTAGACCAGGCTTTGTCTGCATTAAGCTGACATTTCATCCTGATGAAGCGTAACTGGCACTGGGTGTAATACTTCCTGCCAACTAAACTAAAATACTTCCAAATTTTTGTACTGAGTGGTTTGGTCTAACCACTTACACTTGGTGGTTCTTTATTGGGATAATTTGAAATGGCTGCTCCCAGCAAGTCTTAGACTGTTTGCAGTGCTCATGTCTGCTTCGCTCCTAAGCTCCATCTGTCTGTGACTTACTTTGGTGAAGTGGTAGCCTAATGCACCCAAATGTAAATGGTTTTTAAGGGAGTCTGATATCTGTCATGGAAAATGATGCTCAGTGCCTATCACAGAATACTATTTCCATTTTTTGTGGAAAAGCATATTGGTAATTCTTAGACTTCTGCAAAGACACTTTTACTTTTACTCAAATCACAGTGTTATGCAGGAGTGTCAGTCATGTAAAGAAACTGTGGAGAGACAACTTCAGAGTTTGGTATGGAGGTCTAAGCAAGCTGTGAATATGAAACGAACAAAAAATAGCATTATGAAATTATTTTACTGTAAGGCTAATTTTTGTGCTTTATAGCAGAGTCATAAGCTGTAAGTGAGCCCTACAGGAAGTGAAAATGCAGTGTCCAGCATTATTTCTTTATAGTTACACAACTGGGTTCCTTTCCTGTCCAAAATGCAAGGCGGATCGTTGCAGCTGCTGTGTGCGGCAGTGCAGCCCGAGTGCGGTGTGTGCGGGACAGCCGTGAGGCGCTCGGGGCACCCGGCCCCCGAGGGTAAATCCTTGTGGGCGTGTGATGAGCCGGCAGCCTTGCTTCTCCCAGGCAGAGCCCGTGCCAAGCGGGGCAGAGGGGCGCAGTGGGGTGGTGCCCCGTGGGTCTCACTGTTTCAGCCAGCCTCCGCCTGCAGTGGCCTCCGGGGACTCATCACACATGCCTGCCACGGTGGCTTCTCTTCAGTGGCTTCTCCACATGTTTGTGATGTGTTTTCAAAGCTGAGACTTGCAGTTCATATTCCCATATTGAAATATGTTTTTAATAATTCAAAAATGTAATTTATGTAAGATGAGCATGAAATAAACTATGAACAGTTAGCTCTTGTGATGGATAGAATATATTCTCCAGACTTGTCACTCATTTGGATTTCTTTAGTTGTAAAAACATAGTAATTAAGGCTGGAAAAGACCTCTAAGACTGTAGAATCTAAGAGTTACCCCAGCCCCACTGTATTCACCACTAAACAGTGTCCCCAAGTGCCACATCCACCTGCCTTTTGAACACTTCTAGAAATGCTGATTCCACCACTTCCCTGGACAGCCTGTTCCAATGCCTGACCACCATTACTGTGAAGAAATTTTTTCTAAGATCTAATCTAAACCTCCCCTGGAGGAACTTGGGGCCATTTCCTTTGCTCCTGTCACTTGTTACCTGGGAGAAGAGACCAACCCCCACCTCACTACAACCTCCTTTCAGGTCAGAGAGTGAGTATCTTGTATTGGCATGAGCTGCCAGCCATGTCAACAGAGCAGCACTGTAATCCTACCCACTGTGACACCCAGAACAAACAAACCCGCAGACCTTCAGAGCTTCTCTTAAAGAACAGATGACACCACCAAGATGATCAGTACAGATTTTGTTGTCTTTCTAAAAGCACTTAATGTGATCAGAGAATTAAAATTTCAGCAAGTCCCTTAATGATGGCTGAGCTGCAAATATGGTAACACCTAGATTAGGTTTCTTGCAGTTTCATGGTTATAGGTGGGACAGTTCTGGTGATACATGAGTTCTGAGGCATTCTTCTCTAGCTTTTTTGATCAGCTATATTTGTTAACAGCAGTGAGGTCACTGTAATTTTCAATAAATGGTGACTTGCTGATTTATATCAGAAGATCCATACAGCAGTAAACAATACCATTTACATTTAATTAGTTTTATTGAACCAAAGGCAATTTTATTTGCAATGAACTACATGTTATGATTAAGAATGTATTTTAATGATCTTTAAGTAAGGTGAACAAATGTTGCCCTTGACCTAATAGAGGAGATTTTTCTATGTCATTGATAACTTCGTGGTGATTTTTAAATTGTAAAATGCAAAAGAGAACATCTTCATTACTGTACCATCACAAAGTCATTTTCTGACCTGCAGGATAGAAGGATGAAATGCATTCTTCTCAATTATTATTTTCAAGTTTGAGATAATTAAATTCATATCAATTTTTTAAAAAAAATCTCATCTACTCTTACATAAGAATAATTTCTTTTTTACTTGAGATTCAAGTCTTCCATGTAGTTTTTTTAATCTAGAACTGTTACAATCCCCACCCAAACACATTTTTTGTCTTGAGTAAGAAAATAACTGAGGTCATTTGCCCTTACTGCATCCTAAAAGTGGTGTAATTTTAGATGTAGAATACTGTTTCCATTGAAGGTATCAGTAGAGCTATTTGGCTTCAGTGAATCAGCAGTTCAGTGTACCAGTATGAAAATAAGTCTTTACTGAAGCTGTTTCACAAATCCCCCATTAGTTAAATCATTAATAAAAAGTAGTTGCCTTTTCTGAAAATAGTACAATCAGATCAATAGATCATTTAAGGTAATTGCCCTTTATCCTGCTTTTATAGAAGGGAAAACAATAACCTAACATAACATTAGGGACATAACAAGGTAAATTTTTCTTGCCTAGTGAGCAGAAATTATATTTACATGTTCAGTTGCTTACAAATCTTGAGGTCTCCTTGTTAAAGTCACCCTCACGACTTCTTTCGAGACATAGAGAAGAGAAATGCACAGGTTCCATACTGGAAAAGCAGCATTTGATGAAGAAACATCTTTGTGTTGTTACAGTAACCTTTGCTAGTTGTTGAATGGAGTTCAATAGAAGTTTGTCTCCTGTAACTATCATTATTCAGGTTTTTGTTTCTTTACCTCATATTATAAAACTACTGTATTTTATTGGCCTGAGAATGATGTCCATTTGGAGTACAGAATACTTGGCTACAGAAAGAATCTTTGACTCTTTTCTTTACCCTAATAATGAAAACAATACTTTGGAAATCTGAGCACAGGTAATATGCTTTTATGTCTTTCTGCTGCTCATGGATGAAATGTCAGTGGGCTAACACCATAGATTTCTCTCAGAGCATAGGTGTTTCTTATGTTTTTTTAGTTTAAAAAAAGAAAAAACAAACCACACAATTCTGGAATACTATGCCAGTTTTAGCTTGTGGCATTTCAGAGTAATGCTAATAATGTGCAGGGAATGTGCAGGTCTCAGTTTTTCACAAAGATAAGTAAGTTTGTTTCAGAGTTGAAATTCAAAACGGAAAAAAAGGAAAACAAGAAAATTTAGGTGTTAAATCAGAAACACAGACAGGGAACTAAAACATAAAAAGATACGAGAGGATTATGGTTGATAGAAATTTTTACCTTTGAAATGTAACAACAGAGAACATCACAGTAGCAAAAAAATAAAAATATTAGAAACCAAGAAAATATATTACTGTACAAATGCCAATTCACTTTTAAAAAGTGGATATTTCTGCTCTGCTTTCTTTTATTTTAATGTTGCTTCCCACTAAGGCATTCTTTCAAGAGAAAAAAGTTGACGCATTTCACTAGCAGTTTTTATTGTGTATATTGAGTCTGTGTGTGGTATTAGTTTTCTTCTGGGCTATTCACTACTGAGAGACTCTTTATTTTTCTTTGCATAATAAAGCACATAATAGCTTGGATTAGCTAAATTGTAGGTGATAACAGATTGGAAAGAAGTGAATGATGAAGATATAGGACACCACATGTGTATTAGTTTCATATGAATTATTTCTCGTGATCCCGTTGAAAGTAGGTTTGAAGAACAAGGGTGCAATGAATGAACTTCGTGTGAAAGAGTACAATAAATGCCTAGTGGTTTAAGATAAAGATAATTTGTGAGATTCAGTGTTCAGATTTCACTCATGTTTTTTGAAAAGCATGTGAAATATAAAGTGTGTGTTTTTTGCAAGCTGTAAAAGGAGAGATTTCTTGTCTGCAGCATATGAATACAAATTCAGTATTTACAGAGATACACATTTTTAAACTAAAAACATATTACATAAATGTACATTAGATTTTAAGAAAACATTCATTTTGATAAGGAAAAAATCATCAATCTAGCCATTGTATGAGAGAAACTAAAGGATATAAATATGTTGGGCTTTAAGACTTTAACACAGGTAGATAATTGTACCTTTAGTTAATTTTTGTACTGTTCAGATTAGGAAATATTGAAATGTAATTATTTCTTCTTACATTCAGAATTATGGGAAAAAATAATGGCCTGCTTTTGAAAGTAGCAGTTGAGCCAAGGTGTATTTATATGTCCATGAAAGAGGCTGTAAAATCAATTCTGCTTAGGAAGCCAGCATATGCTAGCTAGCAGGAACAGGGTATTGTACCCATGTAATTTGCTCCCCAGAGATGGTGTTCGATTAGCCTTTTGCAAGATTCATCTAGTAACGAAGGATGGAGATAAGCCAAATAATTAGGTGGTACATAGAGTGGGAAGGTGAACAACCTTGCTTTGATCAGAGGTTAGAATTTGTAGATCAACTATGACTTGGTATGAAGCATCTGCTCCTTTCCAGAGTAGAAGCTGGATTGTTGTGGTCCCATGCATGAATGGTCAACTCCTTTTGAAATCTCTTAGCTGCTGTTGGTCCTGACCATCTAAAAAGCACCAAAGAGTTTGCTTTTGTGATTAAAAACAATCCTTTGTATCGGGGTTTTAGTCTGTGGTATTTTTTCTGTGGAAGGTGGATGTTTTAGAACAATTATCTGATTAAATAATTGTTTCAGAATTTTTACAGAATAAGGTGAACCTCACTGGGCCTCTAGGGACAGCTCGTAAGACCTTAACAGTCATCAGATTTATCAGATTTTTTTTCTTTTGTTTAAACTATACTGCCATCTATTCATAGAACATGCTACTGTAGTATCTTAGGAGCTTCCTATTCTGCTTAGTTTTAGGGTTGGAACATTCATGGATTGTTTGCCACAATATGGTACCACATACATTAGACCAAATTTTATCAGACTAGTTTTGATGTATCCCTGACTTTAAACATTTGAGTAATCCTGTTGATGTAGCCAGGCTTTCTTGAAGCTGATGGAGTTTTCTCATGGGGTTTTCACAGAGGTGCTAGAGCATTCAAGATAACTCGAATCAAGTTCATTGTTTTCTCCTGTACTTAGTTGGCTTTGTCCTTGATGGCAAAGTACTTTTTTTCCAGTTTCATTAAAAAAATCCCAGCCAACAAACAAACAAACAACCCCACCCTCCCACCTCCTTTGTGTTTAAAAGAACAAATACCAGGAAAAGATTTTAAGATTACACTATTATTAAATAAAATGGGGCTGTTAAAAGAAAATAAATAAGGTATGTAGCTCATGTTATAAATGTAAAACAGCGTAGTGATTGAACTATCAACACATTTAGGATATCAACTTGGATCTGATTCCTCTATAGCAAGATACACTGAAAAAAAGCAGCATGTTTCTTAGTAGGATAGAAATTGTGTGAACTTAGTTTGGGGTTGGTTGGTGGGGGTCATAAACTGGAGTCTTTACCAGGTCTTCAAAATATGTGATTATATTTAAGTAATAGTAAGTACATTAATCTGTTTTACAGGATCTCTTTTCAATCAATGCTTATGTTTATGCTCAGAAGCCACAGCTGGATATCCACAGTTTTGAGGGTACCTTCACACGGGTAAGTATTGTATGTAAATACAGTTCCACTTCTCTAATACCTCAGTGTAAGTGAAACCTACACTTAGTGTCAAAATTGTATCAGATCTTTCCTCAGCTTTACAGCAGTATGTTCCTGCTGTGGCAATAGTTCGCATAAAAGATGTGAATGAATATCTTTTAAACATGTTAATACATGTTAAACATGTATTGCAGGAAGCTAATGCATAAAAAATGTCAGAAAAATTCAGAATTGGAGAGTTGAATATTTGTTGGTTGACATCACTTTAATCTTTTCATGTGAAACTCTTCGTGAACTTTGTTTACTTTGTTTCCAGGCATCTGATGTATGGTTCATATATGTCAAAAACTGAAAAGTTGAATAATAGCGGTAGCCTGAGACAATGCACCTGTTAGTTTATGTGTGATAAAAGCATGCCTTCTTTAACTGCATTTCTGCTGTACTTCCAAAGTTTTGTTTTCTCAAAAAGTAAAATAAAACTGAAAGCTACTTATGGGGGCTTTTTATTGATTCTCTTTTCCAGAGATAATTATATTCAAAACTGAATATGAAAATAACAATGCAGTTATATCTATGACTTGTTTCTGTTGTTTTCAAAAGGTGGCCTGCTTAAGTTGACCCTTTAAAGCAGAGTGTCCTAATAGGTAGTAATTTTTTTTTAATAGGTTTACAGTTTTGTAGCACTATGTTAGCAGATATAGTGATTGTTCTGTTTATTTTAGCCAAACTCAGTGGTGCTAGACTCATTCCTCTTGATAGTTTGTTTCTAAAATAATTTGAGAGAATTAACTGCTGGGGAGGTAAAGAGAAGGGTTTTTTACCTGACTCAAATTGGTAATAGATTTTGTTCTGTAATTGGAATTCCAGTTCACAATTGTAAATACACTGATGAATGAGATATTGCAGTTGCTGGCTTTCGAAGACCAATTTATACCAGTTACATAGTCCATGCTGCCTACAAAGTAAATGTCATTTGTTCACACTTTCTAAAGTAGTAAGCAACAGTGTTTACTTAAACCTTGTATTGACCAATTGTCCAAATGAAAATTCTGTTAACAGCTGTAAATTCATATTATTCCTGTCTCAGTGGCTAAGTGTGTGCTTTCCTAAATATATACTGAACTCTTTGGATTCCTTTTAACAACTCTGGTATATGTAATTGAGATACTGGGAAATAGTCACTAAACAGTTTTTCCCTGCTGTGGGTGCTGTTTGTACATGTAATAAGATCTGTATGATTCAAACATCCCGATTTATGTAAATAACTGTGATGCATTTTATGGTTTCAGGACTGCATACATGGGTTGTTTTTTGATACTTCAGTAGGAAAGATAGTTTAAACTGAAATTCTGTGTACAAGCATCTGAGGGCATTGCCCTCAAATTTGGTTCACAGTGAATCACACTAGATATTTTTCGAAGGTTGGTTTTTGTTAATGGTGTACCTTCTGCATTGTGAAATGTTGTTTTAGGACACTCGTTTACTGATTTATCTTTCTGCTTTTGCTGTGAGCCCTTGCTTCTTACAATAAATCAGTTCTTGCATCTCATTTCTATTTTATGTTAAAGCAGAAAAAAATTAGTATGCTTAGTGATGCTAATGCGTACATTTTTCTACTTAAGCATTGATGTTCAAAGAATTCTTGCAAGGGTAGGTTGACAGGGTAATAGCACATTGATTTTTCTTTTTCTTTTTTCCGCCATTATGGAGACAGAGTACTAACAATGTAAAAGACAAACTTAGATAATTTCAAAAAGTGTGTGTCCATAAAACAAACCAGAAACTTGGGAGCACAGTGCTGGAGTTTTTATGAGCGAGCAAGTTCTAAGTACAAATCTATCCACAAAAATCTGAGTGCTGACAGAAGATATATATTGCAGAACACTTGCATAACCATGTCAGGAGGCATAAAAGCTTTGCTGTACTCTGTTGATATTTGCCAGCTCCACATGAAGTTGTTTTCCATTGTTCTCCATGGATATTGGTGTGTTGCATGCAGTCAGTGCATGAAAACAAGTGCATGTTCTTGCATGATCGTACCTGGCCCTTAAATAATGGTATAAATTAATTCTTCTCCTTCTTCTGTACTTACTAGACAATCTATCAAGAAACAATAGATGAGCTAAATTAGTGTTTTGTGGAAATTTATGAGATGATAGTTTTATTTGTTCTGCGGGCATCATCCATGTCTTGGCTGAGCTTATTTTTAAATAGTGGTGTACAGAACAAGGGTGTAAACAGATAAACTGCTAGAGTTTATCTTCTGTCCGGTGCTCCTCTGTAGGCTTGATAAATAAGGGAGCTATTTTATCCATGCTGAAAATCTGTAAAAAGACAAGAAAAGGTAACCATGCTTCATAAGCCAGCCTTTACCAGTTGAACCCTAAAGAGTACTCTAGAGCATTACATCAGTTTGTATTGGCATAGGCAGTATTATTTAACCTCAGCTTACTTCTGTATAGAATCATAGAAAGTCTCTCTTGCTTTTAAACTTGGCTATTTTTTGTTTAAATTTGGGATCTTCTTTCACCATTCCCTTAAGAATATTTTTTTGTATTTCTTCTCTATTGTAGCTCTGTGCTGTCCCCATAGTCTCTTCATTTACTTTGGGAATCTATCTTAAATTTTTATATTCTAGTAGAAATCTTAGAAAACGAAGTCCATTGTGTTTCGTTCAACTACTTCAATAAGCTTTTTTTTCCTGTGGTACAGAAGTATATTATATCATATATATAATTTTTCCCAATATAACATCTTGTCAAAAGCTTAAAAAAAACCTACCTTGATGCAAAAACTGGTGCATGTAGCTGTATTCATTGATGAGTAGAATCTCTGCCCTGATGCTAAATATATAGGTGTTTTCTTGGATATGTTTTGTATTTTAGCAGAGACAATGTTAAGTCATTTTTTTTACTTCATATTTGCTGTTACAGAATTACCTGTTTTGAAGCAATGGCTGTGTTTACTTCAATCTGGCTTACTTTTATGTTGCCACTGAAGGGAATGGTATGATGTTTTGCAAATCCTTTGGCTCCACTTCCTTATGCTGGCAGTAATAGCTATACAGACAGCTTGACTAGGGAGCTAATGTGTGTGGAACCTAATCTGACCCTGTCCAACAGGAACATAGACAGAAGAATTAACTGTTGGGTTGGGGAAGGAATCTCTCTCAGTGATTCAAGTAAATTATCGTGTATTCCACTTTCTTACAAAAGTTGGTGGGGGTTGTTGTACTGCATCTTGTCATGCAGGAACAGAGCTTGAAAAGATCAAATAGAAGTGGTACACTGGTTCACTCTAGAATTAGGTGTTTAGTCTCAAAGGCCTCTGTCATTATTTGCAAGAATTTCTAAAAAATGGTAGCTTTGAAACTTTTAAAATGACTCCTTCAAATTTGTCATGATCCTCGGTCAGCTGTATTATGAATTCATGAAAGGACTTTATGAAATTAATTATAAAAGGACTGAGAGTAGGATATATTCAATTTTTATTTCAATTATCATATTTCCTTTTTCTCTGCACATGCAAGAGCTACAGACTAATCTCTGAATAAGAACTGTAGACAGTTTAAACCCCTATGATCAATGCTGCACACGGATTAAAAAACCGAGCCTGAATATGAAGCTTGAATATAATACTGAACTGCACCATTCTGGTAATGAACTTCATTCAGAATTGAAAGACCAATAAATATACAGCTGTCAAATGAAATTCAACCCAGCAGACCTTAAGTGGAAACTTTGTCAGCTGGACAAAGAAGCTCTTGTATGTCAAATTTCTGCTATGAGACTAAGTGATGGATTTCGTTTAACCAGAAACATACATTGTTCTGTTAGTGTCAGAACATTTGCAGAAATTTCTCCTTAACACAAGTCTGGTTTCACTCAGGAATTGCAGTTCTTCTCCTTCCCTGCTTCAGCTATCCCTACCATCTCTCCAGACACAGAAATAAAAATAGTGTGAAGCAGCTTAACTCACAACCCATAAATACACCTTTTATTTTTCATTTGAGTAATTTATGACAAAAGAAAAATCAGATAAGGTCACAATCTGTTTGGGTATGGAAGGTGTGGTATTTGGGAAATGGAATGAACTGTAGAAAGCTGAAAATGTTAGGTGAGGGTATAAAGACATGGAAGTATCATAATGAAATAAGCAGAAGCTAAGTGATTGGCCAGACCATTCTGTGGATGAGTATGAGTGGAAAGAGAGAGAGCTCACTTGATGTTTTCCTATTTTGAATGACCTAAAAAGAAGGTATTCCACCCGGTCTTGTAGCTGTGGTAGGCATTGGATAAATGACTTTTTCTTGACTGTGTTGTCAGCTCTCCACAATCATTGCAGGGCTTTTGATTTCTTCTTGTGATATGGAATAGTTTCCTAATATACTGTCTTAAAATCTGCTAACTGAAGAATAAGGGAGAGCAAAAGATTTATCTGGCTTAGTATCCTATTCTTAACAATAGCGAGAAGCGGAGTGCTGGGAAGGAGATTACAGCTAGAGTTAGGATACAGTAGTGCCTCCTCAAAAGAGTCATGTGTCTCTTAACTCAAGATGTGGGAACTTCTTGAGTTAGAGCTGGTTTCTGTGAGTCACCTGTAATGAATTTTCCTTCTTTAAACTTACCCAGTTCACCCTTGAACCTGTGTAACCTTTTAACATTCAAATGGGAAGGAGTTGCACAGGTTATTTATATATTTATGAGGGATTGCCTGTAATTGTAATTTTGCTGACTTTTTAATGACTTCTTTCTACTTTGGTAAGAGTAAGCAGTATCTATCGGCCCTTTTTAGGTGCCTGTTTCATAGATGTCTGTCATATTTCTCATTAGAGGTCAGGTTTATTTAGTCATATCTACTATGGAAGCTACATTGACCTTTATTGCTCTTTTTGAATGTTTTCTGGTTCTTTTTACTTTCAGTTTGGAATAAACACAGAAATAATCACAGAATCCAAATAATTTGGGAACACTTATAAATCGAACCAGGAATCTAAGCATTATGAGTTAGGACCATTATAATGCATAGAATGCATAATGCATAGAATTATAGCAAATAATTCTTGCAGTACTAATTCCTTTGGTAAGAATCAAAAAATAATTCCCCTTTTCCTTAATTTAAGGCTAATATTACAGAACATTGATGATTCTTCCCAGAATCACAGACTGTTCTGGATTGTATGGGACCCACAAGGATCATCACCTCCAGGTCTTAAATGAATGGCCCATAATGGGGATTTAAGCCACAATTTTGACATAATTAGCACCATGCCCTAACCAAGTGAGCTAATCCCAGGGTCATCAGAATATAAGTCTTGATCCAAAACTTGTGGTTTTCTTCTTAATGCTAATTCCATATCCTCTCTCTCTTCCCCTCTGTCTTTGTCAGAATGGTTCACTATGCCTTTTAAACACTGATTTTTCCTCATTTAAGAGAATAAGAGCTATAGTTTCCTTGCAATATAGGGATTCATTGATGTACACACAATAGCTTATGTGTTTAGTTGGAGATTTTTCTTTTTTTAGAAACAAAATTCTATGCAGCTCATCCTGTGCTTGGTGGTAGTTTCAAAATAGAGATGAGGAGTGGGTGTAGGTTTTGATTATTGACAATATGTAGAATTTATTATGTACTTTGATAAATAAGTAATCCTCTCTTTCCTGCAAAATGTTTGGCGCCAATCTGTAATTTGATCAAATACACTTGATTATCCTACCTCCTAAAGTTTCCTGTAGTTGTAAACAGCACATTTCACAGCTGCTAATGAGTAACAAATCTGTACATGCTCCAAATTGATTATGAGAGATTGTCTGTTTACAATCTGTGGATCATTATTGCTTGGGAGGAGAGAGAGAAGGAAAAAAGGGGAAGTTAAAAGTAATCATGGAAGCAGTTTTCTATTGGAAGTATTTTCCCAAGGTGTATATATTTCATAAGTATGTGGTAACATAATACAAGCCTGGTTTTCATTTTAGAAGTCTAGCTGTTCTTCCCTGAAGGTTATATAATATTGATCAGGTGCAAAATGATGATGTCTGTAACTTAATGTATGAATTATAGATGATTTAAATAAAGAAGAAGGTGTTAATTTTTGGTAGTTAGTGTTCATAACTCACTTTAACTGCATGCTAAGCAAACTGTGCTGCAGTTTGTTACATCTGAGGAAAAGAATATGTTACTTTTAAAATACTTTTGACTTTAGTTCTTAAACATGTTTGAATATAAGTAATACGAACGTCAAACTTTACTTCACTTTTTGGAAAGTTGTGTCTATGTATATAGACAAAGCATGTGCAATGAATGCTACTATACAGCCATTGATACAAGGATGCAAACATCCTGTGCAAGTTATTCCGATGGTTTGACATGGTTCTTAACTTTTTGTAATGGTGATTTACTTACTAGCTGTTCATATTTTTAACAGGAAGACAGCGATCCTGCAGTTCATGAAAGCCTAAGCATAGAAAATACATTATGGGCAAGCACTGTTGTTGCTTCAGGTAAGTACTGCAATACAATGCTGATTATGTATCTAAAACCTTCTGTGGAAGTGTATCCTTATTTTTCAAAATCCATAAATATTTCTCATTTTAAAATACCTTTGTCTTCCACACTATTAAACTGTTGCTTTTCTTCCTCCCCAGTGGTTTCATCATGCTGCTCAAAATATTTTCGTGTATTTTTAATCTTCCTTAATAGCTTTGGGGGTTTTTGTACTTACATTTTGTTCCTGCAGTAGGGCAGTCCCTTGTAGCCCACTCAAATCACTGACCTTTTTGATTTAATTAAAACTTCCAAGTTGTAAGGTGGTCTGTTTAGCTCACAGTGAATGATTTTCCCTGCTTAAAAGCAAGGGTGGTTTTGCATTTTTTAGAAGTATTTCATTTATATATACTCCATGCTTAGTATCTTGTATTAGGCAAAATCTTAATCAGAAAGAATAGATCAGTTATAAAGTTACGTAATTTTAAAATCTGGAATCTAACTATTGCTACTGTTTCATATATGTCCCAGATACTATAAATGAGCGTACATTATTATCTAGATACTGTATTCAGACTTTAGGCCATTGTAACTTTCTGTTTTCAAGAGCACAAATTTATTTTCTTTCATTTTTGCTGTGTGTAAGAAAAGTCAAAAGGGCTGTGCTTATTTTTCTACATGAAAAGGCTGAGAATAACGAATTGGGAGTGCAAGATTTCTGAAAAAACTCGGATTTAAGATGGGGAATTGAAACAGCTTGAAACAGCTGAAAAAGGGGAAGAAAGTAAAAGAGTGTTTCCAGCTAAATTGTAAAGTTTGTCCCTACTATGAAGACATCTTACGTCAGTGAGGGGTCTGCTGGAAGGCTGTGGGGAAGAGGTTAATTTTGAGGAGGTAGCAAAGGAGTCTGTGCCTGAGCATTCCTTTTCAGAGTGCTGACAAGATAGACATATTCTTTGATTCTTAGTGTTGTTTGGTTTGATTGCACTGGAAAACTATTCTCTCTGAAACTGTTCAGTCAAATGGATGATGCCTAAAATTGTCCTCAGTTAGGTTTTTAACTTAGGTGGCTAAGATCTTTAAGTTTGTATAAAAAGATGCTTCTCATGAAGTATAAAGTTCAGTATTGGGTAAACTTGATTTGAGTTTGCTTTTCCTCAAATCTATGTACAGAGGAAAACTACACTCAAAGAGTATGCATTTGCAAAGTCAGTAATTCTGAATCAGTATGTTTGAATTTTAATTGAAAGCTGTTCATGTTTTCATTTCCAGGGTAGATTATTTTTTTAGAAGTGTAGCTATTGACTGAGAGCTCTTGATCTGCTGTCTAAAGTTGGCACCCATATTAATGGAAACAGTGCTCCTTAGAATTTATACCTTAGGATAAGTTTGGGGTTTTTACTTTTGAGGGGTCTTGTGAAAGTTTAATTATTTTTGAAGGACTTTATCTCATTATTAATGATGGCAGTACAAAAACATAGGAAAAGATAATTCTCTTGTTGGAGCATAGTTTTCAACAGTGAAATAAGACTTTAAGGAGACTCAGGACAAACTCATTGAATGATACAAAGTAAAAAATATTGAATGGCTCTTCAAGACTGCAGCCCCTTCTGAAGGAAAAAGTAATGCGATCAAGAAATTAAAAAATGGTGTCATGATGTGCATACAGAAGTTAGCTTAAGTTCCCGCAGAAGAATAGTGTCCTTCAGTAACTGATTTTGTGACATTAATTATATCTAACCCATGGCATATCATTCATTTCACTTACCTCATTTCATGTGTTAACTACAATTTAATACCATGGTAGTATGCTTCTCTCGCGTAAGTTTTGTATGGCATAAATCCAGATCTTAAGAATTGCTCAGGACCTCTGTGGGTGTAATTTTAGCATTTGATAAGATTGGGCTTTCAGCAAAAAGTAGGAAATTGTTATCTTCAGTGTGTTGCTTATCTAATAAGGCATTTATAAGGTCTTATAGATGCACTGTGCATATAGTCATGAGGAAGACCATAAGGTAAAACATCTAGCAGATTGTTAAAATTAAGATATTCTAGATCTGGTTTATAATTGATGTATCGTTCAGTTGTTTCCGTCTCACTTCTGAGTTGAATGTACATAGCTAAGTTAGAGCACTTGATGCTGAGCTACTTAAATTTGTTTGGGGTTTTTTTTAAAGTAGATTTCATAACTGAATTTCCAGGATTTGTGACAACTGAAAATCCTAATAAAAATACTGGTCACTGTCTGACTGCATTATGAGCACATATAAGCTGACTTGCTTAAACCTGCCGAGGAAGGATATCAAAGGTGGACTCTGCCTACACAAGTTTGCAGGCACCTCTGCATCCCCTCCCCTGCTATGATCAGTCACAGCCCTTAATTATGTTGAAAAATGTAGTGGAAGACTATGCTTGTGCACAGCTTCTACAGAAGAGTAGAATTTGGATTACATGAAAACAGAAGAATAAAAAGCCCATAGCATATCAAAGTCTGCAGTTCTCTACTCTGTAGCCCGCTACCTCACCCACACTTATTTCAGTCTCCTTACTGTCCAGGTTCACAGTTCTGTTACACACAGGTATTTTTCACCCAGAAAGTCTATGATGTCTGTGTGCAAGCCTAATAATTCTATTACAATGCCACTTTGGTTCAAGAAAGAGGGTTTGTGGCCTGTGTCCAAGTGAGGGGTAGAGTTCTGCCCTGCAATGTTTCCTGTACATCTCTTTGTTTAGCCTAAGATTCTTCAGCATGACAGTCTTGACTGAAGTCTAGCTTGGAAGGCTGCTTCCTCCAGTGCTCTCTAATCAGCCTGGACATCATCTGTTACTAAGCCAAGCAAATGGGTGACTCATCAGGACGCTGTTATGCCCTTGCCAACCCCTTGTAGGTTGTTACAAAGTATTCTGGGTCAACCTGGCACCGTTATCTTGACATACTGCATGTATCCGAGTTGCAAATACAAGGCCTTATTTAATATTTAAAAAGGCTTTGCGTAGGACTTACAGGACAGTTATTGGGTGAGAGGGCTCTCCTCCCAGTGATTAATAGATGCTGAATTTCCTGATACTCCTCTTTGACATAGTACAAAAACCACATTGCATCTGGTAGGAGAGCCCAATATCTCCAGGACAGATGCCATTGCTATTTGTCAAGGTGATACAGAGGGTCAAGGTTAGGCTGGGAAAGGTGTTTGGGGAATTATGTGGGGGAATACCTCAGAAAACTTGAGCTCTGGTTGCTGATGCTGTGACAGTTCTAGAAGAGACAGACCACAAATCAATCATTTTGCAGATCTGTCACAGTAAATTTAAGTGTTTAAAGGTTTCAAGGCATCTTACCAATTGCATCTTGAATTCAGATTACCAAAGCTCATGAAAATATCACAATACTACAAAAATGGATACTACAGAGAAAAAAATGCACCTCTCGCTAGAACGGTACAAATGACAAGAAAAGTATTTGTTATAATTTAAGACTTCATTTTCTTTGTGAATTTTGGGAACAAAAAAATTGGTTCAACAAAACTGTGTAATGTCAACTCAAGAAGAAACTGTTCCACATCGTTTGTAATATCAAAAAATAATGTTCAGAAGAGTGAGATTACTCAAATTTGCACATTTGGGAGGTGTTTACTTTCCTTGGACTTAGTATGTCTTCTTGGGAAGAAGATATCCCCTTGGGATAACAGTAAGCTAAATGAAGAAAAAGATCTATTTTACTACACCTAATATATACCTAGTTTCAAAACAGACAGTTTAGATATCTAAATGGCGATTCCTACTGCTATCCAATCTGCAGGGTTTTCTGTATTTTGCTGTAAAGCTCTGACAGAGATGTGGTGACCATCTGTATGATGTTTATCCTAACCCTAGAAAGGACAAAGATTAATATGCCTGAATCACGCTGGAAGCCTTTGGCAGAGATGGAAATCAAAAGCCTTTCTGTCAAGTCCAAAGCATGCAGTCATCCTTGTGTTATTATTTAATAAGTGAGATAGGAAACAATATTCTGACTTTTCCACTTACAGGCAACATTCCAGCAGGTTTTAAAAAGGTAGCAGTAAGGCACAGAATCTCTGTCATTCTTAATGTGTTTTATCTCTGTGGAATTAATAATAGTGCCTGAAGGAAAGGAAATTTTGGTTAGTGAAAACTTGAAAAACTACTGTCCCTGCAGGAACACCTTTAAATATAAACAAATAATTTAAACCACCGAGTATTCTGAAAACTTCTTGGTTTATCTTCAGTTAAATTACTTACATTTCAGATCATCTTGCTTGTGACATCCATGACTGTGGTGTTTGTTTATTGAAAGCTTCAGTAGCTTTCATTTCAGAAAGGGAGAGAGGAAAGTCAGCAGTTAAATTTTAAAAAGCTTCAAAATGTCCACTACAATATGGACTTCAGCTTTTTATTCTCCATTTGTAGTAATGATCAGTGTGGTTCAAATTCTGAACAAGATAATGCAGTTTTCTGAGAAACCTGCTGAGATACCTATTAAGAGAAGATTTGTATTAATGAAATGTTGCCATCATTTTGGCAGGTATCAGTCTTGTGAAGTCACTTTAGATAAAATCAGAACAATTTATATAACTGCACAGCTGTCAAAAGCAGTATTTTCTGCTCATGCCTACATACAATTGTAATTAATTTGAGTGCACCCCAGTTTTTATATGGTTCATGTAGTGCTTGGGAGATACCAAAATTGATATGATCACACACTGGATTCGGAGTATGCCTGATTATTTGTGTGTGTTAATTCTTCACAAGTCTCCTTTTATTTCTTTTTCTAGGCCCTCATGTTTGTTCTAGTGGTATCTCCTAACTTCTCCCTCCTTCATTAACCACTCTGCCCTCACCCGTCAGTGAGTGCCCAGTGTACATGAGACCCAGTTTGTAGAGGCCCCATACGTAAAAATACATGAGTCATTGCTTTTAATAAGCTGTGGCTTGCAGTACAGCTATGCTTCCAGAAACCCCAAATTAGATTCAGTTCTTTTTATTGGACACGAGAACTGTCCCTGGTGCAACCACTTTGGGACACTGAAACTAGGCTTGGAGTTCCCTACACCAACACACTTCAGATCTAAGGAACACTTACTTACCACTAATACTGTACTAATGTAAAAAAGTTGAAAACTGAAGATCAACAACTTGTTATAAGCAGCAGTTTAGTCAGATCTAACCAAAATTCTACTCTAAGTTCAATAGTCAAAATGGAATTTATCTGACTTTCACCTTTAAAACCAACTTTTCAAGGAGCAAAATATGAGACAAGTGGGACAGTTTGTCTTTCTGAGCTGCAGTAGCCTAGCTGGGTGACACTTTGTAGAAATGTGCCACTTGGAATGTAGAGTCCTCCCTAGCTTCTATTGAACTAAACAACTGTGAAGGCAGAGGTGGTTGGAGTGTGCAGGAGGGGAGTCCCTATAGGATATTGTCCAGTGCGTTCTGACTGTTGGACAGAGGTCAGCTCAGGATCACTCCAAAATAAAGTGCTCCAAAAGGATATGTGGACATTGGTTGGAGACAGTAGAAAGAGTTCAGAAATCATGGAGTAATGACTATTGGAGGAATTTTGGGGTGGGCTGGGCATTGATCAGTGGATGGTAAGAAATGGTACTGTGTTTCGTGTCACTTGTTTCACTTAGGTGTTTGGTGGTATTTTTTTTTTTCATTACAGTATTTATAATCAGTAATATTATCGTGAGTATTACTTGTATTGTTGTTATGTTTTACTTTGTTTCAATCATTAAACCATTCTTATCTCAACCCATGAGTTGTGGTGGAGTTTGGGGGAGGATGGGGGGGAGGTTGGCTGGTTTGTTTTGGGGTTTTTTGGGTTTTCTTTTTTGGTTTTTTTTTGTTTGTTTTTTGTTTTTTTTGTTTGTTTTTTGTTTTTTTTATTCTCCTCCCCATCCCATCATTAGTGCTCTGGGGAGGAAGTGAGTGAGCAGCTGCATAAAACTTTGTTGTCATTTGAGGTTAAACACATTGTTATTTTTGAGTAAATGCAAACATCTTTAGTGCAAACATCTTAAACCGCAATCTTTGTTTTTCTTTGGGTGTTTCTTCGATATTTTATGACCTGTTATGCTATGAGAGTAGTGGTAAGATCAGCAGTAGTCTGCTGATCTTACATGTTCTTCTGATTGCTGAAGACAAGTTAATGTCAGATAAGCATATAATACTTCTATATTTTAAGGTTTTCTGAGCAGGGAGTTTCTGAATAGTTATGCTAATTATTTCTTTATAGCACAGTGACCACCACAAAAATCACGTTATTGGTTGTACTGCCATAAAGTACAGGTCAGGTCACTTGATAAAGTAATAGAAATGGGGGGGGGGGGGTAAGCTTAGAAAGTGTTATAGTGTTGTTTATAGTGCTTGAAAGTGTTACAGTACAATAGATATATTTTATTAATAAAAATAAAATTTTGTTTAATATAAAAATTTATTTAGTGATGCTGAAGCCAAATTTTCCTATACTGTGCTGTAAAAATTGTCTAAAAAATAATTAAAACTTGGGGATCATTTTTATAAACTAATGAAGAGGAGAATATTTCTGTGTGACATTCTATCAAAGTAATTAATTGGCTGAACCAGATTTTACATCATTATAGATGGTAGAGGTAGCAGGCAATTAGTGTGTGATGCATTCAGTACCACTTCTCTTATTTTTGTATTCCTTGTCCAGTTATTTACACTGTCCTAACTTCTGAAAACAGTTGGAGGAAATTTTAAGTTCAAATACAAGTTTTTAACCAATTTCATTGGAAGTATTGCTTCCATAAAAAAGAAGGAAAGTGTGTTATCATCTTCATGGATATTTATTTCAGAAGTTACAATGATTCTTCATTGTACATTCTGAAAAACAGCACTCAGTAGTATGCATAAATATTGGGGCTTTTTCATACAATTGATTTGTTTAAGGAGCTAAATTACTGCAAGTTTTAATTTGGGAAAATTTTCTCTGATTTACTTGACACCTCTGGGTTTTTGTTTGTTTGTTTGTTTTTCAGGAACTGTAATTGGTGTTGTTATTTACACAGGCAAGGAAACACGAAGTGTAATGAACACATCCAATCCAAAAAATAAGGTAAGTAAGTCTTACTCTGGGATTGCTAGAATCTGTTCTCGGAAAACTTAAAAGTAGGTGCACCTAAACCCAAAAATCTTCAAGTTTTTGCTGTGATGTGTTTCATGTGTGCTGAGCTGACTTGAATTTTGGTACAAGAAGTGAATTCTGCCACAGTCACCTTTTGCAAGGAAAATTATTCTTCTTTAGCTAGGAGTAATGGAGGCATTTGTCTTTGAATTATCAATGTACATCTTCAGACTTTTATAATTCTGTCTCACAGCTAAATACTCATTTTTACTTCTCCCAGATAATTTTACTGTAATGTATTTGGCTAAAGGTACACAGTAGTTTTAAGGAGTGTTTATAACACACTACTAAAGTTTATTCAGGCTCCCAGTGGTGATAGAACAAGATAACTGAGGTTCCAGTCAGTATCCAGAACAGTCTTTCAGGGGTTTTTGCAAGCAATTAAAACATTTTCAAGATATTTTTTTGTTGAGAAGTTACCAGAAGTTTCAGTGCTTCCCTCTATACAAGGTTCTTTCTAAACAAAGCAAATAGCTCCTCCCTTAATCAGTAATGTTTCTAAGGTAAGTTGGGGAGCACACTCTGTTTTAAAGAAATAAAACTTCAGCTGTGGGCTGTAACTTACAACCTAGACCTGTGTTTAGTAAGAAGATAATTATATTAAGAAGGGGAAAAAGTTATTGCAAGAGGTTTAGAAAAAAAATCAATTGTGACAGGTTGCCATTTTCACGCCATTCATAATAAGTTGCTCTGAGTAGGAACATCAAGAGTGAAATGATAATTCAAGTTGCTTGAAGCAGTTATTGCAGTCCCCTGAGTGTATTGATTTGTGTTTCTAATAAAGAGATGCTTTTAAATGTCTCATTGACAGAGACAGGTGATATGTACCATTATGTGGTTTAAGATGGTCTTTTATTATTTTAATCTTTGTAACATGCATTTTAAATTAATAGAGTAAAATGGAACCAGAATGTTTGTGGTGTATAGTTATTTTCTATTCTATCGGATACAAAGACAAGCCCTTTTGTAATAGAATCTTTCTCTAAGAATTCTGACAAATAATTCTCACAGGTGTTTAAAATGAAATTATTTAATGTAGTAAATTGATAGGGGAGTATGCATAAATGTAACATACATTACCCAAATTCAACATATTCTGGAGATGTATTAGACTTTTAGTAAATGTTAAATTTTTTGTGTGAATATTTCAACAATAATATCAGCATGGGGATTTTGTCTCTGTGGACTGAACAACCTTGTTTAAAGCAGTAATCATCATGTAATATGACCAGTAAGGATGAATTTGGGAACTGAAAACAGAAAAACACAGCTCTCACAGCTGAGTAAGTGATGAAATGCAGTACTGCAGTGTTAAAAATAGTTGTCATCTTTTTTAAAACGTAGTTGTAGTTGTACCTTTCTGTGGAGTCTGCATCTTACTGTCTCTGTATCTTCTAGCATGGGGTGGACTTGGTTTGCATACTTCTGTATGATGAGACACTTGCTGCCTGTAGGTAATATTTTGTGCTAGCTAGCCATGCAGGAGGCAGAGGAAACAGTAGTCTAGTTCATTCCTCCTTCATGTGTTTGGGAATCTTCCTGTGTTTTTTCAAGCTTGACAATAGTGGTTACATGTTAGGTAGGGTATGTAGCATTAGGAGCCAAAAGGAGGGCAAAGGGAGTCTAAAATAGCCTTTAAGAGCAGAAGATATGTTACAGTTGAGAGATTAAAGATTTGAACATTAGAAAAAGAAATTTGGATCCAACTTGCTGAAACAAAATTAAAATTAAATTGATCAATTAAAATTAAATTGATCAATTGTGCTATTGCTGCAAACTTGAGAGGAAATAAGTCTGCTGCCTTTTCTCCTTTAGGAAAGTATTGTTTCAAGAACTGTTTGAAGCTGTGTTTAAATGGCACATTGTCTCTCTCTGCTGCTCTTTGAAAACAAATAAAAATAACATTCTAGAGGTGTTCCTGTACAATGTGTTGATATACTCTTTTTGGGAATATAGTTCAATGACGCTGGTGTCTCCTTTCTCTGGGAGAAAGCAAACACTGAGATGTATGATTCCCAAATTACATTGTCAAACTGCAACTCCTATGTCCAGAAATAAGCAAGAAGTACATGGCTTGACACTTCTACTAGTCCTCTCTTCATTGGAATACACATAAGTGCTACAATTGTATTTCTTGCTGGAGAATAACATTACTGCTGTACTTTGTACTATAAACCTGTTTTTTCTAATGATGAATTTTTAGTTTTCATGCTTAACAGTAGATGCTTTTTGAATGAACCAATATGAAAATTTAGAGATGCAGACCTGCTCAATAAACACTCAGCAGAAGACTAAAACTGAAAAAAGTTTAAGCAAACTTGCATATGAAAAATTGTGAAATTTATGTACCTGTTCAAGCATGGGATTTATCTCTATGCTAAACTTAGAAGGATTTATTGTGTTTGCTGAAGTATTTAGTCATTTGAGCAACAATTTTCTTAACTTAAAGTCAACACTTACTTGTTTTATTACAATTGTAAAAATTGTTTCATTGCCTAAGGATGCAGACACAGTCTGAAAAACACAAAGATAGAGAGCATAGAATTTTCTTAATGGATCAATTCAATATGTTCTTAATTCCAACAATATAAAGAAAAATTATTTCTGGCAAGGTTTAATTTCAGTCGAAAATGATGCATGTTCTGTGCTTTAGATAAATTTAGAAGTGGTAACATCAACATTATAGTGTAATGAGTCTCTGCATTTTACCTCATTGGCAGTCACATCAGCTTACTCAGGAATGCAGTTCCAGCCTTAAAAGAAAAAAAAAAAAATCAGATTGAATTGTGCTCCTCACAATGCTGTAATCAGTAATCAATCCTATTTGGATAGATATTCTTAAACCTTGGCTTCCTGGATGAAGCTGGACTTGTCAATGCTAAAGGTCATTTATAGGTGTTAATTAACCAAGAGGGAAATTAACAAACTAAGGTTTTTTGGGTTTTTTTTTTCTGGAATTCTGCAGTGTGTTCATTCTTACCTATTTAAAGTGCAGAACAGTTTTTTGTTATCTAAATTCAGAGTTGCTTTTACAGCTTTGGTCTTCAAAGAAAGCAAGACTGTTCATGCAGCCCTTCTGCAAATGTGACTTGTTTCCATCAATGGAAGCAGATTTTGGGGGTGAAGTTAAAAAAACACAGTAGACTTGGAAAGAGGTGGAAATAAATTCAAGGGAATGTATTTGTGTACTAAGATTGAAACATTAAAATTACTTGGACTTTGCAAGATACACTCACACACACACACACACACACACACACACACACATATATATATATATTAGAATGTACACAGTAATGCATCAAAATGAGTAGAAATTAAATGGAACTCCTGAGAAATCAGTAGCCTCTCTAAAGGAGCTGCGGCATGTAATCTGCCTAGTGTGCTTCAGATTAGTATAAAAATAGTTTTAATGTTGCTAATCCTTACCAGCAGCACTCAAAACAATTTTCCCCCCTTATTTTATAGAATTCTACATCTGCTGTTAAGTTTCAACATCAGAAGTAAAACTTCATAATAACCATTCAGTTTTCCTCAAAATAGTAATATTATTTTTACCCTAATTCTTAACTAGCCTGAAAGCTAACTACTCCATGTCTTATGGTTCCTGCTTTTGTTGCTTGTTTGCTGTTTTGGTTTGAATTTTTTAATAAATTAAAATCTCAAAAGGGTGGTTGGTTTTGTTATTTTTCTTGTTGTGTGTATATGTTGCCCTTGGTTATTTGAAAATGGCCTTGCTATTCTGTTAAACTGAGGGACTATCCCTTTACTGCTCTCTCTCTCTCTCTCGCGCTTTCTCTCTCTCTCTCATTCTCTCTCTACTCCCATAAAATTTCTTCCTGGTATTTTGTGACCAAATTTACTTCTCTGTGTTTAAAAGGTTTTTATCTGTGTTCTTTCTCCCTTTCTTATGAGTATAATTTTTGAAAAATATTTGCTAAAAAAGGATACCCCTCCCTCCAGTTCTTTATTTGGTGTGAAATAGAGTGGCTGGAGCAGATTCATGTGTTCACAGAAACTGATGCCACTTTACCAATTTCCCTGTTCAGCATAGCTTTTTCGATAGTCAAAATATATGCTTCTCCTGCCTTGACACACTTTTTTTGAACATCAATAAATTAGGTTGTCCAACATCTTGTTAGTGGCATTAGTAAGCAATTCTTATGTTTTCCACCTCAAGGCTGACATTTTTAAGTCCAGTTTGCATTTCTCTTCAGAGCTTCATGAAGGCATTGACTTCATCCTGATGCTGCACTGTTGTGCAAGACCCCAGTAACTTCACTTGCATGTTTTTCTTACTAAATTGATGATTTGATGTTCATAGTCGGTTTGAGAAGAATGGCTTTCTCTGTCTGTATGTCTGAAGGGTCAGGATAAAAGAAAAGTGAATACTGTTACGTGGCTCTTCATGTTAAGCATTTATAAGAAAAAGGTTTATGCAGCACTCTTATTGGAGTATAGTCTGCTGTAGTTAATCCTCCTAAAACCTTCTCTTTATAGTGGATAAAATAGAGAAAGCTGTCACCTACAGGTAGTATGTAGTCCCCATACTTAGTTTGTCCCCTGATGCAGAGCTTCTGTCCAAGAAAGTGCTTAACTACCAGCTTCCCATGAAGTATGAGAATCCCTTTCTTGGTGTATGGCAGATTTGGTGGGATCAGGCCACAAGGAAATGTGTGTAATGTAGTGTTACACATACTTTTCTCTCTGTGTGCTGTCATCTCTGAGCAAAGGAAGGAGAGTAGCACCTTGAAAAGCCTAGAGTATCTCGGCAAGAAGGATGGAACAGTGTTAGGTAAGGGGGAAGACAAAGGTATTTTTCATTAAAAGTTTGGAAAGAAAGGTCTATATGGCAGAAGAGGCACCTTTGTTGTTCCAAAACAGAACCGTGGGAATGTTGATGCTTGGAAACAGTCAGCAGTGTTTTGTCAAACCAAAGGCAAAATTTCTATCCTTTATTCTGAGACAGAGAGAACATCTACCTACTATAATTATCTTTAACTCCATTAACTGAAACAGCAAAAGTGTCAAAGTGGGAATTTCAATTCTTAGATGACTAGTATGGAGAAAACATAATTCCACATAAAGGAGCTGAGGTTTTCAGTTTTCTTTCATATATACAAAACTAGATTTATACCATGATATTAAAACAATAAGAAAACAATAAGACTGAAAGTCTTGATTGACTTCCTTGGGTATATATGTAGACAGAAATCACTTAATGCAAACAGTCTGTTGTACTGGGGGGGGGGGGTTTGTACACTCCTGTGTTTTATTTACAGCTGCTTCTTTTCAGAGACTTGGTGGGACACTTTTATGCACGTTAGCAATGCTTTTCAAATAACAGTGTATGTATTTTTCTCCTCAAAAGAAATAAAATTGTAGTACCACAAATAGGAAACTGAGGCACGAGATATAAAGGAGGTGGGGTTGGGGGAGAGCAGAAGAGCCACAAAAGAAACAGGAACTGAGAGTGGTCAATTTAAAGTATTCAACTTAATTTCTCATCCAACCTAGCTAAATGCTTCACAGTACTCTTAGGTTTCAAAAACTACTAATTTTGGGTTTGTGTGCACTGTATGCTGCCTGTAGCCTTAGAGTAAAGTTGATCCTAATGTATTTTCTTTGGCATCTCAAAAATGTTAGATCATCACTTGGTTAACTACTTTATTGTTATATCCCTGAGCTAGAGAAGAAGTTATTCTATGATGTAACCTGCTGTCAATTCACAAATTAAAGTTACAGAATAACCTTTGATTTGTTCTGAAACCATTAAACATACCGTGCAATTGATATACCAAGGCATGTGATTGGTCTTTTCTGGCTGCATGTGAGTAGTGTGGTGCACTACATTGTTCTGTGGTGCCTGAGGCACTCAGTCAGAATGCTGCACAAGGACCAGACTGAAGAGGTTGGCTGCACTGTATTGTGGTACTGCTGCTTGGGAAATTGATGTTGAATCACTGTCCTTCTTCAACTGGTGCCACTTACTGTTTACAATCCTACTTCAAGGCAAAGCATGGGCAACAATATACAGTTTAGTTCTAAACAAAATAATTGGTGTACAACAATATACAGAACAAGGGAGAGAATGGCTCTTTGGTATTGAGAGAGAATTCTCACTATACTCTGGATAAACTTCTGAGTTTACTGTGTGTTTTAGAGTTGATGGCAAGCTCTTCCACTGATTTTGCAAAACCAAGTAGTTTATTCACAGCTGTAAAATTCCTACAATGTTAATTAATTCCCTAATTTAAGGCTAAATAAGGATAAATATTGATATGTGCCAGAATGTGAATGACAAGCCACAAGCCATATCTAACTTGGAGTCCTAAATTCTTGTGATTTTCATCAAGAATGTTACTTGATGGTTTGTGATCTCTCTTTTCCCATTTTGGATACTTCCATTAAAATGTTGCTTGGTTTTTGTTGTCTTAGTATTTTTATAACATGTGTAGATTAGAATTTTTCTCTGTAGTTCAATGCCATTTCCAGTGGTGTTTGAGGAAGGATCAGTGGTGGAGTATACCATTTCTGAAGTAGTCTGTTAATCTATTAAAATAGATTAATCTCACAAAACAGTCAGAACAATTCTTAAAATGGATCAAGTTATGGAATAGCAACAACTTGTTGTTTATTCACCAGAAATTACATGTATTTTACCTGTAGCAATCTAGGCTAAAGTGAATGATTTGTGATAAATAATTTGAAATGTTGTCATTCTATAGGAGACAGTGCAAAATGGAGATTCCCTGCACAGCTGGCTTGTGTGGAGTATCCCAGTGAGCTCTCAAAGAGGCTCTTTCCTCTCAGCTGCTGCCTCCAGTGCTGCTAATCGGTTGAGGGAGTTTACTTTTACATTTACATTGCTCCTTATAGATTTGTTTCCATTCAGAATTTAATCAAGCTCTTGGCCAAATGCATCTGCTGGGAGATGGAGAGGGTAGGAGCAAAGGGTGCAGCCTCTCAGAGGGTACTTGAGACCTCATCCCATAGCTTAGAGCTGTACCACCTTCAGAAGGCTCTACCTGTGAGGCCTTGCTGGCAGTGAGCGAGCCAAAGTGGTGGCAACCAAAATATTGATGTTGTGTCTTTTCCTGTATTAGGGTTATGGTCTGTGCACAGGGTGTTTGTTAATAAGAGCAGTGTACCACAGTCAGCAATTTTTTTCTGTGTTTTTTTTTCTTACTGTGAGTATTTTACTGGAAATCTGAAACCTTATTTTTGGAATTATTTTTTCCTTAGTAAAGATCCATGCAAACACATTCCTGAAACATACAGTTCCAAAAACTTGATACTGCAACTGTGTAGAAGGTCAGGTGTGCCTGAGGTCCTTAAGAACCCTAGATGTTATTAGGAAAAGCCTATATAATTTTTCTTTTGCATAATTTTTGTGATTTCTACAATAGTTTTAATATTTTTCTGAATATGCTTACTTTTTTCCAATATGGAAAGGAATTACATAAGAAGGAATAGAGATGGGTAAGTTCAAAGTATATTAGCTATTATTTTTCACAATTATTATGAAAAAGGGATGTCCTAAATGTCAGAAACTAAGATCTTTAAGACCTGCAGAGCATTCTTAAAATAGATGCTCTTCAAATTTTCAGAGCTTGTATTTGGATGCTTTACAATCATAAATTATTGTTTACTGTGATTATTCAATAGCCTTCTCTTTGTATAGAGCAAGTATAAAAAAATATCTTTTGAGGTTTTCGTTTATGCAGCTAAAGTCTGTATTTCCCTAAGTACTGGAGGTTCAGTAACCGTCATGATTCGCGACTTGAAATCTCAGTCTATAGTGATGGATATCTAGAGGGAAAGGAAAGTTCTCTCCATATCTGGACATAGTATTTGTTTTGATGTAGGCTGAACATAGTTATCATAACTAAGATAATTTACTGAGTTATGTTTGCACGCTTGAAGTAACAAACTTGTCATATTCTTAACAAATACACTCTTTGCCCCTCTTTTTAACCTCAGTTCAGAGAGCAAGCCCGCGGATACATTTAGCATTAAAATCAGAATTCCGGCTTGTACCAGATGAAAATATTGTGGTTTAGATTGTGTATTAGTTTGCAAAGAATGAATTGCTCTTCATATTCTTAAAGCTCATTCCCTTCCCATCATATATTTTGGAATGTATCCCAAAATACTGTTTATACAAAACAGCATTCAGTTTCAATTCTTTTATGATTTGGAGACGTTGTGGAATCTTTTCTTAATCTCATGGTCTCCAAGGAATCCACTGAAATATTTCCTTTTATAAAAGCAAAGATAGATGACTTGTGACTCAGCTCAAGGAAGAAAATAAGATTCTTATTGATGCCTACTGGGTTTGAGGCATAGGCTTTTTTTGTTGTTTTTCTGCCTTCATATAGAGCTTTTTTTCTACTTTAAGTTTGAAAGTGGTTGGACAGATATTTCCTTTTTTTGAAAGAACTGTTGAAAAACCTTTAGATTCAGCTTGTTGTGATTCCCTAGTAAATCTATGGTCTCTGTTTCATGTGATTTAGCCAGCACCAGTCCTCTGTTTTGTATTCAGTATACCTTTCTTCTCCCCTCTTGCTTTATTCTGGTTTTCCACCCTGTTACTCTGGTCTCACTAATATTTTCACTAGTGCCACCTAGCCCTTTCTTTCTTTCATCACTTTACACATCTTACACATGCTTGTTTTTTTGCTGACCATGTAGTACATTTGTGAAGAAGTTTAAGTCTTTGATAAAATGAGATTATCATATAATAATCTGTCACTATTTGTTTACCTTGAAAAATGCTGTCTTGGTCAGTTTCCGCTCATTTTGTGATTATAAAAGATCATGATCCTGGTTCACCTCTTCAGCCCTTATTGGCATCCTTCTATATGATCCTTCCTCCTTAGCCTATCCAGCCCTGTCACTTTCCTTTTAAAGCTACTTTTGTCACAACTCACATATCTTTCATCTGCTCTGCTATCAAGTTGTTTGCTTCAACTTGTGAATGCATGGTTGATTTCTTAACAGTTTTATGCATGGAAAGATATTCCCCATAAGCAGCTGAGTAGCCATTTCATTGACCTTATCTAAACATACTTTTGGAATTCCCAAAGGTTCTCTGGCTGTATGTGCGCCTCTTATTCTCACTTTTGGGTTTTTGTTTCAGCTATTACTGTATCACTACTTTCTCCTTTGTAATCAAATCAATTTGTCTGTTCCTTGGCTTGTTGAGGTAGTTTACACAGTAAAGTGCAGGGCTGTGCTCCATCTAAGGGGACCTCTCTCTCTATTTGCAGAAAAAAAAAGTAAAGCAAATTTGTGTGTAATTATAAATTTCAAGGGCATGGTTGTGGGAATTAATTTTTGCAAATGAGATGCACCTAATTGTGTTTGAGCTGTGAAAGAGTACTATTGAGGGCACTGGCAGAAGTGTGGAGGGGTACCCATTAATGTGTTGTATTTCATGTATGTGTCTTCCCCTGGCCTTTTTTTTCCTCTTGCATTGAAGCATGTATTCAGTCAGTATCTTACTCATGCACTGAAGAAAAAGTGTGTTTATGTAGCCTCTGCTTTGGGACACAGGTTTGAATCGTTTACCAAATATGTTAGCTGACGTTCCTACTAGTTTTGTAATGGCGTTCCCTATTGTGAGGTGATGATATGCTCTGTATGCACTGTTTCATTTTTAAATATATTTAATTCTGTAAACAATAGGTGAGCTTTTAATGCCTTGCATAATATTTTATATTCTATTTTGACTTTCCAATTTTTTTTTGAGGACCTGAAAAATTTATTTCTAAGTACTGAAGAATTTTATAGTTGTACTACACAACGGTTTCCTTGTGGAAGGTCTGCTAGCTTCCAATGACCCTTAGCTGCCATCTGGTACAAATTCAAAGTGCTTCTGTCATCTGCTGCTAATTGCTGTCACCTGCATATTGCAGTCACTGAGCAACTTGGATTGCCGTAAAGCAGGAGGCATACTGCTTTGTATAGTTGCTATCTATCCATAATACCCATGATTTCTTTATTAATATTAATTTAATAATAAAAGAAGAACATGCATCATGAAATGGTATGAATTAATATAAATGACATTTCGTGTTTATTTTAGTAACTTTCGGGGTGTAATCTGACATTCAAAAATGTGTGTAGATTTGTATTATAAATGTATTTATTATTTCTGTATTTGTCAGTCTGTTTATTCTGCTGAGATTGTTCCAACTGAATCTTACAGAAGAGTTCTTTACTCTTTTTTGTAAGCTGATAAGCTTTAGTTGGGGCACTAGCCTACAGCACCATATTATATTAATGTATTTTACTTGTAATTTAGAGAACAAGAAGAATATCCTGATCTGAACGCTAAACTGTCCCCTGTGGCACTTGCACAGCTGATAATCGTGAACTAGAAAGATGTGTATATCAAATAGTTTACAAAATGAAGCCAGCTGTGTTTCCCTACATACTGTGGCTTCCTGACATGCATCATTAAACCTTATTAGCTACTTCCTTTTACAAAGATTCTTGTAGTCTTGAACATTGCATATTAACATTTTCTGCCCCTCCAACTGGAAATTATTTGCTTTATTGTAGAGTGTCAACTTGCTCTAGTTTCTAATACGCGTTCTAATTGGTACTTTAGAGTATAATCATAGTGAAATACCACTCTGTGCATATCTTTATTTGGAAAATTAATACAGACCTTTTCACTTCATCTGTCAATCTATGCAACTTTTCACACAATTCCCAACTGTTGTGATTGCTTGCAAACCATTAAGTATGAAATGGTTCATAAAATGTCTTCAAGAATATAAACACAAAAGGAAGGAGTTGACTTTAATGGTAAGATTTTTTTGTTGTTGTTGTTGTTGTTTTTGCTTGCTTAATGGAAATAAAGCTATTTCAGCTGATAAATTTAATGATGTAAAAAACCTCCAAAAAAATGGTGATATTATAAAGTTATTTTTTGTTGTTCAGGTGAGGTTTTGTTTAATAAAACCACCATCCTGCACACATACACATACAGACACTACTTGATTGCTGAATTCTGATAATGCAATTCAGCTCTTAAACCTTAGGAAAACAGAATTTTTGAAATTTTAAGCTCTCTGTGGGTAAAAACAGATTTGGAATTAAGTACAAAAATCAAAATGTGTATTATGTATATCCATTTGTACATGTTTACAGCTCCTTTACATATTTGACCAGAAAGACAATTAAATACTTCTGATCTCTATGAACAACATTATGGACAGTATCATTGCAGAACCTTACTTGTTTGTATCATCCTGAGAATAATTTCAAAGCAACCTGTGCTGTTAAATTGTGTTGAAACATATTTTGTATTTATTTCAGGACAGGAGGCACTGGTAAAACAGACATTATATCAGTTATGAATAGCATGTAACTGTATAGAGGAAAAAAATTAAGAACCATCTTTAAAGCCTTTTTGTTGGTAATCCTAAAAAAATTGATATTTGTTTCAGAAGGACAGTTTTATTTGTAAATACATCAATGTATTAAAATTGAGCTAGAAATTCTAGAGTTCATGTGAATTTCTACTACATATTTGAGTCTTAAAATTGATTTTTTTTTTTCATGATACTAGTAAGAAGTTGCATGTCAAATCTTATCTAGAAGTCTTCATTGAGAAGAGTTGTTTTTTCTGTCCCTTAAATGGTTGTGGACATTGCTCTGGATGTGTTTTGGGTATTTCTGTCAAGACATGAAGGCTCACTCCCCTTTCTTTGGCATTTCCCCCTGAATTCTGACATTAATTCATCTTTAAGGAGACTACTGCTGATTTCCCGCCGTATGGAGCAGCTTTCAAGCTCCTGTTTAATTTTAAAGTAAAAATAAAAACAAGTACAAGCTTTTCTTTCAATATGTATCTCAGACTTCTTGAAACATTTCTTCTCAGCTTGCAAGCTAACAGGATTTTATACTCAGTAAAACTAGGGACAGAGAAAAAGTTCAATGCAGTCAAAATGCTCTGTCTTTTTCTCAGTTCCTTTTTCACACATTTTTCCATTTATTCTTGAGTATTATTATATGTAAGTATACATTCATATTCCTTATGAACGGGATTCAGGTGTAAATGCTTCAAGACAAACTTTGAGATGCTTTGTGTTGTGTGATTGTTCATTTTCTTTTTTAACTGGGTTTCCTGTGGAAGAATACCTGGATGATTGTGGTTGTATCTGGACCTGTGCTGACAGGTTTCATGATGGAGTTGAGGTGTACATAGCAGATGAGGAGGGAGATTGCAGAAATGCTCCACCAATTAATGAATCACTGAATACTGCCAATTGTAATTCCTCATTCAAGAATTTTTATTCATTCTCTTGCATTTATTAGCTAATTCATCTTCCAAGAGTTGCCTCAGTCACTTTATTATTCTGTGTGTTGTATTTACTGTATTTTACTTCATTTACGTTTCCATGAAGAAAGGTTGCAGATCTGATTTCTATCTACTTTTATGGCATAAGCACCATCTTAAAATATCACTGTTTCTCACTGAAGTTTTTTTCCAACTTCCATTAACTTTTAAAATAACAAGCTGTAATAAAATAAAATATATGTAATTTACATGCAATGAAATTTTCAAATGCACCTCTCAATTTAACCTTGAGTAAGATGGACAGAAAACATACTGTTTCAACTGTCTTTAAGCTTACTTTTGGTTTGGGATAAAATGAAATTGTGAAACTTTACAATAAGCTTAAACTTTCTGAGTTCTTGGCTTCATTTATTTAATTATAGTCTTAATGGAAAAATTGCCATGTGTTTTGATAACCTTAGCTCTGACCTCTCTTCCCCCAGCCCTGTGTGAGATTAAACTCATTACAAAATGTAATAATCTCTGCTAATAACTTAATCTAGATAGTCTATGAGGAGCTGAGTTACAAACACTGTATTTTTAATGTGGAGTAAGGACATGTTGGATTTCTTTAGATATGGGTTTTCTTGTATTTAATTCCAAAAATGTCTTTAAAAAAGCTGGAAGGTTCTCATACATTTATTAAATATTATTAAACATAATGTGCCATATAGAAAAACCACAAGTTCAGTTCCTACCATGACAGTACTACATTTGTGCAGTTTTCTATATGAAAAGGTTATTTAGACCAGTCAGCTGCATGGGCTGAAGTGCAGAGATACTACATTTCCCAAAATTTGAACAAATGAAAGAGCTAGCTGTTGCTGTCAATTCGTTAGGTCCCTTTTGTAATTGTTTTTTCCTGAAGGAAGTAGTACCTGTTACTCAGCTATTTATTTTTTTTTAACATGTATCTCAAATTTTTACATTTCTTTTTTTATATAATTGCAAATTCTATACAATAAAAGCTTTGGAACCAGTCCTCCCTGGGCTAATTTTGCAGTTATTTTGGTAAAGCTAATTATCTTAGTCTGTGAGAGAGTAAATAATGGTTTTTTAATCTACTCAGATTTGAAAGAATCCCATCTCCACTGAGTGTGTTTTACTAATAGTGTGTAATGTGTAAAGCTGCTTATTCTGTATTCTGACCCTTGAAAGACCTTATTGCATGAGAGCATCCTTAGAAAAGTCTTGAGTTGAAGCTGATGATGGCCAAGCTTAAAAAAGATATAACAAGCATATGTAAAGCTACACATTAAATACAAATCTGGAGATAGTGTTCCAGTGTAAAATCAAGCACCTTCAAATCCTGATCTTCCCTCGCCCCCCAGAATTCCATGTTCTAGCAATATTGATCAGATGTAAGGAGGATTGCGAGTGCTTAGAAATTCTGTGCTATGTACCTAGATTGTTTTCAGTTCAAAAAAAATAACGATTAAGTAGAGATTGCTTGTTCCCAATATGACTAGTTAGATTGTTGAAACAATTGTTCTAAACTGATGGGTGGTCTTGAGAAAATGTTTTCAACTTGTAGATTCTTATAGGAGGAGAGTATGTTTGTAGCACACTCCCTCTATGGATGCCAGAATTTAAGGGGCAGTTAACCTTTTCGGTTTCTTAATGTGCTCTGTTTTTATCATTAAAGTGCTCTGTTTTAATGTACACATTTTAATCATTCACGTTCGTGACAAATACTTAGCGAAGTCAGGGAACATATGGTCGCACAGCATCTGACTACTGCTGCCTTAAGGTGCCAGGCAGGGACTGTACAAAGGTGCATGAAGTGTAACTTTTTGCTGAGGAGGACACAGAACAGTCCGAGTACACAGTGCGGAGTGTCAGAGCCGAGTGCTTAGCTCCTGAGAGTTTCTAGCCGAGCCGCTCTGTGCCGGGGGAGGAGGCGCGGGAAGCTCCGTGCGGCACAGGCGGGCGCGCGCGCCCTCTGCTGACCAAAGCGCGCACTGCAGCGCTGCTCGCCCCAGCGCCAGTTCCGCCTTCGGGCCAACCGGAGCCAAAGCCAGAAATCCACGGCTTGGCTTCGCTGCTCTGCCTAAAGACTCGTTTTGAGAACAAACATCAGATTGAAGAATATTTAGGGACGTGGTGTAGTTTACCTAACCGCAAAAGTGTTAATGAAAGGCGGGTTTATAGGCAGAAGAATATTAAGAATACGTCGTGTTCGGTTTCATTGGGGGCATTTGAAACAGAATGTTTTTCTGCAATACAGTAAATCGTTGGCATTCAGGTAAACCAGCATACAATGGATAAAGGACACTCTTAGGAAGGTTATGAAATCTGTGACTAGCATTTGACAAAACAAGTCACTTGAAACTACTGAGCCTTACTGAAGTGCAATTGTGGAAATAGCTCACTAACAGTTTTTATTATAATAGACAACTAGAGAGGGCTAAGCACCTCTAAAATCCTGGAGAGGACTCTCGAGTTTCGATTTGAGTATCTAGACTCAGATGATGTTGAGTCTGGAAAAGGCAATGATATTAAATGGACGAATAAATGAGGCAGAGAGAGAAAGAATCGAGTCCTCCTTATTTTCTTTTAGCATTATAGATGGCATTTGCTATCTACAAAAGGGAATTCTTCTTCCTAAGTGATGAGTTTATTTCAAAACACATAAATATGCATTTAGGAATACAGTGTTAAAGTAAAGCCAGGCAATTCAGAAGGGTAATTCAAAACATAGTAAAAGTATTCTGCTTTTAAGAGCATTTAAACCTCTGGTTTTGAATATGCATCACAACACTAAAAAAAATGTACTTTAACTTCTATTCCATTGGACAATGACCATGTATTTCTTCTTGAGTTTTAAAATTTCTGCTGTTTTCAATGCCTATGCCTTGGAGATGGACTGATTTATGTAAGAATACAGAGAAGGAATTGTAATTTGTTTCTTTGGGGATACAATTAAACTGAGAATCTAAAATTATTTCTTGAAATCAATGTAGAAATTATGTAATTCATTTCCATAATGCTGAAGTATTAACATGATACCAAATATTTCAGTTTGCTCAAAGGTATGGTTGCATGGAAGATTTTTTTTTTTTTTTTTACTAAAGGAAAGATGGAAAATATTACTGGAATCAAATTAACTATTCTCTGGTTATTCTGTGTTAGTCCAATGGAGTTGGCTAAATAAGTAAAGTTTATTTCAGTTTTATGAAGTCAAATAGACCAGTCTTCCCCCCACATTATTGCTCAGTTGTAAAGTGAATAAAACCTGTAAAAGGTTTTCCATGCTTCAGAAAATGTTTTCAAGGTTTCAGTGTTGCTCTTGCAGCTAAACCAGTGACTGGGATGTTTGAAAATTGATCTTGGAAAAAGCAGGGACAGGTGACTTTATTTGCTAAATGGTCACTTGATACATTTTTTTGTTTTCTTTGCTTTTCCCACCTTTGAATCTACTGATTAAAAGAATGAGTAAGATATTGATTAAACAGTCTACCACACTGTATGCAAGATTTAATAGGTTTGACGTTAATCAAGTCAGGTTTGTAGAGAAACATATTTGTGCAGACCATTACTTGAGTACAGTGAATTAAGGCAAGATGCTTGCTAAACCTGAAATTATTCGTTTTGATTCACAGTTATATTAGCTTAATGTGGTTACCTGGATTGCTGACTAGTCAAGACTTTGAATCATAGGACTTAGGAGACTTGAGAAAGAAGAAACATTTAGATTCCAAAGTTGCTCTTTGTGGTTTTAGTGTCAGAGATTAAGGTAATTAGATAAGGATGTGTCTCTTTATTTAGCCTTTAAACACAGATTAGTAATCTATTATTCCTAGGGTCTATAGGGAGGGTTTAACAGATTATTGAAGAAAGTCATGGGGGTTTGGATAAATGCAGCTGACTATGTAGTATGATCTATATAATTTTTTTTTTATAAATGGTGAAATGCTCCTAGTTATTTTTGTTAGGCAAACATTGTTTTTGTAACCCTGCGGCTGAAAGATATTTGAGTTTTAGTATTTTTAAATATTTACTGTTACATACCTTTTACGTCTAAGTGTAGACTACAATTAATGAAAATATATGTAATATACTAGCATTCAGGGATTAATAAAATTAAATTCAGAGCATGTATTAAGAATAGGAAAGAAAATTTTTATGTTTATAGTGCAAATTAAAACCCCAGTCTATCTCAAACATACATACCATGAAATTTCATTGTAGTCAATGTAGTGTTTGGCAGTGCAGAACCAGGCTGATTACTGAAATATAATTACCTTTCTGGAGGAATTTGGTTGCAGAGGGAAGTCTGTCCTAAGACTGTGCCTTAATACTTCAATAGTATTAAAGTAGGGCACTTAAAGGCTCTTCATGAGCAATTATTTCTAATGCACTTTAAACTGTAATTGAATAAAAAATGGCTGCACTAGTCTATTTTGAGAAATCTGCCATTCTATAACACTTAATTATCAAATTTGGCATTTCAGTATTCTAGCATTTTAAAAGTTCTCATTTTCAAAGTAATATGCATTTTATAGTGTTAAAAGAATTGTTCTATTGCTACAATAATAGCATCAGAAGATAACCTTTCCTAAAAGTTAAGCATCCAGGGCAGCAACAGCAATATTGTTGTTCAGGTTGTACTTCAGTAACCAGAAAAGTTTTTGTTGTTTTCAACTTTTTAATTAAATTAGGATTTTTTTCATAAGATAATGAATTTGGACCTTGTGGTCCAAAATATGAAGTGTAGACCTTGAATCATTCCCTCATTCAAAAATTAAGTATTTTAAAAACTTGTCAGCTTTTTTTCCATGCAAGTAGACAATTGATGGTATAAGCCATTATTTTATTGAGAACCATTAGCTATTTAAAACTCTGTGCATAAATTAAAGAGAAGCTAAATGGATTTGCAATTGTTGCCATTAGTAGCATTTTAAATTATACAGGTAATTATTGTCTTCATTATCGTAGAGCAGCCCCTTTGCAAAACTATTGTGGTTTTCTTAGACATTATGTACAAATTTTCCCTTGGAGATTAAAATTTCCAGTGGTGTGTTTAATTTTGTTAAGTTGTTTCAAATAGAACAAATATTATGACAAGTAGAAGAAAATTTGTTTTACTAATACAGGAAATTACAATAGATTTGGAAAATTACTCCAATTCTTAATTCATCTATTTCTTATATTTTCATAGTTATTCTAGTTATTATTATTTTCCAAATAAAAGAAATATCTTTCCTAAAATGGCATATTTTATAAATGCTTTGATAAAATCACAATATACTTAAAATTAAGTTTTCCACTTTTCCAATATTCAGATGAATTTTAGAGACTATTAGTGAATTTCTACATGAAATTTTTCTGGATAATTCAACTGTGTTTCATTAGTCAAGTGCAGAAATTGTTTTAGTGGAAAGGCACAGAATTAAACTAATTAAGTATCCTTCAGTACATTTGAGTAACTAATTTTTGAGAAATGGAGAATGCATTTCTAATAAAACTTTCTTTGTGTGTCTTCTTAAGCAGGATTTTCCAATTGCCTTCACTTGCTATAGTAAATAAAAATATTAAAATTTACTATGGCCAGTAGTGGGATCTATATGGAAAAGAATGGCATTATCAGTAGCAAACCAAAACTTTTGTACTTGAGCAAAAGATCTATTATGTGGAAAATTTTTCAGCATCAACTTTTTTATTTTCATAATCCGTCTCCACACATTTTTGTTGGATCCCAAACTTAAATTCACATCTGTCTTCATCAATTAGAAAGGTATTAATACTTTGAGTTAGCTGCATATCAGTGTGCAGTGGACTAAATTTAATGTTTCTGTCCAAAAAGTGGCATTCTTTCCAAAGAAGCTCTTTATTCATTTCTGTTCTGGGATGGGGTGTTTATGGGGGGTGGAGAGGGGAGAGATAGACTTTCACTACCATGATGCAGGGAAAAAAAAGTGTGAGGTAGTAGTTATGCATATTGCAAGACAGTGATTCTTTATTTTATTACAAAAAAAGACCAACTCTAGAAGGCCAGATTAAATCATTCCTTTCACTTTTTAATGGGATTTGGATGAATAGAGTAAAATATGCACTTTGCATTCATTGATAGCATCTTTAGGTTGAGGTAATTGAGTCTTTTTTCCCTGACTGAATGAATAATGACTTCATCTGATCCTCAGCGAGGCCTGAAACTTAGGCTGCCTTTGTCAACGCAAAAAGATCTGGGCTTTGAAACATGCTCTACTTCCCTGGCTTCATTTTTCTTCATTTTAATCCAAAAACCTATTTTTCTCAATAATTCAAGCATAAACTATGTAGTAGTTGAAGCAGCGGAAATTGCAAGATATTTGTCCTCGTTGTGCTGCTTTTTAAATGCAGCTGATAAATCAACCACTGTGGTCTTCAGCTGCCTGGTTCTCTAGGGAAGGAACAGCCCATTTGTAAGCAAGATTGCTGGAATTTTTAAGAACTATATTTAAAGTGCTTTTTTTGCAGAGTGTTTGTTATCTAAGGAAGTGTTATGTTTTACTGCTCTTACTGGCAAGACTTGGAGATAAAAGGGGCATCTGTGATGGGGCGTAGGAAACTCTTCCTGACATAATTTTCCCACATATTTTACTGACGACTAGACCAACCTAAAAAGTGGAGTAAAAATGCCCTAGCTTACATCGTACATTATTGAAATAGCGAGAGTCTTAGTTGCATAGCTTAAATGTATTTTTTTCATGAGAAACTGTGGATGGAAGATAGCCTTTCCTAATGTTTTACATCAAATGTTTCTAAATCAAATACCTTTTTACTCATGTAAAGATGAAGCTCTGTTTTAGTATACTGGTTTGAAAATGGATCTTCCACTTGATTGTTTTTATTATTGTATTGGATAAGTGAAAGCTTCATACAATTAAAAATCCTTTCTGTGACATTGGTTCAGATTTATAGAGTAGGATAAGAGCATTGTGACAAGTACCAGTGCACTTGTCACATGAATGAGAAGTCACAGTCTCTGTCCCATGTGCCCATGGGTTCATGAATCTAACTGGGTTTTGATCTTCTAGCAGTCAGTGAGCTCCCTAAAAACATAATGTGCAGTGCCCGTATTTTTTGCTACCTGCTGGACAGAAGAAAATTGTCACTGCTGATTTGTTAATCTGTAATTGTCTTTCCTCCTTGCCCTTCGTTTTCCTGTCCTGGAACAAGGAATGGAGGAGGGATGTACCAGACTTAAAGGCATTCAAAAGGCTTGGCTGGGACACTTCACATTGGTTCCAGGAATTGTTATTGCCACAAAATCAGGGATCATCTTTTGTGTGCAAGCATAGGAATAACAACCAGTGCCGTTTTCAAAGTCCAGTTAATTGTTTACAAGTGCATGGATTTTTAATAGGTAGGAATAACCAAAGCAAATAGTTGCTCTATCTTTGCACTGCAGAAGCTTAATTTAAGAAAAACTCCTGACTGATTTTTTCTTCTTCCTTCAGGTTGGTTTGCTGGACCTGGAGCTGAATCAACTAACCAAAGCCCTGTTTCTGGCTTTAGTTGCACTATCAGTTGTTATGGTAACTTTGCAAGGATTTGTAGGCCCATGGTATCGCAACCTTTTCCGGTTCCTCCTCCTGTTTTCCTATATCATCCCAATCAGGTATGTATAAGAATGAAAGCAAAATACAGTTGTCTAATTTCACTGAATGTGGCTTTCTTGAAATTTATACTTGCTTCTCATTGCAAAGGAAGTTGATCTTATCAGGAAGCTGAAAGAGAAGGTGCCAACAAATCTGCTGATGCTTGAAGGATCACTGTACAGAAAACAATACTGTTGTATTTTTTTGTATAATGTTCATCTTGCTGGAGTAATCAGGATATCTAATCCTTTGCTAGCATAAATGTATTAATAAGGATACAATGTTGATGTATTTGAAAAAGTGGTTTCAGGAAGCATGCAGTTGAATGAACTGCTATATGCATTATGGAATTTTATTCTTAATGCCTTAAGTACTGAAAATGTTCCATTTCTCTGGTTAAAATACAGACTTTTTACCCCAATAATGATTAATTTAAATTGAATGGCTGAATAATGTAGGTGTGCCTTTACAATGAGAGGAGTTTTAACGTGTAACCAAGTAGAGACTTGCCCTGAATTAATTAATTCATTAGGCATGAGTACTGTATATTCAAATTGCAGATAAACTGGAACACGAAATAATATCCATGTGTGTAATCAAGTCTTCTGTGGACACAGAAGTGAGAACACTGACTCTGAAATGAATTCTTTTCTTTGCATGGGTATTGCCTTTTCAAAATGGAAATACTGTCTCCTGTTAAAATACACAGTCTTAGGATTAAAGTAACTGTTAATTTTAGATGTTCTCTAGCACTGTTCAGTTTGAGATATGTTGTTCAGTAAGCCCAGTAATCAGCCAGAGTTAGCAACATCTGAACTGTAGCTAGATTTAAGACCTGTCCCCTGAGGCATGTACACAATATTTAAGTTCACATTGTAAAGAAAAGAAAAATAAAAGGAGAATTTCATTAGGCCTTTAAATCTTATGTGTTACTGTGTTCACATTTTTTTAAGTCTGTGTCTGTGTGAAGGAAATTTTATCATATTTGACCAATGGGATACTCAGGAATCCTCTGTCATAACATTTTTTAACTTAAAGGACTTAATTTTATAGTACTTTTGTGTTGCAAGAGAAACTGATTCTATTGAAGAAGGTTTGGCAAATTTGCTGGAACCACAAAAATTGGAATATCTTTCTAAACACTGTCATTTTCATAACTTCTTTACTGCCTGTATGATGCTGTTCAGTCATGTTGCCATCCTCCCCATACACACACAATTCCTCCCCATACACACACAATTCCTGAGTATTAAGCAATTTATCCATGTGAAGAGGCAATAAGGGCTCCATTCAAGTGGTTAAGTCTACGTTTTACTGAGAGATGCACTTAAAACTTCCAGGGGAGGGGAAAAATGAGCTAAGGATATAAAAGATCACTTCTAACTAAAGGATAACTTTTAACCATTTTATAACCTTTGTTACTAGATGCAAGTGAATTAGGGTTGTATAGGTATTGTAAGTAAATTTCAGGCACCCATGAAATGTGTTGATTGATAGTTTTAGAGAATTCAGGAAGTTTCTAAATTGTGGAGCATTTTTGCAGTTGTGTTTGGCTTTTGGTTTGCAGAGCAAGGGAATTTCCAGGTATGCAATAAAAATAATTGTCATGGCTAGATGTGTTTGGTGAAGATCATTAGGAAGATATAGATAGAGTTAATAGAGTTTAACTAATCTCTGTGCAGCCTTTCCTATAATTAATAGGAACAGGAACTTTTTAGGTGCTTCATAAAGGAGCTGGTTCCTTGTGATTTAGCTGCATCCTAAATACTCCTCTAGTTGCTTCACTTTGTGCAGGGTATTACTGCGGGGTATGAAAAGCTTCAGAAGTATAAAGAAAAAGCAACTGTAAAAAAAAAACAAACCACAAACTACAAAACAAAACAAAAAAAACACCCCAACAACCAACACCTACCCCACCCCTCACCTCTGAAAAATCAGCCCCCAACATTGCACATGTTCTGTTGTGTAGAAGGAATCAAGAAAAATGGAGAAAAAGTAGTAGTAAACAGACATCAAAAGCTTAGCCCATCTCTAAACTGGAAGTTAGAATCTTTATGCACAAAGTGGTGTGAACAGCTCCACATCCCCAGAAACATTTGGCCCTTAAAAGTGATTCTGTCTTTGATGTTTTCTTTTTCCATATGTAGAAACCATAGCCCAGGGAGCCTCCAGAGGCAATCTGCTGCCCTAAAAAGTCCAGCTATTTTAATCTCTTGAGATTTATCAGGGAAGGAGGATACAAAGCAAATCCTTGACAGACTGCCCCAAACAAAATAAATCTGTTTAGGACTATCTTCACCCATTGTCTGAGTTTTTCCATGTTCCTCAGCATTTTTAGGCTTTTTTCTAGTTGGCTTAGCCAACTAGACTGTATCATTTAGTACAATTGTCATGTAGCAAACTAGCAGTGAGCATGTGTCCTCAGGTATGTTCATGCTGCTGCTCTTTGTGGTACCAGTGTGGAAGTTCTTAGGCCTCTTTTTTAATAATAAGGTACTTTTGTTGAATACTTTTTATTGTTTTGGATTGTCTGCTTTCTGAATGGCAAGGGTCAGAGGGCAATAGCAGTCATGCTCATGAGAAGCCAGCATCCTGGATGGGGAAAGATTTTGTAATTTTAAGTGCAAGAGAATAGAAGAGATTTTGATCAATATGGGATGCGAGATACCAACTATTATTGAGATGAAAATTCTGATGTGTGTGTATATGGGCACAGGAAAGGTGTTTAGGCTGTTAGAGAGCCTTGTCACAAAATGATTCTGTTCTTTTCCCTGGCCTTGAGTACTAACATGTCTTCATCAGCTCATTTGAGCTATCATAGCAAATGCTTCAGAAAGCTTAAGCCAAGGAAAATGCTTAGTGATGGTACTGCCCCACAAACTGGATCCCCTCCACCGGCAATGGACTTTGTTCATTCACTGTGCAGTCTTCTTCCACACCTTGAAAGACAAAGTGAGTTGCACTTTGCATTGAGATCTTCCGTATATTCAGTTTTTGTTACCAAAAAAAAAAAAAGTAGCCAGAAAAGTTTTTCAAGATAAGTTAGGTTTAGCCAAGCAATCTTTGGTGAAATTGCTGCCTCATGTACAGATGTGTGAGTCCTGTAGCTGTACATTCTTCTGCTTAGCATTTAAGAAATGTAGAGGATTTACCAAAAAATTATAAAATATTGACTAGTGATCTATTAAAAATGTGGATCACCCAGGCGCTGTATTTAGTAGCAGTTTCAAGCTGGATTGACAGGGGCTTAATCAGCCATCATTTTAGAAGGATCTTTTCATTTTATTGTGAACAGAACCTGAAATGTCTCCTTTCCTTTGGACACCCCAAGGCTCCTAGTCACTGAGCTACAGTCTCCCGAATGACTGGAAGGAACTGCCTTGCACTTAAGTAGTAAAGTTTTGCGGCACTACATGGTTTCTGGTTAGGGCTTTTTCCTGGGTCTTCAAGAGAAGCATTTAAATCAAATCCTTCAAGTTACATCAGTCTGTTTTCAGGGGCAATGAGGAAAACACTGCTAGGAGGTCGTATGTCTCAAATTCATTAATAGCCCCTCAAATCCCCAACAATATGGACATGAATTTCTGCGTGTTCTGAGATCCAGGGAATTCACACCTATGCAGACTGTCTAACAGCAGCAAGCAGCTATGCTGCCTTCAATCAATCTGCTGTGTAGGAGCTCTAATCTATATAATGTATAGATGTCTGAGTATCAGTGTATGAAGACTCTCACAGAGGGACAGAATATATATTAGATATATGATGCAAAGGTTTCAGTGTGGAAGAGCTAAAGAGCTGCTTATGAAGTGGCTTAAGGAACTGGTTTAATACACATTTAGTGTAGTGTGCTGTAATACCATACCATGGTATGTAATGCGATCTCTATAGAGACTGAAAAACATTGTGTGAAGCTTTGTGACATTTTACTAATTAATTTTGCAGCAGAAGTTATAGTGTGTCTCTCTTGTGCTAAGACTAAGTCTTACATTGTCCAGTATGGTGCTGTACTACTGCCTGAGCTACTCTGTGCTTTTCTTGAAATGTCTGATATTCATGCTACATTGATGAAGCACAGAATTGTAAAATCATTTAGATTGGAGCAGACTTTTGAGATCAACAAGTCCAGCTATTAACCAAGCATTGCCACGTCCACCACTAAGACATTTCCCTAAGTGCCATTTCTGTGGGTCTGTTAAAATACCTCCAGGGATGCAGACTCTGCCACTTCCCCAGGCAGCTTGTTCCAATGCTTGACAAGAGTTTTGGCGAGGAAATTTTTCCCAGTATCCACTCTAGAGCTCCCCTGGTATGACTTGAAGCTGTTTCCTCTTGTTCTTTCACTTGTTACTTGGGAGAAGAGACTGACCCCCGCCTGGCTACACCCTCCTTTCAGACAGTTGTAGAGAACAATAAGGACACCCTGAGACTCCTTTTCTCCAGGCAAAACACCCCCAGCTCCCTCAGCCATTCCTCATGAGGCTTGTACTCCAGAGCCTTCACCAGCTCTGTTGCCCTTCTCTGAACTCACTCCACCACCTCAATGTCTTTCTTGTACTGAGAGGCTCAGAACTGGACACAGCACTCAAGGTGTGCCCTCACCAGTGCCAAGTGCAGGGTCGATCACTGCCCTGGTCCTGCTGGCCACACTATTCTTAATACAAGCCAAGATGCCATTGGCCTTCTTAGCCACCTGGGTACTGCCAGCTCATGTTCAGCCACTGCCAACCAGAATCTGCAGGTCCATTTCTGCTGGGCAGCTTTCCAGCCACTCTGTCCCTAGCCTGTGGCACTGCCTGGGCTCATTGTGACCCAAGGGCAGGACCCAGCACTTGGCCTTGTTGAACCTCATACAATTGGCCTCTGTCCATTGACCCAGCCTGTCCAGACCCCTCTGTAGGTCCTTCCTTCCCTCCAGCAGATCAACACTCCCACCCAACTTGGTGTCCTTCACAAACTTACTCAAGGTGCACTTGATGCCCTCATCCAGATCATTTTTACAGATATTATTAAATAGGACTGGCCCCAATCCTGAGCAGAATCAGTCTAAAAAAGAAGCCATTTTTTGAATACATCTATTGAAGTAAATCTTCCTCCTTTCAAGTCTTGCAACATTGCCTATTTGCTCCTAGGTTTTTTTCTGGTTTTAAACTTGCGGTATTACAGCAAGTAGTGCCAAATTTGCATAGAATATTTTAAAAAAAAAAAAAAGAAGCATGTTTTAAAAATTATTTGTATTGGCACCTTTGTATAAGAGGCCTAATGAAAGACAGCATCTGACCTGACAAATGTGATTATAACAAAGAAACATTTTTAATGGGAAGCAATTATTTGTTGCTCTGAGCTGCACATGCTACATCTCTTACACAAAGGTGCTTGTTTGACATGTGTTTTATCTGTATTTTGCATTCTTCTATGTTTTAAGCCTGTAAGAAATTCACAGATTAATTTTTTCACTAATTGTTCCCTAGAATTCCTTCTGGGCTTTTGAGTTTTATCTGTGTTACAACATGTAATTATCTATATCTGGGTTGCATTTGGCCCTTGAAAAACTCCATGTGCCACAGTCGCTATAGCAATTCAGGGTTGATACATTTTTTACCACAAATATTTAATCATAAGTGTGTACAGTTCTCTTTAAAAGTTACATTCATTGACAGCGTTTTATGCAAAGTGCTATGTGTACCTCCCTTAATTTTCTTTTTATATACTCACATAATAGGCAAAATTTAGAAAAATTAGTGCAGGATAAGTAGTGAGACCAATTTTGAAGCAAACAGGAATGCAGTTCTGAGGCTATTCTTCGGAGTGTCAGACATACAGCAGAAAAAACGAAATAAAAATATATATAGTAGACGAAACACAAAGGAATATTGTATTCCAGTTTCCTCGTCAAATTAAATATGGCAAATGGGGAAATTAAAAGGATGGCCTATTTTGTTTAGATCTTTGTATAACATTGTGCTTAAATGAAGTAACTTCTGTTTTGTTCTATTTTTATTCATTTAGAGCCAGTTAATACAAGTTACTAGGCTCCAAAAAATCCCTTTCTGTGAAGATTTAACTTTCCAGGCATGAAGTTAAAATTCTTGACCAATAATTTTTAAATTATTCCATATTTTGTTCTATATTGTGAATAATGCATATATTTGTGAATAGTTTATGGCTGTTTCAAGAAGGTAGGGATATGTTAAGAAGTTTAGGGGGTGTAGCCATAGGACTTTGGTATGGTTTTTGGATACTAAAGGGACCCAAGTATCACCTTCAGTATCATTTTCACATAGAAGGAAGTCCTAAAAATAAAAAGACTACATCTCAATTACTTGATTTATTCTAAAAAGTGGATACCACTATGGATACTCATACTGTATCTGGAGTCTTGTGAGAGCTTTCGATTTTTTGTTACAAAACTTTTACACATAGAGAACTTCTCAGAAAGTTAGGAAAAAAACCTACCATCTAATTTTGATTCAAAATCATACTTTAATTTTATTTGGCACAATATCACTTGTTCACAAAATTGCCATTGCTAACTTCATTAAGTCTTGAAGTTTTTTGCTTTTCACTGAGTCATGCATGGTAGAATGTTTCTGGAGTTTCTAAATGTATTTGTCAAACTTTCTCAGGGAAGGACCTTTTTGGCAAATTTGTCCTTTTGACAGCAAAAAACAAAATCAGAAACCTTTAGAAGGGAACCTAATATTACAATTTGTAAAAAAAAAAAAAAAAAAAAAGTACAAGACCCGTAAATAGGAGTGTTTAGTGTTTAATCTAAAACACTGGTGTTGTTTTTGAGGGAATAAGAGCAGAGCTATTTGTTTTTAACATGTAGTTAAAATCAGTGTGGATTCTGAAATTTTGTGTTATTTTTTTATTCTGAAGCTAAATTGGAGAGAATGCCATCCTGGCTCTTAATGGAATAAATGCCCAAGTTGGATAAAACTTGCCTTAGGATTGCCTGCTTTAGGGTAACTAGCGCTGAGGTGGAGAGACAAGAAACATTGTATTATGTGTTTGCTAAATATGCTCATTCTCTGCAACAGCCTTCAAATTCCTATATTAACATACTGTGCCTAAATATTGCATGTTAATTGGTTCACTAAAAGTTAGTGTTACTAATGCAGCAGTGTGCTGATGCTACATTGGATGCTGTTCTGTGTGTTTTCATGAATAACTGGTGTGTTTGGAGTTTGTTTAATTGGATTAAATTGAGAAGGATTTGAAAACTGGTGAATTTAAAATTATTTTGGTTATATAAGTAGTTTCCTTAAAGTCTGCAAAGAAATTATGAGAAATGATAGCTAATTTCAGGCACTGAAAGTAGCTGTATTTTAAGTGTCTCCTTGTGTTAGTATGTAAAAATTCTTGGCTTTTTAGTCAGGTATTTTTATCCATTCCTGTGAAGCTCTGTTGGAGAGGTTTCTAGTTTCAAAAGCCAACTCACTATTAGTAGGCTATCATCATTTTTAGTATGCAACAGTTTCCATAATATGCTAAGCAATAGCTGCAGTGATTTCAAAGACAAAGATTTCCTCTAAGACAAAAAGCACCAAGTGAAAGAAGTCAGAGAAAGACACAGTGTACACATTTTAGAATTAATCTAAAAAATTATTCCATAGAATTCATTTTTATTCCAGTTTAATTCTTCATTCATCTCAACAATTCAAGCATGTACCCAATATCTCTCTGTGTGCCAGAAAGCTGTCTTGGACTGTCCTAGTCATTGGGGAGACATTAGTTCTCCTTAGAACAGCACTGCCAGCATTCTATTAGGTCCATCAGCATAAAGAGGGTATATTCTCTTCCCCTTAGCAGTGCATGCTGGAAAGCTAGGGTAGTTCTTAAAATGTCTTAATCCTTTTAATATGGATTTCTCCTCACTGCTCAGCAAGAGAAGGTGGAGTCTTTTTTCTTTTTTTTTTCCTTACCATTAAATTATATTCAAGTGATTATAGTTAAATGCATAGTGTTTAGAACATCAAAACCAGGTGAGACACATGCTTATAAAAGATGCAAGTGAAGATATGCACTGCACTTCAGCTTTGAGAGACTTTTCTGATTTAATCTTACTGAAGCTCTTTTTCCTATCTGAACAACTCTGTAGATCTCCATTGGTAGAGCAGCCATGTGGATGTTTCTCTGTGTGTGCCACGTTCCTGAGACTGCAGTGCCTAAATAGTGTCCATCTCAGAATTCCTGTCTTAGGTAGTCCAGGCACAAAAAAATTGTAGCCTAAATGCCTCTTTGAAGTGGGGTGGTGAGCAGCTTTCATCTTCCAGTTAATCTACTTGCTCCTGGCTAGAACAAATGTCCATCTGTTTTTAAATAAAGTAAGTGTGCTTGTGTTTATCTTGTCAAGCTAGACAGCATTTGTATTTGACTAGCTAACCAGCAGGTTCACGTCCCTAAGAGGAGTAAATATTTTGCTGTTCTTTTGGTTTCAGCGTGAAGTGCGTTGCTTTGGTTTTTATATTCGCTCTGGAAGTTAACATACAGGCATAATAAGAATACAGTTTGTAGGATACTTGCTCTGGATTGAGTAAGATAGGCTAGAACTGTAGTTGACCAGTGTGAGGCAAGTGACTTCCAGTATTTTTCTCACTATACTGTAGATTTTCAGTAAAAAGGATCTGTAGAGTCCTTCTGTTGTCTGTGCTTTTGTTATATATATTTGCGTGTCTGAAGACAGATGGAATTAGGGAAGATAATGCAGGACAAATTGAGGCGTATCACCAGAGAGAAGGACGATTTTCAGATGATGGTGATGGTTTCAGTGGGAAAATAAAAGGTAGCTAAAGCATAAAAAACCATCTTAAATGGTGAAGAATCTTGTATCTAAAAGATATGTTTCTTTTTATGCTGCAACATGCATTGTCTTCTGCTGTACAAATTCAGAAGGTAGCAGATGCAGAATAAACTTTTTTCCAGCGTGTGTCAAAATTTCAGATGCTCTCACAATTCTAGTTAAATGCATCTCTTCTTTATGGGATAGTGCAGATTGTGACTCACTGTTCCCTCCACTGTTACTTCAGGTAATTCACAATCAGTTGCTGTGATTCCAAGAGGACAGATGAAAACTCCTGGTAGCTGCTCTTTTTGTTATGCTGTAAAGTCAGGATGATGTTGGGACTTTTACAAAAAGGTCTGAAGTGCATTAGCAGTATTTTGACTTTGATATGTACCTTTGAACGGTTTTAAGAGTTATGTTACTGCAAATCTATTGCTTAACTTGGGACTCTTGAGTTGGCAAATTAGCTACAAATACTTCACAGAATCACAGAATATAGTGAATTGAAAGGGACTCACAAGGATCATCAAGTCCAACTCCTGGCCCTGCACAGGACCATCCCCAGAGTCACACCATGTGCCTGAGGGCATTGCCCAAACCCTTCTTGAACTCTGTCAGTCTTGATGTTGTGACCACTGCCCTGGGGAGCCTGTTCCAGTGCCCAAGCATCCTCTGGGGGAAGAACCTTTTCCTGATATCCAACCTAAACCTCCTCTGATACAACTGCAGGCCATTCCCTTGGGTTCTGTCACTGGTCACCACAGAGTCTTCCCCTCCTCTTCCCCTCATGGGGAGTTTATAGAATGTGATGAGGTCTCCCCTCAGTCTCCTCTTCTCCATGCTCAACAGACCAAGTAACCTCAGTGGTTCATGTGGCTAGCATCCTAGCTGTTTTTTCAGTATTTCTGTTACAGCAGAACCAAGAGAAATGAACACATACTTGTTTCTGAGTCTCTCTTCCTCTGACATGGTAGCGGGAACATGACGAGTAGCTAAAGCAAAGTAGCATTTTAGTAGCATTGTTTAGAACAAGGTGGATAGACTTTTGTGTTGGAGCATTTTATTACGGGGAAGAGCAATGTGATTAAATGAGCAAAGTCATTTTTATTATAACATAGGAATACAAGGTGCAAATTCATTCTTGTATGACGTAGACATGGAAATATTAAAAAATGAATGCACAGAGTAAACTGGAAAAACATACTTTTAATTTTGGGCTTCTATGTATAATCAGTAAAACTTGCTGCAAATTGCATATTTTCTAGTAGAGAGCTACCCAAAGATTACTTCATGCCAACTTGCTATCTCATGAGGGTGCATTTTGCTGCTTCAGCACTTTTCTCTTTTTGCAGTGGACCCTTTCTAGCTACATTTTGTGAAGGACAAAAATATCATTGATTTGTTGGGAAATTGAAGCTGACAAATAGTTGTACTATCCTAAAGAAAAAATGTTGTTTGTTTATTTTTAAGAAAAGAAAAAAGCAAACCAGTGACTTGAAAAGGTACAAAAAAGGTACAAAAATGTTTATAATTTCACATCATAAAGAAAACATAGGTGGTATTTAGGTCTTTTTAGCAGATAAAAACTGTGACTTGAATAGTGATCTGTTCTTACTATATATTACTCATTTGTATAGGAGTAGTAATGTAATTAAGAGTCTTCACAAAGTGTTGCAATCTTTGTCATACAGAATGTATGATAGTGCATTTCTTTGTATTGCAATATCTTCTAAAAGTCTGGGATGAAGCCTGAATTTCAAATGTGATACATACCCTACAAACACATAGAAAAAGCATTGTTCCAAAATTTTGTTGCACATAGATTTAAGATCTTTCTTTTTTCAGATATCCTAAAAAGAGCTTCTAGTTTTATTTTTATGGTTATAACTTTCACTTTGCCTAATATTCACACTGATTATGGTATAAATTTCCTTTGCAGTTTACGTGTGAACTTGGACATGGGTAAGGCAGCCTATGGGTGGATGATTATGAAAGATGACAATATTCCTGGAACAGTTGTTCGAACTAGCACCATACCAGAAGAGTTGGGACGATTAGTTTATTTACTGACGGATAAAACAGGTATATCAGGTTACCATTCTGAAATATGATAACTTCTATAAAATTTCTAAACTTAATTCTAATATGCTAATGTAAGAGTAGATTAAGACTACAGATTTTTGTTTTTCAAAATTTTTACGCATGTGTTTGAGGACTTTTACAAGTGCCAATAGAGTTAGGTAGGCCAATACATAGATGTTAAAGTCAGTATGTGGTGGTAATCTAATTTATTCCTGTGGGAACAGCTCTTCTATAGTAAGAGGACACTGTACAGCATGAGTAAGAGTACCATGTATCTTCCTCTGGAAAGACTCTGGAATAGCACTCAGGATGCTGGTTTATTCTGCACTTCATTGCTGCTGCAATATTGTATGATAATAAGTTAAGAATGGCCATTGATAGAGCAAGTAATTTCCAAGTCACGACATGAGCCTCCAAAATGACATCTGCTGTCCCAGTGAAGTTAGTTGCTCTTTATGTTACCAAGACGAGTTCTAGAGCTGCTGAATGATTTCACCTCTGTAACACCTCTGATTTCATAACTGTAACCTGTTACTGTACCTCACCTGGTGTACTGGAACCCCCAACCCTTACCAGAATCAGAAGGTAAGTACTGAGAGGGTGAAGAAGTAATAGCTTGTGTTATGTTTTCTTGTTTCTTTCTGAGATTGAATAAATAATTTCTGTTAGATATACTGGGGTTTTTTTTAAAGAAGCCTAATTTCTGAACTGAGAAAGTTGTTTCTCAAAATGCTTGAAGAATTCTTTTAGTGGTTTTAAGTAAAATATAGTTCCAAATCATGAGAAGCTGCTGGGAAGGGCAGGAGTTGGCCTCTGTTGTAGTGTTCAGAAAGCATAATACACAATTTATCTCGCCTTCCATTTAATATAGATCTGTATTCCCTCCCATGTTAACACTTCCATTGCTGCATATTTGAAATGAAGTGTAAATACAATATGCTGTCATATTTTCAATGCACACTTTCCGTTTTTCTTCTATAGGTACATATCCTATATACATCTGAACGCTGTTCTTCTATTTTGTAAAGGAAAAGCATATTGCTAATTATAGTGTGGTAGTTCTTCAAAGCAATTGAATTATTCTTTTAACAAGTTTTATTTCAGTTACCTAATGATTTGTGTGCTATTTGAAGCTGCTTATTGATTTTAATTGTACTCTTCGTCATGATAATTTATGTACCTTTGAGTGCTGTAACGTTGAAGACTTGAAATATGTAATTTACAGCATATGTTTGGAAAAAGAAGTATGTTCAAAAGTAATTCGTTTTCAAAACAATACAGTAGAGTTCACTTACAAAGTGAATTCTACACTTAGTTACAAAGCACTACTTTCTAAACAGAACCAATGTACACTTTTTGAACTTTGCTGGTAGAGATTCCAGATACCATACCAAACTGGAAATGCATTTCAAGTGTTGAGGTATTCTGCTTACAGTTAGACTGCACTGAGAATATTTAGGCTTGCTAAATAAAATATTAACAGTTTGTTCACACAACTCTACAATGCAGGAATTATATTCTGTCTCTGATACCTACTACCCTGTTTGAGAATTAGAGGATTGTTTGAAAAAACAAACAGAGAAAACTGCCACTGATCTACTTTTAGGAAAACAAGCATTACACTTAACCTAATAGAAGAGTGATCAAAACTGAAGTTTTTCTCCTTAAAAATAAAATCCACAAAAAATTGAGTGATACTGGATTTTTCCAAGTAGAACTGTGATATTATTTCCATAAATCTCTGAAAGGACACATTTTATTTACTGGTATATACAAGGAGAAACAACCCTGTTATGTGTCTAATAGGGGTTTTTTGTTTGTTTGGTTGGGTTTTTTTTCAACCTACATCATACCACTTGGAATCACAGTAGCTCTGTTTAAGAAGCAGCACAGAGTGCATACTTAAAAGGTGCTAAATAGACAAATGTTAAAGACTTTTACCAGGAAATGTGTTTTATAGCATTTGGTTGATTGTTGGTGTTCAAGGCTCAAAGGCTTTTCAGAGGACTGAGGTCTGCTGAGCTCTGGTGGAAGGTCTGAATCTTTACAATAATGACGTAAAAGGGAAAGTTCAGGCCATACTCTAGGGCAGTAGTTTCAAAGTGTTTTGGAAAGAAGCAGAGTCAGCAGTCTCACCCTATGTGTTTTTACTCAAGTGTCAGCTGAAAGCTGATGTAAGTGAAAATAAGCCAGTAGTCCCAGAGACGTCATCAGCTTCACACCACTGACTGTGCCTTGCAGAAATGGGAAACACTTGCTCTATTTTAATGATCTTAAGTGCCCCGCAAATTTTTAAACTGTTCTTCATTCTGGACAAGCACATCAACAGTGTGCTTTTTACCCAAGTATATTGGTAACTGCTTGCAGTTTCCTCCCCTGAATACATTTTTTCTCATTTTGCATTTTATGATAAATGTGAAACATACTATAAAGTAATGAACAAAGTTTGTACACTTAATCCATGACTGACATTGCATGATTATACAGTTTATAAGAGCTGGTCTCAGTACTTTCTCACTTGAATTTTCATTTCTAGTCATATAAACCAGTTGATTCTGTTCTACTGCTCACTTAAGGCTGGGCTGTCAGAGAATAAAGAAGAGAGTCAGTGTTGTAGCCATCTGTCCAAGTGGGTGCTACTAAAAAGCAGTACTAAAAGGCTGATTTAGTTAAATGTAAAGGTGAAGTTTTTCTCAATACTGAAAAGGAAAGGGAATCCAGAGAACTGTCTGCAAAAATCTTATATTGTGGTCCAAGCTTCACTGGAAATGATTGAGAATTAGTTGTTGAGTCTAAGGAGCATTGCATTACTAACATAATTGCAAGGTAGTCCTTTGTATGATTGTAAATTGGGTTTGTGCTTCATCAATAAGCTTTTTGACAAGAAGCGTCCATCACAGTGGCTCTCTCATTTGCCACAGTATAATAGAAAATGAAGTATCCCAATAATTGCATTATAGTTTCCTTATTGTGGGACAAGAAAGCAATGTGGTATAATTAGGTTTGATTGGAGTGCATGTTTCCGGTAAGATCTGAAATTAATGATGTTGCTATAGTGACACATCTGCGGCCACCAGTGCGTGAAACATAAAGTAATTCATTCGACAAGAGAAGACATCTGTTAACTGCAAGGATGCAGAGCATATTGACACTGACCAGAAATACTAGATGTTATGTGATAAATGAACAAATTATGCTGAAGCAGGAGGACAGATAATTTGTACTTAATATGCTGGGAGAACTTTAATCTTCTCACTGGTTGCATTTGACAATGCCATTGTTTAAAGAACAATGCTGCAGAGAACTCATAAATTTTAAAACTTAACTCAGGGTGCAGCCTATTAAAGCAATACATTAATTCCTTTGTTAGGGAGTTTTTATCTTCATGTAGAACAAAGCCATTACTAAAAACACCCAGTAAAACAACAGTTTTTTTAGGACTCACGTTTTAATTATGGCATCCATTACCCAAAATGCCATGTTGTTTGGACTTGAATCACATATAAGTTTGACAGAAAGGCATCATCTTTTCTGGTGGTTGGTAGCAGTTTGCATGAGCATGGTATCTCATCCTGTCTAGGGTACAAAAAATTCTAACAGTGAAAGAAAAATAATGATATTTGGCAATATTTTATGAGAGTTTTTGTTTCAAAGGATGTGGGATAGGAAACCTTCTGCTATTCATGACAACTACCGGTGTGTTCAGCTAAAACAAGTGTGTAGTCTTCCAAGTGTAGTTTTTTACTAATGCATGAACTTGTATTTGAGTTCTGTAATTAACATTTTAGTGGGTGTTTGGACCAAATGAGATTCTTAACAGATACAGTCATTGAACAGATGCATAGAGCAATGAGATTCTTGAATTTTTTGGAAAATCTGTTTGTTAGATGTTGGTGTATATGGATTTTTTTATTAAATGTGCCTAATGTAATGTACTATTAGAACAGTGATTTTCAGTAATTGTATTCGAAAATTAATCTTCTAAGTTATACTTTAATTGAGTCCTTACCTCTTCAACGTAAGCAACTAGAGAAAATGAGTAATTAAAAAAATGCTGATGGAATAACATCTCCATCCTTTACTTAGTTGGATATATATTTATGCTCTACCTCTAAGATTTTTAGTACTATTAGGTTTGCAGGGTGAGTAGAGCAAACTAGAAATGGAACATTTTGATGGAGAGATCCCACAGGAAGATTCCAGACTAAGGAATCCTTACTTTTTGTCTTCTGTTGGACTCCCATCCACTGAAAATACAAAGTGTATCCAGGGAGCATGGATGTTGCTCTTATACTGCCCAATACAGAGACGTTATGCTCATGGGAGGCAGAAGTCACAGAGAAAATAGGTACTGCCCTTCAAAACTGTGTGTCATGGTTTAGGAGTGGTATTCCCTAATTCAGAGCCCCCAAGTTACCTGTTATCTCTGCTGTGACCTTCTGCCCAGGAGAGATTAGGCATAGCTCAGCTGTCTTGGTCCTTGTCCTCATTCTTAATGGGTTGTACTGGGACTTACTCAGTTTGAGGTTTGGTGGTGGGTATGTTTATGACCTGTTCATAAGTGGAGCAGCTGAGTGAGCAGACATATCCTTTGTATGCTTGCAATGAGTTTTTTCATTTTCCTTTTACATTATATACAGATGATATTTTTTCCAGAGTTTGTAGAAAAGATTTGTATCTCCAGATTGTTGTCAACAGCCTAATTATTAGACTGTTTAGACTGATTGGGCCTGATCTCCCTAAATGTTTCCACAGAAATGTTCATTTACACTGACATTTTATCTGTTTAAGGAAATAGCTTAAAGTACTCACATTATATGAAAAGTTACTCACCCATTGATTTCTCACAAAGTTACTAATTTTTCTGCTGTACATACTTTCTTGCTTTTTCTTGTTTTGGACTTTTTAGATTGCTGGTATTGGTCCAAATTGCCAGCTAGTAATTAGAGGATCAGAAAGATCTGCATCTGCTTCTCAAAAAGCAACAACAAGAAAATCTCTGCTGCTCTGTTGTGAATCACATCTGTTGCCACCCAAGAAATGATGCCTTCAGGACTTTTTCCTTAGAAATTAATTTCCTCTTTGCCCACTTTACTCTGTGTTTAATGATACAATTGTAGGAAAGAAGAAAAAAAAAAAAGCTCTTGGCTTCATTAAAGAACACACTAATTTTTTCTCTAGCAATTCTATACAAACTTTTTTGTCAGGCTGTTTTCCTTGTCTGGTACCTGCATTCCAGAGCAAAGTTTATAATAGTAGTAGTAGATCATATGTTAACTAATGTACTTGCTGGAAGCTTTTCTAAAATAAGCTTTTTAAAATCTAATAACTTTTCATATTAGCAATGTCCTGAGAGTGTGGAATTGATAACTAGGTCTTTGAAAAATATTATTAAAAGTAGAAAGTTCCTTCACTATTCTGTAGTACTTACCACCTTGAGTGGACTAAGAGAGCTCAGTTTTGTGTTGTTTTTCTTGTTCAAAAAGTGGGTTATATTAGAAAATCTGCCTCTAGATATTTGAAGGGTTTGCACTTGGGGGCATAAAATACAAGATGTGTTGTTCTGTCATGGAGTATTAGTCTTCAACTAAAACACTAAAATTTAGGACAGAACTGCTGCTGAAGTTATAATGTGACTGATTGGTGCCATGTAATACATGGAAAAAGTTGGTAGGAATGTTTCTGTCCCATTTTGGCTTCTCATTCATTAGAAGAATTTAGAAGTAAATTAATTTGCACACGTGACAAAGCTTTGTTTCCATGTGGATGGCTGAAAAACATGTATTTTGTTAAGCTGGTTTTTTTTCAAAAATTTTTGGGAGTACCTTTATAACTTCAGCTACCCCTGTTTGTCTAACAACACATCAGGTTTATTATGGCTGTTCTTCAGAATCTTACGCTAATCTTGAGAAGCATGAGCAAACTGGAATTGTTCTTTCTTTTCTTTATTTTTGTTTTGGGTATTTGTCATAGATATTTCCTATTAACATAGCTAATAAAAAGGATCGTATAAGAGATGTATAAGATGCAAGTATTAAATCAGGTTTTCCAGAATGTTTATTTCTGTGTCTTCACAAGTTGATTCTCTTTCCTAAACCTTCTTCCCTGTCTCCTGTTGGTTGCAAGATGGGAAAATCCATACTCTTCTGCGCAGAACCTTTTCTTCTCTGCTTGCTGAGAAAGTGGGGGTGGAACACAAATTTTCCAGCTATCTACCTTTCCTTCACCAAGCATGACAGGGAGTTGAACTGATTTAGTGGTGTCAGAAGAAATAATCTTTCCATATAATAATCATAGGGCTAATTTTGTTTCCTTCTCAGTTTTGCCAAGCAGCAATTACAGAACTAGTGGCAAGCGGGTTTGACAGTTGCCTGCTGTCTCACCTTTTGACTAGCATTTAGTTTCACAACTCCTAGAGCAAGCTTTTTTAATTCAAAGGCTTGGCAAAGCCAAGGGCAGTGACAAGGTATTAGCACACCTGGAAAATTAGGAAGGTGATAAAGATTGGCTTGGAAATTTCTTGCGCTGAATATTTTTGCACAGTGTGTGGGTTTTGGTTTTGCTTTCTTTTAGAAATGGAGATTTTAGTCTCTCATGTTTATTGGTGGAAATTTTCATGTTTCTCATGCGCAAACTGGAGATTGAATTTTTCTAGTCTCAAAGTAAAAAAATGTAATGAAATTTAATAAAAGGTTTCAATAAAAGTCCAGCTCCTAAAGATAGAAAAAGTGGTTTTTTTGATTGCTGTAAAACAAAATAATTTTGTTTTCCCATTTTGTATAAAAGTAACCAAAAATTTCCAATTTGCTAATTCTAGAGATCTGGAACTTTGTCTTCCTGAGCTGTTTTCCAGGCTTGGGAATGTTCAGCTTCTCTTGTAAATTTTTGATAATGTTATGCATATTTTGTAGAGAATTCATGCATTTCACATGAACCTTATTTTAATTATTTTTAAAAATTCAAATAATATTACTATAGAAAGAAAAATCCTCAACAACGTGTAAGGAAAAGCAGTTGAGAAGTGTAGTTTTTAATTCGTAAATGGGGAATTTGCAATGATCATTTCATACTGATAAAACAGAAGGACAGGGTTTCATAGTGCAGTGTGGTGGTACAACAGTGGACATGAAGTGTCACCGTACAGGTATCATGAGGAAGTGGGAGTGGTAGACATCTCAAATGTAACTCGGAAAGATATGAGACTTTTACAGCCCTAATGAATCTTTCAAGATCTCTGATAGTTCTAGCCCTATTAAGTGCATAAACTGGATGCTAACTGGCCAGACAGTGTTGTTTTGCAGATAATAATAATAATTGCATATGTCATCCTTTTAGTCTTTTCCCCTCCTGTGGCTTAGTATGTATTTTGGCATACTGGGATAAAGACGTGAAATAAAAATAGTCTAGATAAATAAAATGAATATGAAGTATTTTATTCTGCAGTATTTATTTCCAGATAATTTTCTTATACTACAATTTAAAAATATTGTAGAAGCTTCAAAAATGTCAACTCTGGTACCATATTGTGTTTATTTTTGTATTATCAGACTTATGCTTTTTAATGACACAACACTATGTAATTAAATATAGGAATAGCTTTATACTATTTTTATACTTGCTCTGCCTGAGTAGCCACAGGAAAAAGATTTTGGGAAGGGCCATAATCAAAATACTCTTTTGTGAGCTAACCATGGAAAGCTAGGCAGTAGTGACCTCTTTCTGCCTCACATACTCTATCAGGGAAGGCTGAAGCCCCCACCCCTCAATCACAGGTTTTCCAAACCACAGGATGTGACTGGTTGGCAGAGGTGGATGCAGTGACATTCTGACTGACACACTGTAGTTTCTTACACATGTGAACTGAGCACAGAAACCACTGTTTCTGTTTGTTCTGTCTTACTCCACTTGGAGGCTGAATCCATCAAATTTGGAAGTGATGGTAGGTCTTAATGACTTAATCTAGATAACACTGAGTGTGCCCAATTGCCAGAATATCTGCCTTGGTACATGAAGTGTGGGAAATTTGTATGAATTTTTGGGGGTTTGTAGGGGCTTTTTTCTTTAGATTTTCTGATACATGGTGCAAACTCATGCATTGGCTTTTGAGAGTCAGTTCCGTCCATGTACTGCAAATTCTATTTTTTGTATATAAAGAAAATATTTTATCTCTTCAAATCTGCATATTTAGTTATTGGCAGAATCAGCTTGCAGGTAGAACCAGTGATTTCTTCCAGAATGACTAACCCTGATCTTTCTCCACAAATGTTCCTTTAATTAACTAAATTGATGCTAACTCGTGATTCATTCCTTCTTTCCAAAGGAAAGATAATGGGGGGTGGTGGAGGGGGGAGGGGCTTGTACCTTCTCACAGTATTTTTCACTGCTTTGTGATAAACTTCTCCTTTTTTACAGGAACACTTACACAGAATGAGATGATATTTAAGCGCCTCCATCTAGGTACTGTTTCCTATGGAACAGACACAATGGATGAAATACAGAGTCATATTATAAACTCTTATTCACAGGTATCTCATTTCTTTAATCATTTACCTTTAGTATCAAGGGGGTGTGTTTTAACAGCATTGAAGCATTGTTTTTAATGATTATGTCTAGAATCTGAGATGCTGTGAAAGTTGTAATGTGTAGATATCTCTTAAGAAATATGATGGAAGGCAAAAACGTGGGACAGTAAATACTTCTCTCCTGTTTCCAAAGTTCCTCATAATACCCACTTAAAGGGATTTACTTTTCTGTTCTCCACTAGCAGAAATCTGTGTTAACCTGTCTGTGCAGTGCAATCTTCCTCCTGCCAAATCGTCTAAGAGTAAGCTATTCATTACTGAGACTACAAATTACAAGGAAGTGTCCAGAACAACGCGAACAATAATTGTGTCTTTGAAGCTACTCATCCAGAATAGATATTGAAAAGCCACATTAATTGGTATAACCAAATGGTATAACAGTAGTTGTCAAAATAAAACTTACATAGGTATATTTAAAAATTGTTTTTTAAAAAAAACTAAGATGATTTCAAACAGCATAAAACTGGCAGGGGGAAAGTGTGAGAAAATGGAAAACTCCATATTGCTTGAGAGCAAAGTGTTCCTGTGATGTGTCTGAAAAGTGTACAAGAGGATTGTGACTCCCTGTCTGTGTGTAGGTCAGCTGTGGGATGAAGGAGGAAGGTGGAATTCTTCAAGCATTTCCCATGTATGTAAACTGTTAGGTGCTTTCTACAAACCTTCTAAAAACCTGATTCTACGCTGAGATTAGGATGAACTTTGTACTTTTTTTTTTTTTAATTTCTATTCTTTGAAACAAAAAAATAAGAAAATTGACAGAAGAGGAAACAAATGAAAGGTTGACTAGTATTTCCATGTTGTTTACAGTATGATAATAAAAATATATATAAAAGTTTGTTTCCATAGTGAACTTGGATACACAAACATGGCTGCCTGACCCAGTAAAGTTTGTGAACTGACCTCCTTTAAGTTTGTGGATTGACCTCCTTGTCTGTGTCTTTATTTTCTCTGGTAAAAGGACTGTAGGATCAACAATTGATTTGAATATCTAGCTGTGCTGTGTTCTGAACTGTGGCTCCCTATTTATTTGCTTAAAATAAAAATAAAAATTTAATTTGACACTACACTGGACCCAATTAATACAATGTAGCTTTTGAGATGAGAGACAGGAAAGAAAACAGTGATGAAATGTGTAAGCTTTAAGTTTGCAATTTAAACTCTTAATTATTTCCTAGCTATACAATTCAACAAATCCCCTTCTTGAATTCTTTTCCTTGGATAAATCTATTTCAATTTAATTCTTTGCAGGTATAGCCATGAATAGTAAGTGAGATACAATAATCTTGCCTTGGAAATGAGATACGGAGCTCTTTCACCTGAAAATCAGCAGTCCAAATTTGGTTCAGAATGTGTTACTGAAGTTAACTACTGACTATGTTTATAAAAATCACCCAAACCTGGTTTTCTTATAATGTGCCATTTGGGTATTCATAGTAAGAACTGTAGCAATATTTAATATTAACTGACAGTCTTGAGATGGCACACCTTAGTCTGAGTGAGTTTGACTACTAAGCACCAACCAGTCTTCCATGGGAGGTGCTCACTAATACTCTTTTTATATTTTGCAGTTTAACATGCTATCTGAAAAAAATTGCACAATTCCTGGAATTCTTACTACTTAAAGCTTTTACAAATTTACTGTAAAATTTAGTGAGTGGTAACCATGGTTAGAAGTTTTTAGTAACTGTAACATACTTAAAATAAGAAATGTGAGGGAAGCTTTTCTTCTCAATCGTGGGGAAAAGATTTTCCAAAATGTAGGTTTGCTGTTAGTAGATGATGAAAAGAACCTTCTTGGAATATCCTTTTTTTCAGCTTTATAGAACACTACTTTATGTTTTAATAATGCTTTAATTATGCTTGTATTAGTAGCAACTCGTTAAAACAGAACAATGATGAAGTCTCAGTAACAAACCAAACAACTACTTAAACAATTGTTTCAATGTGAAAAAGTATGGTGAGGTTTTTATTTAATCTATGATAATAGAAACTGCTGGTTAGCTAGGCAGTGGTTCTTGTGTGACATTGATTTTATCCCTTGTTTGTGTTCTGTTTTATTATTACACTGGACCTACTAGACTACTGTCATCTTAATGTAACCCACAAATCTATTACAACCTGATTATATTTCCCCACTGGAAGCATTTTGTGATAGAGGGCATAATCTTTAATGGAATTTGTGTGAAATTAAATTATACAAGCATCAATAAACATAACATAATTCAGAAGGAGTAAATCAGCTTAATTTATTTGTGACTGTAATGGCATGAGCGTTAGCAGAATGCAAATGCAAAGGTTTAAAGCAGTAGCTGAAAAGCAGTGCCAGATGAGCAGAAAGTTAAACCCTTTATTAGACAACACTGTAATTTGATGGGCAGAATGTTCACGGTTCAGCAGATTGCAGTCAGGAGGAAAAAAGCGTGGATTCTGAAAAGGTTTTCTGAGTTACATTGAAGTGAACGGAAGAGCCTGTGGTAGTAGTGCTGGTATATTTAATGTGCTGACTTTAAAAAAAACAAAAAACCAACCATCAAAACCCAGTAAACACGGCCCCCCAGAAAAACTTATTTTAACTAATTGTAAAGAAATAACACTTTTCAGAGGAAGATTAGTTCACTTGTGTTCTCGAGCATTTCTGAAAGATAACTTAAAACAGTCCTAGTTTAATGGTTATGCAGCAGTAATGTGATCTTCAAATATGTGCCAAACTGTTATTTTGCATTATTATTTCATTAGTTTATTGCATTCTTGTAAGGACAGAAACATTTCAGCCTGAAGCAAAAGCATAAAACTGCATTAGTTCACAAATAATACAGAAATTGTGTAAGTTATAAATTAAATCAGCAATGTTCATATTTTAGTGACTCCTAATATTTATATTTTAAAATTATCCTGCTTTTCTTCTTCTGTTCTCTTCTGGTCTCTTCTTTTTCTGTTCTATTCAGATCTCTTCTTGTTCTGATCTCTTCTGATCATCACAAATGGGGTGATCTTTTAAAATACAGAGATTTAGGTGAAGATTAAAAAGAAAAGGTTTTCTTTTCAATTTAATGGTACAGGTGAAGAACACCACCCAAACAGCACCCTTGAAATTTTGTCTTGGTGTTTCTGAACTCATCCAGTTGGTTCCTGGTTTAAATGCATTGTTTAAAAAAGAAAAAGAAAAAAATAATTCATAGAATGAAAAAGACATGAAAGGACTATTGTGACGGATCATTGAAAAACGTAGAATCCGAAGTGAGGTAGCAGGGTTTCTGCAGAATCCAGTCAGCCTATTCAGCCCTTTTCCTGCATACTTGTTTTCGTTTCATTTTTCAATTGTCTTCAGGCTCTGTTACTGGAATTTGACTACAAATGCAAGGTGATGAGCCCATAGTGATGTATAATTTCTTAATAGAAGATGAGGCTTTTTATGAATCATAAGCTGAATTAGTTAACCGTAGGTTATATAAAAATAAAGATGGTTTTTAGTCTTATCATTTATCAGCCTTTGTAAAGATAACAGTCAGATATAGATAGGTAAGTATTCATGTTTTGTTTGCATTTTTGAACTTTGGTTTACTGTTCATTGTGTTGGGTCTAAAAGGTCCACTCTCAGAACAGTGGAAACAGTACGAGCTCCACACCATCCAGGAAACCTCAGTCATCTGCACCCAAAGTGCGAAAGAGTGTCAGCAGTCGGATACACGAAGCGGTGAAGGCCATTGCACTCTGCCACAATGTCACCCCAGTATATGAATCCCGGGCTGGCGTGTCTGCAGAGACAGAATATGCAGAGGTGGATCAGGACTTCAGCGATGAAAATCGAACTTACCAGGCTTCCAGCCCTGATGAGGTTGGTATGCAAGGCTGAAAATGCTTATATCTCCTAAAGAAAAGGGGGCATAAAGTTAAAAAGAGAAGAGCTGTGAAAGAGAAGTGTTTTGGGCAGGGGTTTCTTTAAAATTAGTAGTAATCTGTTTTTATTTTTTCTATACCTTAGGAAAGATCTGGTGTTTCTTTGTTGCATAAAAGTGTTTTCAGTTATTTGACTAAAAGATCTGTCAAGTCAGTGCTTTGGGGTCAACACTGTCTAGAGCATTGCAATTAAAATTTTATTATGAGGTCTATTCTCAAAATATTAATCTATGTTTGAATCATAGTATGGCATTAAAGGGAAAAGGAAACTGTTCTGAGTGATGGACAACCTGGTGCATTAGCTAGAGATGCTGCCAGGTGAACATATAGATTCTTAACAGGAAAAAACAAACAAACAAAACCCCCAGAAACAAAAAAATGCCATCAAACCTCAAGTGCTTCTTTAGAATAAAGTTTTTGAGCTTCAAACTCTAGGTGGCTTCATAATCTTCAGGGTTCTTTCAAAATTGCATCAAGTGTAGCACAAATTTAAAACACCATTTCAATAAAAACATGCCTTTGGCTTCCATTGAAATCCAAATTTTAAACAAGTCCCACTGCTTTCATTGGATTTGAGTTATTGTTCTGAATAATCCTGTTTTAGGCCCTAAATTGATTGCCTAAAATTCAATATAAAAAGATATTAGAAGAGAGAGGCAAAGCTCATGTTTCAAAATACTGCAAAGTAAGTTCACTTTATAAAAACGTGTGTAGTTGATATAGTAAAATAGAGAAATAGAATGTTTTGAGGTTGTTTTGCATCTGAATGTGAGCATCTGAAAGTGATCTGCGAATGAAGGGCATATTTGTTTTAAAGAATTTCTAGCATTTTCTGAAGGTACTGTTGTAGTTGTAACCCCCAGTAGCTTAGTCATAAATAAAATAAGGTTGTTGTAAGATGTGAAGAAGGCAGTGTGTACCTGAAAGTCTGAATATTTTTCTAGCTGTGCAAGTTGATCTCATACAAGACAATGTTTCTTTCACAAATTTCATCTGCCAGAGCATAGAGTATTATTCATGGTATAAATTTGGTTTTCATGTCTAATATGTCACCATATGTAATGCTAACAAAATTTTAGCAGTTCAAACTGCAGGCTGTAATTGCTAAAAGTAACAAGTCTATGACAAGTGTTTTTAGGAATGCAAGAAATAAAATTAAATCTGTCTTCATGTAGTACCAAACTAGCAGACATTACATGTATTCAGATTCCATAAACAAGTTCATAGTGTCAAAGGATTGTAGAATATAAAGCAGTAGATGGTTCTCAGTGACTAAAAAATGGCAGTCAGAACATTTTTTAAAATAAAACTCAGCAGGACTTGAGATGCTGATCTTTGGCTAAAATCAATAATCCATAATACTATATGTGCTATTGTATAGTGTGAGCTGATCCACGTTATGAACTGAGAATGCTGAAAGGGCATTTATTTATGCCAGAAGGCCATTTGTTTATGTTATGTAGTTGGATAATGTTTGACCTGTTCTATTCACATGTACACATTTTCATCTGCACATACATTCATATTTACTAAATATTTCAGTTTAATGAGCCTGTGAGGTACTACTGAGGGTAACGAATGACTGCATGAGCAAGGATCTGCCTATGAAGATATGATGACAACTATAAATCAAGTAAACTTTCTGCTTTAATAACCAAAGGTGTTACTAAATCAGGCAAAGAAATGTGCAGCTGAGAGAGACAACATGAGTTTTTTCACCCGCTCACTCATCTCTCCTGTGGGTTTTTGTATATTTGTTCAGTTGTTTGAAACCTGAAAATGCTACCATGAAGAGCAATTCTCCTCCCATATTTACTAAAGAAAGCAGCTGTAAGACTTGAGAATTATACAAGTGGTGCCCTGGGAAGACAGTAGGGAATTTGACCTTGGAAAGACAGGAAAGTTGATAAAGTGCTAATACAACAGATCTGGGACTCAGGATGGAAAGGGAGCTGGAAGAAGAAATCAACAACAAAGAAACTGTTTGTGCTGCAAGGGAGAGAATGCACACATATCCTTTTAATAATGATTTTTTTTTATCATTTCAACTCATACATTAAAACTCCATGGCAGTGAAATGAAATGTTTGCATTCTAAAACAGCCTTAAATTTCCTTTTTGTTTCTCAAAGATAATGCTTGACACACTAGTAAAATTATCATATTGAACAAATATGCTTTAATATAATGAGAAATTGATGTTAAATGGAGTCTTATAAAAAGATGAAGCCACAAAAAGCATGTAAACAGCATAAAAATTGCAGCATGACAAAAAAAAGCCTAAGAGTTGAAAGACTAGCAGGTCTTTGTCATAATTTTTTAAAGACTTCTATTGATGCAATGTTTGCAAATCACTGGAGCCTAAGGAAAATAATGTAAATGGTTCATTATTTAGCTTATTGAACTTTCCTGCAGTTAGGTTGACGGATGATGCCAATGTTTCCCAATCACCAAAGTACCATTTTAAAAGCATTTTTTATTGAATAAAGTGCTTTGAATATTGCACCCTGGAGCTTTATTTAGGGAAATGGTTCAATTGGTGTTTTCTGTTTAACCTCAGCACTGACCTATCACAACATATTTGGTTAATAAGCAACATTATCATTTAATAGACTTAACCGGTTTTATGCATTGTACTTTCTCAACATTGCAACTGTTCTCTTAGATTTTGTTTATGGATCTGGCTTGATTGCAGTCTTTTGAAACAATATATTATTTGCACAGTTGTCTGTTGCATAATATAATATTTCATGATCACACCATAGGTGTAAAATGCAGAGAACAGTGTGTAAGTATAAACTATTCTTCCATATAGGAAGGTATAAGAAGCAGCTTAGTACTATGCTAACACACTACACACTTAATGAATTGACTTGAGGAACTCTTTTGAAATTCCTCACATCTGTGTGTATATGTGTGCATCCATATACAGATATAACCATAACAAAGTATGCACATTTAGAAGTAGGTACATTTATCATAAAAGATGTATTTAACCTGAGATTAGTAACTGATTTTGTATTCATAATGCAAGCCCTACCTATGCCAGGCTCTTTGTTTCTTATGATAAGTGATCAATATTTCATTTTCTCTGAAAGAATGGAAAGTTTCATTTGTCTGTCACTTGTCCTCTACAGCTGTAGCATAGCAAACAATAAACATTCACTGAGAACCCACTAGAAAAAAAAAAAACACCAAAACACCAAAACACCAAAACCCAGCTTCTACTTGACCATCATCGTGTGGGTTTAGCTCATCTGTAGAAAGCCAGCTACCTTAATGTAATGAACAATCATGAAAGATATAAGCTAAGTAGGCAAAGCAATAGAGTTCAAAGGTCAGAGACCCAAGCAGTTCAGGGCATGCTATGAACAGGAGCCTTTGAAGACCTTTGTTCCCCTTGGTCAGAAAAGGTTGATCAGTCATGATTTTTAATGACTGCTTACTCTCATAAACCAGCCATTTATTGGTTATGCTTTGTCCTGCACTGTTGTAGTCTCAAGCATTTCTAATTCCAGGATCTTGGATATTTAAATATTATCTTGAAGTGTGGTCAGTTATTTAATTCCAATGTTTCTGTCCAGAGACAACAGAGTTGCTAAAATTAATTACAAGGGTACAAAGCCAATCATTTAAAAACAGACAGGAAAATTATATGCCCTTAGTGAAGCAGCTTTTGTGTTTACAAAAGTGAAGCTGTAATGTATGAGACATGTTGTATTGTTTAATTCATTTTATTGTGTGTGCTTATTGAAGCAAGACTAATTGTGTTGTTTTGTCAATGTATTGTGAAAAGCAAATCACTCAGTAGCATAAAACCATCACTTGCATGACCTTCGAGACCCACAAAGAATAACTACTCCATAGCTTGTCTTGAATATTGATTGGTAGTTTTTTCACATGATCAAGCTGTATTTTTAAGTTAATAATTTTATTTTAATTAGGAAAGGGTTTTTTTATTAAAAGTGATGTACTGCAAATGTTAGTTATAAAATCATTGTTTATAAATATAAACAAACCAGCACTGATTGGAGACAGAAATGAGTTGTTGAATAATCCTGATGGAAACTGTTGGGAACACTCAGGCAATGGGGAAAGGAGATCCCACTGCGTCTTCTGTGCTTCCAAAGCAATAGCCTTACCTTAAAAATACCACACTTAGAGTGTCTGTATACCTTAGACAACAGTCTGTTTTTGAAAGCAGATCCTATTGTTTGAAGTGAAGATGCTCTTAAATACTCTGACAGAAATACAGGTGGGTTACATGAGAATTCTTCTGAGCAGCAAAACTAGCTTACAAAATTTCCACCCTACTCCTTCCTTCTTACGCTATGAGTTGCTCCCTCGTATATGCCAAAACCTTTGAAGACTTTATTTATACTGGTTCTTTTTTCCTTAAAGTGTCAGGCTCATAGCATGGCTCCAGGAAGGCTTTGAGCAAAACTGTGGTGAAACTCCCAAACTGCCCTATGAGGTGGAGAACTGCCAACAGCAGCCACAAGGCAGTGGATCTTTTTCTTAAACTAATGTTAGCTCAAAAGAGAATATTGTACATTGAAAGTGAAAATTATTTGATCATAAACTTTTTTGAGCAACAAATACTGTAAATATTGATCAGTTCTGTATTTCTGCTGGGGAACCAAAATGGTAGTCTGGCCCACAGGGAAAGGAAAGCAGGAGCTGGGCAGTATAGCCAGGCTGCTAGAGGCTGTGGCCTTAGTGATGAGGTGTAAAGCCCCACAATATCCAAGTACGGTGAAAAGAGTATGTCCCATGATGGAAAACTGCAGTCCAGAGTATGTGTTACTGTACAGGTCAACCCTAACCCAATGCATAAGTTGTTTGGTTTGATTTGGTTCAATAAATGAACATTTCTAAACAAACAGGGTTATTATTTCCCCATAACATGGACACCCTGCCATGGTCTGTAACAATGGTGTTTTTGAAGTTTCAGCTCTTCATACCCCTCTGGAAATCCACTTGTTCCTCAGGCAACTGAGTTAGAAACACCCTCCTGCTTAGAGAAGCTACTTCCACATCCTGAGCTGGTACTGCTCTAGGTGATGTTGTGGGTTGTACAGTTACTTCTTAATTTGGGATAGTTTCCATATAAGATCTCTGAATTTGACTTTGAATGGAAATCTGTGCCCTAGTAAGTGAAGCATTTGATATTTGGGGCTGTGAACTATAGAAGCTCAGAGGGTTGGGTGGCCTCTAGTGAGGAAACACTGCTGACAGAAGCAACTAGAGCTCAAGAGTGGGCATGTGGTAAATAGAAACATCTGGAAGATTTGGGGTAAGAAACACTAAATGAGGTGTTTCTCACTAGCTCACATCAGATCTATTGCATTTCTGTTTCACAATACAATAATTTGCTCCTTTCTTTCCTAATTTGGAAGTTGCATCTTTGATGTTGTCACGTGAGAGGTGGATGGCTGTCTTTACTTTTTGAGTAGCTACTGAGGAGAAGGACAATTACCAAGTTAGACCACAGATCTCTCTTTACCTCCACGCACATTGCCTGCCCTGGGAACACAGTTAGTGGGTTCAGCTGCATACCTGTGTCTCAGTTATGGAAGCCAGAGAAGATCCATAAAATATTCAAATAAGTCCTTAACCTGGATTAAGGAAATTGGACACATTTCATCTGTGTGTGGGTGTGTCAGCAAATTAATGGTTATCAGCAAACAAATGTTATCACTGGAATGGATTTTCTTTTAAAACAAAATGGTGGCATCACCAGTGAAGACCTCTGTGCTTGTCCAACCTTTAATTGCTTTATCTGACTTCTCCATTATGTCAAGCTCTTCAGAAGCCACAGCATTCTAGGGATTCTTCATTTAGGCACACTAGCTTGCAAGACCATTTTAGTGTAAGGTTTCAGAAATGTATTGAAGAAAATACACTTGTAGAAAGGAAGCCTCAAGAAGAGAGATTTGTCTAAGAATCCTTTTTCTGAACACTCTGTAGCCAGCCTTTCAGTATATATGTATTTAAGATTTGTAATGTAGATTTTCATGCCATTTGTGAGCACTTGTTTAGAAAAAAATTTCTACATTCTAAAAGCTTCAGGTATTTTAATGGTAAGAGCTGGCTATGTTGTTCTGGATGCTGCTCTGATTCATTCTGAATGATGAGAGTCAGACTTGTCTTACTCTCAAGTTTTTTCAGTGTCCTTGTAGGCATCTGTTTCACTCTTGAGCCTTATTGACTCTTTCTTGAATGGTATTTGCCCTGATCAATTTAAAAGAAAAAACAAATATGCAGCTGTGTATAGGCTAGGTACAAGAATACAAAATGACTGTGCTGCAAAATGCTAATTCAAATGGTGTGTGAAGCCAAGCATAAATGAAATAATAAACAGATTTGAGTCACCAAATATAGAACACTTAAGTCCTTGCTGCAAAGGGATACAAATAAGATAATAGGGTTTTAGTAGAAAGATGCAATTTACAGGTCAGAATGTAATAGTAACCCTTCACTGTGAAAATTGAAAATTAACCTTGGAAGTACTGGATCATTTACAGTTTATATGCTACTTCAGTTGGAGAAGAAACGTCTGTAAAAAGGCTTCCTGTAATTTTCAAGAATTTAAAGTGTTGCTTTTCAAAGTGTGTTCTATTCTCTTCCATAACTGCATCTCACTGTATTTTCACTTGGTGATGCTTACACAGATGGTACTACTAGGGTTTCTTACAGGTTCACAGTGGATTTTATTGCAATTTTAAATTTTCTCAGAAGCTGTGGTGTTTTACTTGCTTTGCGTGAAATTCTTAGTGGCCATCATGTCTGTTGAGCTTACCTAGGCACTTTTCTACTTGCGTGTCTTTTCATCAGAGTACTTGATTTTAATTTTTTTCATCTTACCTGAGATAAATAGCAGAGCCTATTAATCCGTTAAAATACAGGTTCTATAAAAATCGTGTGAATTTCATTATAGTTATCTTTCTAGTAATTTAAAAATCTGGTTTCAAGCAATGATTAGCATTTGGAAAAATAAAAGTAGGTTGAGGAGGAGAAGTTTTCTTTAATCAGAAAAAAAATAGGTATAAAATATATCTTGTATATAAAACAGTGAAATCAGTAAAGCAGTTTTTCCTAAAGTATTAATTTTTTTAAGGAATAAATCACACAGTGGTGGTGAGAGATATTTAAAGCATAATGTAGAAAAATGTTGAAGCTATAGTCATGCACTTCAAGCCAGCAAAATTTTGAAAAAGGGACTTTCACGTGTGGGTTTGTGGGATGCACTATTGTAAGCTTGGTTTCCATCCTATTTGATGTCAGAAGAACTCAATTATATTACTGTTTAAACAAAGTAATAAAATTTTGCAAGTGAGCAAAGTAAGCTAAAAATAAGGTACTTTTTGCTTACCTATTGACTCCCTATTACATTGTCTCAACTTGCATGCAACTGTAGATGTAATAAAATATTTTATATGGAAATACTCCCAAAGTCTTTTACTTACATAATGGTGTTGTTGATACAGAAATTATATTCTGATTTTGCATAATTTCTACTGGATGTCCTTGATGTATTGTTGAGTATATATGGGGTATTTATGAGAATGGTTATTTCTGAACAATATATTCTAACTACCTCATTTTCAGTAATAAGTGCAAGTAAGTTTTTTACATTCTTCATAACAGTTTTTGTAAGGTCTTCAAGGGATATACATAATTTCATGTATTAAGATTTTATACTCAGTCTTCTGCTGTTCACTTTTTTTTTTCCTAGATTCTTGGATGAGTTAAGACTTTTACCTTAGCGACAGTTGCTTGGCTTTAGCCTAATTTATATAACAGTATAATAGACCTTTTACACTTAAATATGTCACTTTAGTCTTTTTTTTTCTTTCTTTTTTTAGGTAGCTCTGGTGCAATGGACAGAGAGTGTGGGTCTCACTCTGGTTAACAGAGATCTGACCTCAATGCAGCTGAAGACCCCTGGTGGACACATCCTGACGTACTATATCCTGCAGATCTTCCCCTTCACTTCCGAGAGCAAGCGCATGGGCATCATAGTTAGGGTAATTGTGGGGGTGTTCTGGGTGTTGGGTTTTATTTTTTAAAAAATACTGGCAGATCACTCCTGCAACAGAAAATACCTCAGAAATTCTTAATTTGGATTATATTTGCCTGTCTGTGGATTCATGGAATACATAATGAATGTTGTATCATTAAAACGTGTAACAAGCATTTGCACTAAGTTATTAGTAAATTTTTAATTACCAGGTATTTCAAAGATACAGAGTTTTCTGGTTTGGGTTAGATGCTATTTGCCAGCCAAGAAACTAAATATAAGTTAGAGGGGACATAACAGTGATATTTTAAAATTTAGTTTAGGGACACTGAGATTCTGTTATGCTTGTTAGCCACTTCAGTTAGAAGTGGTGCTCTTACATGAAAATAGGGGACACATATCTCAATAAAATCAGAATTAATATTAGCATAAAATAATAAAACTTACCCACTTCTTGACATGGTACTTCGTCTTTTATAAATGGTAACCCATTGACTGCTTCAGAAGACAATTAAGTTATTGGTAGGTAATTGTTTTGACTGTATGAACAAGTATTCCTCCCCCTCTCCCCCCCCCCCCCCATTTTTTTTGTAAAATTTTAGGATGAATCTTCAGGAGAAATTACATTTTACATGAAGGGTGCAGATGTTGCCATGTCCACTATTGTACAGTACAATGATTGGTTAGAAGAAGAGGTAAGAAAGATCAACATTTACAAAAATAAAAATGTTATAAAAACTTAAACTCTAAAATATATCATATGTTATTGGGATATGTTTAAAGGAAAATCTGAGGCAATGCAGTAATAGATTTTGAAACACATATCCTAAATGTGTTTTAAGGGATTAAAATTAATTCTAATTCCTGAATAACATGCAAGAGAACCAAAGCTGGTGGTAGTAGTAGCAGGCCATGTTCGTACTTGAAACAGGGATGGTTGTTTTTCATTGACTGACCTTTCACATAAAACCTAATTACTTCTGAGAAGTATTCTGTTATAAAGCTGTTTATCCTGAAATGCCCTTGTTTGATCAAAATCTCTAGTGAGGTATGATTATGAATTACAGAGTTTGATAAGCACTATGTCCAAACTGATTTTTTTTGGTCACATTTATTAAACTTCAAATAAAATAGTTAGTGACTGAATTTCAAAGCTGATTAATATTTTTCACTATGTATTTAGTAGGTACCAGCAATCATCTTATTTTTGACCCTACATACAGCCAATATGTTAATACAATGATTACACCATGTATGTTCATAATGGTATTGGCAATATGAATCAATATCTGCTGCAGGGCAGTTTGATTTATTCAGGGACATGAATAAATTAAACTCCCTCAAGACCTAGCAAAATGTCATAAAAATTACTTTTGGCGATAATGATGCGCAATTAATTGTAAAATAGTTGTTTAATTTATTTAGCCTTGTGTGCTCAAATCAATAAGTGTTTGCACTGGAGAGCCTTGTTTTTCATTAAGACATGCTATTCCATGGCTATTTTTAATGTGTAGATGTTTTTTCTGATTAGAGATATGTTCAGTGGAAAAAGAAATGTAGCTCTGTTACATGTCTCAAAAGTAGTTTTAATTTATTTTAAAGCTTCAACCTAAAAAAAAGTTTTCTTTAAGCTAGGAGAGAAAGTCTAGTTGACTTACTGATAGCAAGCCACTTCATTTGGGGGACCTGAAGTATAATTGCTTTTTATCCTGTTTTTGGCTTCTCCAGGGTAGTTTAAGAGTCTAAAGAAACACCTAAAATTATGGGACAAATACACCCTATTAGCATACAGTATAAAACATGAGCATATGATTGAATATTTGCATAACTATTCTGTGCTTTGGTTCATTTAGTGTGGTAATATGGCACGAGAGGGACTGCGCACACTGGTTGTTGCCAAAAAGTCACTTACTGAAGAACAGTATCAAGATTTTGAGGTATGAAAGGACAAAGTGATCTTGTGCTTTACCATATTTAATTACCTCAAGGAGAACATTCCTCTTTTTTATTTTTTAAGGTTGCAAAAAAAGACTATTCATATTTAAGAAATAGATAATTGAGGTATTGTCCACAATCTGTTAAAGATTTTGTCATTCATTAGGGTCCTGCTTGCTTTATAATGGGATTAGACAGTGTTTTCCTCAGAAGCTAGTGTAATGTTATTTCTGTAGCTTCAGCATGACCTAAAAAACCTACTTGTGCTCAAAGATAAGGCCTTTCCTCCTTAAATGCTGTGATGCCTAATTCTTAAAAGTTCTTCAGAAGGCATTCTCTTGAGGTGACCTGTCAGAAGAACCTTGGATAACATTGGGTACAAAGTAAAATTGCTCTTTTAGTCTTGTTCTTCATTAAAGATATTTAAAGACAAACATTTAGCCAGCCTAATGAATCCATGCTATCACTGAGTGGTAGACTGAATGTATACTTTATGAGTCATAGGAAACTCAAAGTGATTTTGTGTTTGTGCAGAGTCGATATAACCAAGCAAAGCTAAGCATACATGATAGAAACCTGAAGGTTGCTGCTGTTGTAGAGAGTTTGGAGCGAGAAATGGAATTACTGTGTCTCACTGGAGTAGAAGATCAGCTGCAAGCGGATGTTAGACCAACTCTAGAGATGCTAAGGAATGCTGGAATAAAGGTACTAAACGCATACTGCTGACATAACAGGTTATCATTTATTAACTTTTAAAGTCAAGACATAACTTACATTTGTCTATATTCAGGTTCTTTCAAAGTAAGAAATGTCCTAAGCACATTCTGGGCATGAACTAGCAGAAACAAACAAGGCACTGTGTGCAAAGTTCCCTTGTCTACCACAGGGTTCATCAGTTTCAAACTTACTTCTGTAGGAAAACTACCAATGGATGGATGTATGTGTGTCTCAGTCATTTATCCCCTGGCTGTCTACAGTAAACTGTCCTTGCTGACATTAAATGAGTTTGGCACAAGATTTGTGTGACAAAAATGTTTTCGGGTTTGGCACTCATGAGAAGTTTCAGCAAAGATCAAAAGGTGAATTGTTTGAACTAGAGTTCAGAACTGCCCTTGAGGGTTGTTCAGTTCATGTTAAAGAGATGGCATGAAAAGCCATGCAAAAGAGTTGCTTTGCTAGACAGTATCAATGGCACATATACAATTAATGCATTTATTTGAGGGGGGGTTTCAAGTAAATATATGAACGATATTTGAGGGGAGGGGGCAAGGTTATATACGTTTTGGTTTAAGCAGATGTCAAGCTCTGCTCCAAATAGTTGTATTGACTTTGCATTGGTTAAACTGAGTCAGACACAATGGGATGCTTGGCACATGCTGCTTGTGCTGGACTTCAGCCACTCCAATATCTGCTGGAAGGGTGGCACAGGGGGGGCAAAGCAAACCAGGAGAATTTTGGAATGCAATGACAATAATTTCCTGACACTGGTGATTTAGTTGTCAGCAAGAAGAGATGTTTTACTAGTCCTCTTACTAAGAAACTTACTTGGTGTTAAGGGGCTGAGGGAGCTGTCACACTTTAAGAACACATGAATCTTCAACTTTGTTCCTTGCACTTTACTGCCTTCTCAGTTCTGCCTGGTCAGTGGGCAGGATCTCTTTGGAGTGTTGGGCCTGTAGCTTACCCTCCAAAATTGGCTGTCTCATTGCTTGGCTGCTGTTTTCTGAGATTATCACCAGAGTCACAGACTGTATCGCATCATTTTGTCAGCAGATATCATCTGCATCCTCACATTTCTGATCAAGGTAGTATCAGGGCCATAGGGAGAGGATTTTAATGCTTCCCCAGGGCTTCAGTTTGTCTTCATATACATTGAGACACTGGCCCTTGTGAGAAGGGAAGGGGAATGGAGCTGCCCAAAGTAAAGACAGTTTACATATTATTGCAGTAAAAACTGTTTGTTAATTTTACTGAAGAAATGAAGTATCATTATATTTTCTTGGATAATCTAATCCAAAAAGGTGCCAGAGAAAGTTTGAAGAGAGATGTCATTTAGATTTGGAGTACAGGTAATGTCCAAAGGAGTAAACTTTTATATTATCTTGCAGATATGGATGTTAACAGGAGATAAACTGGAGACAGCAACTTGCATTGCGAAAAGTTCTCACTTAGTCTCTAGAACTCAAGATATCCACATTTTTAGACCTGTAAGTATAGTTCCAATTTTTTGTTGGTTCATCAAAGGACAGCTAATAACAATGTTTCTGTATTTGATTAGTAGTTGGCTGGTTGTTGAAAATTATTGGGTTATTGTACTGAATGTCATGATAGTGGTCAAGAGAGTAGTATTTAGGTTGTTATTCAGGGCTGTTGAATTACAAAGCATTTAAGGGTGCTGGTTTCTAGATCTGTTGATGTGCTATAGAAATGTTTGTAGCCATGTTTGGGTGACCCAGGTTCAACATGCATTTTACACCCTTCACAACAGATATAGCGAGATACCTCTGATCAGTGATGCAGAGGGCTCTGTGTGAAGTGAGGTGCTGAGCCACTGTCCATAAATTTAGGCTATCTGAATGCCATTCTTGCCTGTTCTATAATTTTCATTGATAGAACTCTTTAAACTCAAGACTTAATTAACTCAATCCTGAATTAAACTGCGATACCAACATCTTCCATTTAGACATAGTTCAAATTGGTATGAGAATTTTTTATGCCATTATATATAGGTGCATGTTATAAACAGACTGTTTATATAATTGTTAGAAAAGTAAACTGAATCTTCTTCTACACATTTTATTTGTGTAGCATCAGCTTGACTGAAGCCATACAAAAATGGATTTTCCAGACGTTGATTGATGCTGTGTGATCAGACATAATGCATCTGTTTGTTGAAAAGGAACCACTTGCACCTACCGAAATAATTATATTAATATAATTTACATGCAAATGTATTTTCCTCTGAAGCATCAGAATGTCAAATTAGGCCCTGCAGACTACTATTTGCAATTAAATTATTAATGCTTCTGATAAAACTTCAGATCAATTTTTGTTGACCTTTCCATGTTGTAACACCACAAATTAAGTCTTCCTGAACAAAATGTGTTTAGTTGAGTCAGATTTTTATTTTCATTACCTTGACTGGTAATAAGAGATCAGTATAAAACTGTGTTAACTAAAAATGCACAAAGTTTTTAATTAGTTAGAAAATGCATTTATACACAGTTATTTTGCTGGCTATACTTGTTGCAAAGAAATAACTACTGAAGTAATGTAAGAAAATGTCAAGCACTATAGCACTTCTATTTTAGTTACACATTAGAAAGAAAAACTTTCTGCTACTCTTTTTCCAAAAGGTGTTTTGTTTTTACCAAAACTGTTTATTCTTAGAAGTCTCAGCTTCTTCAGTTTGTAAGTCTAGAGGTATTTAGAGTTTTTTTTTAAAAAAAGCATTATGTTAGGGGAAATGTAGAACAGAGAGGACAATCACTGCTCATCAGTGTGCACAAGTGCTGACATCCTTTCATTTCTGCAATGAAGGAAGGTTATACTGAGCCCACACAGTCTGGTGTTCCTAACAGCTGTCAGACAATGAGCTTTCTCTTGACATGCTTAATTGTGGGAAAGAAGGAAAAAAAATCTGAATTGGGGCATGGGTATGAGTTTTTCTTTTTCACAGGGGCTTTTTAATGTAACTCAAATTTTATGGGTAGTAGAGAGCATCTGGAGAGAGAAAGGTTCTTTGAACTCCATCTGGCTGGGTAGTAGTGGGCCAAGGACAAAACTTCACATTCAATGTAATTAAGATTCATATATCTTAAAAGTTATTTAATTAAAGTGTTGACAGAGACAAAACTAAAAGTGTAATCAGAGCTTGTGTTTTATTCTGTGCTTGGAACTTCGTCTTGCATGATAGCACTAAAATATGTTGATATTTATCAATGGGGGAAAAAACCAAAACCAAAAAACCAAACCATATTAAAAACAAAACAAACAAACAAATAAATAAATAAAAACTCACTAAAAAAGCCACCAAAACAAAAACAAAACAAAAAAAAACACCCACCACACCCAAACCTGCCAGTCTCCTCAAAATCTGGCTATAATTTTCATTTTTCATGTTCTGTTTTGTAGCTCAAAACCTTCCAAAGTCCATTTAATAACCTTTGACTGGTTTTTTGCATTTCACAGGTTCTGAAAAAATTATGTAAATAAAAAAATCTATTTTGTAATTCATTCATATTATGCCACTTGATCTTGCCTTCAAGAGTCATGCAAGATCCAAACGGATTAGTCCTAAGGAGTATCTTTATGTGCCCTTTGAAATCTGTGCCTGGTTACACAAACTGAAGAAACAATTAATAGGAACACTTTATGTTATTCTAAGAACATATTTTACTGCTTAATAAATTTTAAAAATTGAGGTTTGCTTGGGAAATTTTTCTCTTTTTCTCTAATCTTGCAAGGATGAAAATACTCAGACCAGCTCAAAATTCAGACATTTTAATGTCATTAATTCATTACTATTTTACCCCTTGCAAACTTTGGCGAGGAACCACTTAAGATGACTACACAGATTTTCCTTGTTTTAGGGTTACTTTTTCACTCCATAAGACTTGAGTCTTGTAGTAAAATTTCATGGGGATTGGACTTGCAGTAGGATAAAGCACTTGAACCAAGGCCTTCTGAGTATGAGTTCTCAAAACCTGACCTGTTTAGGCAGGTTGTTTTGTTGGTTTTTTTTAAGAATATAACCATCTTTTAATTTAGTGTTTTTCATTGAAGGTTGCCACTCGAGGAGAGGCTCACTTAGAGCTAAATGCCTTTAGGAGGAAGCATGACTGTGCCTTGGTGATATCTGGGGACTCACTTGAGGTAAAAACTTGGTTTCTGTCAAATTATTTATTTGTTCATGGTCAGAAAGTAACGTAATAGCATGTTCGTGCTCTTTTTTTGAGTTTTTGCCCATACGTTTAAGTTGTCCTTAGAGCTACTTTTGCTTATGGCTCAGTGCAAATTCAATGGGCAAATGTTACTGGTTTTCTAGTCTCCTGTACAGTAACAGAATGGAATTTGTATGCAGCATGCTTTAGAATTGTCTATTCTCTTAGCCTCGAAGCATGTTGGCTCTCAAACTGATATTCTCTTTGATTTTAAAACTAATAAAGTCACAGTCAGGAGAATCTGGTTCTTTTTTTGTCTCCCAGTTGGATGTTGTACATGGAAAACTTCATTAAAGAAAACTTTATACCATGTTTTTGTGTTGGACTACATTGCAGTACTATTTAACTGTAAATAAATGCAAGTGCCTTTTTTTCCTCAGGTTTGTCTGAAGTATTATGAACATGAATTTGTAGAGCTGGCTTGTCAGTGTCCTGCTGTAGTGTGCTGCCGATGTTCTCCCACCCAGAAAGCCCACATTGTGAAACTGTTACAGCACCACACTGGGAAACGCACCTGTGCAATAGGTAACTGTTGGCACAATCCTTACAGTAAAATCTGTGTAAAATAAATGTAATCAGCAGGTGGCACCACAGAGAAATAGCTGAAACAAAACCAGAGAGACTTCTTTACCAACAGCCAGGTACTGGGTGTTACGTAGTTGTGGCACAAAATGCCGTTCCATGAGAAAGATGTGGTTGTCTTCTCTATTCTGCAGGAAAAAGTCTAGATGACTGAAGTAATTAATCATAAATCATAGATTAATTTTCAGAATTTAAAGGTATATAAAGGGTTTCTCAAATACTATAAGGCCTCTGAAGAGCTGAATATTGCAGTGACATTTTCCAGGTGATGGAGGAAATGATGTCAGCATGATTCAAGCAGCAGACTGTGGAATTGGAATTGAAGGCAAGGTAATGTTAACAGTTTCATTGTGAAATGTGTGCCACATAGCAGCATAGTAACATGTGATTAGAAGCTTTATTCTTAAACAGCAGTGAATTGGTCATTTCTAAGTAAAGTATTATGCAAGATGATAAGAATGCTTAGTCTTTAATGTTTTCTTTGCTTCTATGTCTTCTGCTTTATCTTTTTAAAAGCAAAAAACAAGAAAAGGAGAAAAAACTATAGTTACTTCTGTGTAGCATTTACCTGAAAGAAGCAGAAGAAGCAATTAAACTTACTTGTTACAGCCCACTGCATCTTAGAATATGCACAGAAAAATGGTCCTTTGTGTCTCATTGCAGGGTTGATTTTCAAAGTAGGAACAAACTTATATTTTAAAATTGGTTATTGCTTAGGATTTTGAAACTTGATACACATCTTTTACACTGGACTTTGTATTTGGAATATTTTTCTTCTGTTCTAGGAGGGAAAACAAGCTTCTCTAGCAGCTGACTTCTCTATCACACAGTTTAAACACATAGGCAGGCTGCTGATGGTACATGGTCGAAACAGTTATAAAAGATCAGCAGCACTTGGTCAATTTGTCATGCACCGAGGCCTTATTATTTCAACTATGCAGGTACTTAAAACTTTGTTTTCTAAATAGTTAAAATCACTATGCCTGTCTTTTAAATGTCACAAAAACCTAATTAACCAGCATTGTTATTTTTCTATATTGTATTTTATATATAGAATTATATTAAATACTTAATTAATTGTCTGCTTTTTGTAGGCTGTATTTTCATCAGTCTTCTATTTTGCATCTGTTCCCTTGTACCAAGGATTCCTAATGGTAGGGTAAGTCAAAGCAACAGTTATGGTATCTGGTAATAAGTACAGCAAATTAATTGCATAAATAATACCATGGGCTTGGTGTCATCCATGTTTTTCATACATTTATCATTGGTACACTACCAAAACCTGGTAGTAGAAAGAAAAGTCACACTAGGTTGGATATGCACTATATGAGGGGGAAGTCTCATTATCAGTTCCCTGGAGAGAGGGATCTGCATAGCCTTAAGAAGATACCGTAGAACCTGTGCACATATGGGGTGAAAACAATAGAGAAAATCTCCCAGACCAGACCAGCTTCAGCTGTCACACAGATTGATGTACAAACCTCAGTGAGAATCACAAGTTTTCATGTTAAAAATGGAACTGAGGCTACTGTAAAATTTCCTCTGGGAGTGCACTGCCCAAGTCTGCCACGTAGATTTCCATTCATGTGAATGTATGCAGGATTAGGAGCACCTTGGTCATGTTGCAGCAGCCAGTTTGTTAATATGGTTTCCCAAGTTATACAGCTGAGAGCTATGCATAGTATGTCTGTGTTTGTCTCTGTTCTCTGTCCCTACTGACCTAAGAGCTGCTTTTTTATTCTCGTAAACAGTAACAACTTAAATCGACGCTGAGTTAAATCTCAGTTAAATCATGGTTTGATTACCCCAGACTTTGCAGAGGCAAACAGTAGACCTCTCTAAAATGTTTGCAAATAGTTGTGCCAAGTTCCAGGGAAGTTCGGAGAAAAGTATACACCTGGCATGTGAACAATAAAATCCAAAGCCATTTACAGAGCTGTTAAGACTCTTACTCATCCATCTACCTTCTCCATGTTGTCCAGAATATAGTACTCTTTTTTTTCTTTAGTTTTCATGCATCCATCTGTAGATGAATTTAAATGTCAGGTCTTTGGACTGGTTGCATAAAAGTGCAAGTGCACAGGGAGTATGGTAACAGGTGATAAGCTTGGGTGATAGAAAAAAAAAGGGGGGGTTATTGGTTTTGAGTGTTTAAGACCTCTGTAGTTTCTCACAACTGACAGCTCTCAGAACCACAAAAGCAGGTTGCATATGAAAGCTGTATTGGTAAGCTGGCTAAGTACTGGGAAAAAGAACAAGTTTAATTCCACTTACATAAAAAGAATAATTTAGCTCGGTAGATCAGTTAAAAATTATATCATACAAAAGTGTTAATGTGTCTTCTTTCCTTTCACCTAGGTATGCAACCATTTATACTATGTTTCCAGTCTTCTCTCTAGTATTGGATCAAGATGTGAAGCCAGAAATGGCATTGCTATATCCAGAACTTTATAAGGATCTCACAAAGGTATGAATGTCCTCAGCGCTCAGCTGCAAACTAATGCTGAAATCTCCAGTGTGCAAAACTGCAAATTCTTACAATCATTTTCTTAAGGTATTCCTAAGCAAGACAGATTGCACAACTATGCCAAGTTCTGTACTATTAAAATAATTTACACTACCAAACGTTTCAATAATTTTTATTAATACATTTGTTGAGTCACCAGTGGTTGTATTGAAATAATTCAAACCTGAAGGTATTTTGATAGAGCAGCCTTGACTCTGGCCCCAGAATCTTGATGTGGAGTTATTTATGTTTACATTTTCACAGCTTATTTTTCATTTTTAATTGGTAGATTGATTTATAGATTTATTTTTTCCTAACATTCAGGAATTACTACTGATGTGTCCAAAAATTGTCTTCTTTTAAATAACAGATATTAATAACTGATCTCAGTCTGATCTGAGCTCAGTCATCCATAGATACTGCTTTCTGTGTGTTTGCACATACTTGCAAACAGTCAATGTTTATAATTTTGATACCCACAAAAGTGAAGCAAATCCCAAGATTCTGTTTTAATAAGCTTTTTGAAAAGCGCTTCTTCTTCATCCTTTGCTGTCAGCTAAGAAACTTATGATCCAAGGCAGAAGCAATCTTTTTAAGGGATAGTAGATTCTTCAAAGATGTTTCTAAAAGTGCGGAAGCCGACTGTAGTTAAACAAAATCCAAACTTTTCTGAGTCTTTGTCTTTTTAATTGCACTAAATTAACTATTAGCTATGTTAGTCTGGGGTAATTATTTTTCATCTGTTGGAGACACTGGTTCTTTCTTTCTGTGCTTGAGAATCTTTAAAGTTTTTGAGATTTCAGCCCGTGATTAAACCTGACAAAGCATTGCCTTCACCTGCTAAACAGAGCTGTGAGCTTGCCTGTGAAAACCTGTTCACAGAACTTGAGGCTTGCTACAGCAATGAAGAAGTGCTGATTCTTGCCTGTTCCAGACTGATCATTCTTTTGTGGCAAAAGGGTTGCTTTGTTTGCCACTTTGTCCTTTAAAATGTGAATCCTTTCAACTCTTCAGTTCTAACATATTTCATCAGTACCGTCACTGAATGCAATGTACAGCATTTATTCTTTGATTTATGCATACATTACAATATGTAACATTCACAATCAAAAGATTTAAAATTTATTTGGTAATAATTACTTCCTGAAAATCTGTGATAGTCATAAATTTATTCTGTGAAAGCAAATGGGCAGTTTATCTGACATTTAGAAGTTACTGGTAACTGCAGATTTGCTTGAGGTTTTGGTCAGTAGGTACACAATGCTATAGTGGTTTTGAAGACTACATTTTACATATAAAAAATAAGCTAATTTCACTGTAATTATCATTCTGAAAACCAGCCAGAGCCTTGCAAGTTAATGTATCTCTTCTGTTTAAGGCCTTAACTCCCTTATTCCCAAATTTAGACTTTGTGCAATTTCTATACAAGTTTCAAGAATCATAAAAACAAGTAGAAGCTTTTTAGCCTATATCACTTCAAATACTGGTTATTTTACTTGTAAAAAGTCTCTCTAGTGATGAACTATTAAAAATATATGAGCTGAATAGATTTTTTTTTCTTTTAAGTTGTGTTTAACTGTCCTCTCACGTTTCCCTTAGGGAAGATCTTTGTCATTTAAGACCTTCCTCATCTGGGTTTTAATCAGTATTTACCAAGGTAGGAGAGAGTCCTAATTTTGCTGAACTGAGAAATTTTTGTCTGCTATTAGCAATATTGTTTTTCAGCTGCAGGTTGAATTCCCAAAGCTTAACATTTCAGCAGCAGTTATATATATTGCTTTCTGTTTATCTTGTAAATTGATATTCCTGTAGTGTGCCAGGCCTATTCAAAACACAGCGTGATTGGTATTTTTATAGGTGCATGTCGCCTAAAAAAGGACATGCTTTTTATGAAATGCTAATCAAAAAAAATTTTAATGAGTGCTTATCACATTGCATGTATTTACACAGTAGCTTTCTTTCATGGAATGACAGAAGTACTGTTGAAGAAATCTGAATTACGTAATCAGTTAAAAGTAATTACACTTTCAACAATATCTCATTTATTTTGCAGCACTCGACAAAATGGGGTTAATTAACAGTTCATTAGATATATTGTACTAAAACGTGTTTAATTTTCTAATAGTTTTATTTCTTTTGGACTTTACTTTGGCTGGCTTATTTTACATGTATGAAGTACAGTAAATATCCTTCTTTTAGAAAGATCAATGTTACAAAAAAAAATGCAAGGCAGATTTTCATAATAAGCAATCAAATGTTCAGTGTACAGTTGTAAAACCTGGTAGAGTGAAATTTTATTGAAGAGTGTGTTACCAACCTTGTGTGCTTCTCCACCCTACCCAGGTGGTATTCTGATGTATGGAGCCCTGCTGCTTTTTGAATCTGAATTTGTTCATGTCGTTGCCATTTCCTTCACTGCCCTGATCTTGACTGAGCTCTTGATGGTTGCACTGACCATACGAACATGGCACTGGTTAATGGTGGTGGCTGAATTCCTCAGTCTTGGCTGCTATGTGGCCTCTCTTGCATTTCTAAATGAATATTTTGGTGAGTAAAAGTATTTTAGCAAATAACTTTTATCTTTTTAATAATGTTTTTCTCTTCCTTTTTTTTCAGTTAAGAATACATGATGTTTTGAAATGCAGTTTTCTTTATAAGAAATATAAATTAGTTCAAATTAGGCCTAATTAATGTTGGGTTAAAATATTCTCTTATCCTTTTCTTCTAGAATTCAATAACCTTTATCCTCCTAATATGGTTAATCTAAATGATAAACTTTACCCAAACCACTCATACCTTTTCCATCCTTGGTCCAATATTGACAGTCCAAATTGCATACCTTAAATTGCCTTTAAGATTTGCACTATTGAAAATAGATATGATTTGTAAAAAATCGGGATCTTTTTCTGAATTGGTGCATTATTTGGTGCACCAGACCAAATGAACCTCATTAGATAGAACTTACAAGGCTAAAAGGCCTGAAGTATTGTTAGAGAGTGAGGCAACAGCCTAGCAGGAAAGATATCTTATATAGGAACCATTGTTTCATAATTATAGTAAGCTTGTATTAAGCCTGCTTTGCTTTAAGTTTTGGTATGCCATACTGTGTCTCAAAGTTCTGATTGTTTTTAGTTCTCAAGATGAAAGAACATATTAATACATATTTTTTATTGAATCAACTTACCCTTTAGTAAAAACAAAATAACTTGATGTGATTGTACAAATGTAACTTACAGAAATATACAGAAGACCTTTAATTGTACTTCACAAGGAGTAGAAAATAGCTCCTTCTCTGTTTTCTAAGAGCTGATGAGTAAGGAGTTGCCCTTCTTCAGCTGTCATTTCTCACAGCAGAATTAAGCATTGCATGGCAGTTTCTAGAAGTCTCATAGTTCTGCTTTCACTCTCTTATTTCCCAGGTGTTCAACATTAGGGTAGTGTATATATATCATATAGTTATTTATTCATTCAGTAAATTCTTCACTGCCTGTCCCAGGTGTTCTGTTACTTCCCAGATTTCTCAGGAGTCAGGTTCTAGTGAAGAAACAACCCTGCTGGGCTTGGTACTTGTACTCTACATTATTTCAGGTTTGCCAAAAACCCTTTTGTTTACTCTGACAATGATGCACAGAGTCATTAATAGAGATTATTGGGTTGATTTTTGAACCTCCACAGTCAGATTACAAATTAAAGGAACAAGCAAGAACAGATATAGGTACTAGCACTTGAGTCTAGACTTCCAGAAACTTCATAAGGCAGAACTTGCTGCTTCACCTTTGTAAGTCTGTAGTACTGGGGACAGCCAGTCCTTCCATCCTTTCTGGTGTTGTTCTGTGAAAAACACTTTTAGATGGTGTTCACAGAGGTGTAAAAGCTGTAGGGACTTTGCATCTTGGAAACCTTTCCGTAAAGGGAAGTGTTTTTCTCTTTGTACTAGTGTTTGCTGGACAAGCCAAAGCAACTGAGTCTATGAATGGTTGCATGGCTTCTTGCAGCCCAGGGACTTAACTTCTCTATTTTCTGTATTTGAGGGTACTGAAAAGGCTACAATTTCATGAGATTTTGTAAAGATGTATTTTACTGTGTGTTAATCTGAGAAAGTGCCTTGCTTTTACTCTCACTTCTGCTTAATGCTTTACTCTTATTTAATCTGTCGCATTGTAAATGGGGAAGGGAGCTTTTTTTGTGTATGTGATTTACCATAAACCTAAGTGATGGTTTGCAGTTCAAGATACAGGACAACTTCCGTGAATCAAGAAAAATGATCCAGACCACTAGTGCTTGACTTTATTGGCAAATAAACTCTTTCCAGTGATGTTGCTTATAAAGATCATCTCCTTCCAAAGAAATTATTTGATGACATGGCACTCAAATTAGTAAGGCAAAAATATTTGATACTGTTCTACAGCTCTGACTCATGAAAGTAAAATAGTTTTTATGTTTCTGAGTTAACTGCACACAGTGCCCTCATTAGGGTGTCTATGATAGGTTACATGGGCTTTCAGTATGTCTAAGCAGGCTTAGGCTAAAACTGCATAACAAGTTTATACATTGAAATTTAATATGCAAAGTATTTTTAATGAGTAAAGTTGGAGCAGTAAAGCATGTCTTTACTGCATTTTCTGAAGTGAATTTTCATTCACATGATCAAGTTGTTTATACAGTAAATTATACCTTGAAGTCGAATGTAAGGAAAGTGCCAATCTCTTCACAATCTTAAAACATGATCAAATATAATGTTTTCAGATATATGTTTTCAAAGTGTTTTGATTTAATTGCTGCTTAAAATAATCAAATTGACATGTGAAAGGCAATACTATTCCAGTTAATGCTACTAACATTGTTTTCATTCCTTTGTGTGTAGCTAACCTGTTTGGTGTTTTTTTCACGTAATTTTTTGTATTTCTGTAAATCTATCCTTTCATTTTCCCCTCTTTGTGAAACAGGTATAGGCAGAGTGTCTTTTGGAGCTTTCTTAGGTAGGTGAAGTTTAACTTTTCTTGAAGTTTTGCATTGGTTTTTTTGGGGTTTTGATCTTTAAAGATTCTCTCAAGAGTAGTAAATTATTTAATATATGCATTTGTAAATAATGGAAAAAAAATTTAAACATTTTGAAAATTCTTGGGGTTACCTGAGTTCTGGGATCTTTCCGTGATAACTAAGTATGACCTAATTATCACAAATAGGGTAAAAAAATTCATTAGCAAGTGTGGCGTGTCAGCATTCTTGTCAATGTTTGTCACAAACAATTAGCTTTTCAGTGTGGCTTATAGCAATATCACTACATTGTTTTCCCATGAAATTTTTTGGCTCTAATGTAATCTCTGTGATTTTAAGAATCAGTCCATGTAGATGTTGTGAAAAAAAATAATCAATACAAAATAAAAGATCCAAACTAGAAAAATTTCTGGTTGGGAGCTCGTATTATAGTGGGGAAAAATCATTCTTGCTGGTAGAAAAATAAGCTGACTTACTTTTTTATTATGAGGGAGTCTTGCTTTTAAACTGAGATTCTGTTTCCCCTAAAAATTACTTCAGCTGCAAAACAGTGTAAGGACCATAAAGGAACGCTGAAGTTCCTGTCTAAAAAAAATAATTGGCAAAACCAAAATGTTGAGGTTAACTTTTTGTTGCTTTATTGCCCTTTTTTTTTTAAATCGGACAATAGCATAAGCAATAAAAAGACCTTTACTGACTTTGCATTGTGGAAGTTCCAGTTTCCATGTTACTGGTTCCCATTACTTATTTTCCCTTTTTGTTTCTACAGATGTTGCCTTTATCACAACTGTGACCTTCCTGTGGAAAGTGTCAGCAATCACTGTTGTAAGCTGTCTTCCACTTTACATTCTCAAGTACTTGAAGCGCAAGTTCTCTCCTCCAAGTTACTCCAAGCTTACCTCGTAAAAGTGATTATATTCCTATGGTTTTTCACCCACACCAGTCTGCAGATTGCATATTCACTGTGCTTTAGTGTCTATGGATTTATGTTGGACTAAAGAAACTAAAAAAAAATTTCAAAAATCAAAAGGGATAGCATAAATAGAGGACAAAAAGAGGAGGAAACATCTGACAGATACAATAAGACTGATGTATGCTAACAACTATTAGAAATAAATTAAATTTTCTTCATGTTGATTTTTTTTTTTTTTACTTTCAGTTGCTATGGTTATAAAATAAAACCAATTTACCTTTGATTTCATAATGTTTCTGAATGGTTTCATTGCTACTGTAAAGGATCTTTTGCTACTGTAAAGGATTTTTTCCAACTGTATGTCTCTTCTGCAAGTTTAATTGAAAGTTTTATTATTTATTACATAAATTTCCTTCTTTTATTATTGTATAACTTCCTAATTCAAGCCCTTTCTTTTAATGTTTATATATGGAAAAGGTCATTCATCCATACTTACTGTAACAAACCTAATACCTGTAAATGCCCGTGTCTGTATTAGCAGCTATTATTCCTCATCAGACATTGATTAATATGCACTATTTCAATTATGTACTGATGTCTGCATAGCACAGTATGATTTTAGGAGCTGTTGTCCTATTCTGTACTATCCATTTCTGGCACCAGTAAATTACAGATGTGTGATGTTGACAGCAGTTCTTTAAATGCACATCACAGACAAGTTGCACAAAAGCTGTTTAAAAATTAAATTATACATTCTGTACATAATTCCACAGCACCTATTGATCTGTACAGATATCAAAACATGGCTGCTCAGTAAACATGTTTTAAAGTTCCTATTCATTTTGTATTTGTAAAACTGCAAATAGTGTCAAAGTACATTTCTATATGAGAAGTCAAGTAAACCTTGTATTAGCTAATATGTTTAAATTGCCTTGTAATCTGTTTACTTAGGTTACTCAGGTAAAAGAAAATAAGAGGAACACATGAATATCATGGTAGGAAAATCTGTCATCTTCCAAGTTGTAAATGTTATGTTTTTATAACTTAGTTTGGGTGCAAACTTGTCAAAAAAAATCAAAACATTTTTGCTTGTAAGCTGTCAGAGTCGAGTATCTTGGCTGAGGTATGACACTTTATAGCAGCTGAAGATCTCATGCAATCTGAAGGGTCCAAATCTTGCATACTGTACTGGCAAGTAGGATATATTAATTTTCCATTCTGATATAACTTTGCTTTCTCAAGAAGTACATATAATGAATTTGGCAGAGTCTATTAATCAGTGGAAAAGTACAACATAACTATTCATGCTTTGTTTATTAAATATTTGTGTGTGTGTTTTTAAAAAACACTTAATCTGGATGTCATTTTTATGTTTGACTGTATGCCTTTACAATATAGTTCCTCATTTGGTCTCTTTTCCCTTATGCCATTATTATTTTGGATGAGTATTATTTAAGTGATAAATATAACTACTTCCTGGGAGAGCAGAGGAAACGGCTGCAGAGCTATTTGGACTCCACCCCACTCCATTCATTTTTGTTTTCAAAGTTTTTTCTAACTAGCTATTTATCTGCTTTTTTTAATTTTCATTCCTCATTATAAAAGCAATAAAGCCTAATTTCTACCAAATATTAGTGGTACATGTATTGAATAAACTACTGAAGTAGAGTTTCCTTTAATTACATGACATTAGACTAGTTTGCCCTGTCCCTCTGTGAACTCGCTTCTGTAAACCCCCACAAGATGTCACTGTTCTTGCATATTAGCAGGAGCCTTTCTACATTCGGTGTGGTTTTGCCAACATGCTCCTGATTTGCATTTTTAGTCTAGTTCTGTGGTATTTTTGTCACTGATTTGCTTTAGTTTTCTGTTTTCCCCAATAAGTGGTAACTATTTTTAAACAATTAAGAAAAGTCACCGGTGTGCAGTTATTCTGAAATGTTGGTGGCGTTTTCTTCAGACCTTTTTATCTAACACATTGTGAGCTCACAACCATATCCATAAGATCCAGGAGATAAGCAAAAGCACAGAGTTGGTCCTCTTTCACGTGTGCATCACATCTGTGACGTTAGGCAGAAAATGAGAAAAAAAACCGCCAGAATTTAAACTAACAGCATCAAAGTGATTGTGTTACTGCAATACACCTGTATGAGACACAATCATATCCATGGGTACAGAGCTGCTCAGTTAGAGCTTAGGTGTAGGTATATTAATCCTCAGCATTAAAACTCCTAAGGTTAGTGTGACAGCAAATGTATAGGTTCTGTACACAGCAATAAGGCTTTCAAAAGTGGAGTCAGTTCTCTAAAGTGCCTGCTTTCTTAGTCTTTTCAATATACAGCAAAGGTCCAATTTCAGCTCACACTTTGTTTTAAGGATTGTAGAAGCCTGAGTCAAGGGACTTACCTTGCTTTTGAGGTTCAGCTTACATAGACAGATTTAGGCCTTCGCTCTGCAAGTTACACCCAGAAGGACCTTAGATTTACTTGATATTAAATAAATGTTTACTTTTGTGAGCTCTTATGTCACATATGTATTTCTGAAATGGTAATTATGTCTCTCTGAAAACGTATTTGGAAAAAAATTTCAGAACTGGCACAGAATGGAGGAGCAAAGTGTGAACAGGAAATACATCTTCACCAAAAAACTTACATAACAATACGTGGACCATGTTTAATAAGCGCATGAGCTGAACACCTAGATTTCTAATGTAGTTTGATGGAAGAATAGAGGGAAAGGAGGGATCCTGCATAAAAAGCGAGTACTGGTAATTATATTGTTTTTTTCTGATGCTATTCCAAACTTATGTGTTCATATAAGTGTTGGAAAACATTTTACTACACAAGGTATTAGTTTACAAATGGAAGATAAATTAAATCCTTGCATACTTAACATTAAATCTGTAGCACTTGTCCATGAATGTGAGTGTTTACACCAATGTTTTTATGTTCAAACTGAGCTTGCGTGTGCATGCAAGCAGAATTCAGTTGTGTGGTATCTCCTGTTTTCTTCCTAAACTTTCAAAGTGGTTGTCAAAAACTGTGACATTGCTTTTGTATGTACATTGGAAGTGTTTGTTATCTGATGAGCAGCTTCCATGTGAGCAAGCCTGTATTACAAATGTCCTTCCCTCTGTCTGCAGGAGTGTGAGCTGAAACTTTTCTTCAGTCTCCATTTAAAACATATCTGCAAAAGGGATCTCTGCAGTTGGGAACCTTTTTAGACTGGACAGCATTTCTGTAGGTATTTAAGCAAGAATTTTGATAGCCACTTACGTAGTTAAACAGCTGTTGGTCAAGGATCAGCTTCTGTAGAAGAAGAGGAGGCGATATCCCTACATATTGATTAGAGGATAGACTAGAGGGTTCCTTCATCACTGGAGGCTGGGGCTGTTCGAGCCTGATACACCCTGGGTTGCCTATTTACCTCTTGAGTGCTGGTGAGCCAGGCCTGGCTCACTGTACAAATGACAGTATAGACTTCCTTAGAGGCTTTGGAGATGGGCTGTTAACAGAGATACTCCACTGTGACCCCTTTTTCTGCTTTTGCAGAGCCATGTATTCCTGGGTTTTATATTGGCAAAATAATCTGAAAGAGGCTTGCATCTGTTTCACACTTGCATCCCTTTACATGCCCAGAGCTATTAACGTGGCTCCAACAACTCCTGCAGGGCAAAGGAATTTATTGCAGAGTATGTGGGCTCTGGATGGACAGTACTCCTTAAAAAATGACAGCCACAGAAGGAGAACAGGCTGTCCTGCTCTTGCCACTGATGCAGAAACTTGTAGGTCCTGCTTACACTGACATCCATTTGAATTTTACCTGCCGTGGAGTTTCTCCTTATTTTTGCTGGCTAGAAAGGGAAAAAATTAAGTCAGCTGTCTCTTATAATACTTAATTGAATAACCTTTCTGTATCTAGGCTGTTATTATAACTCAATTGAAACCTGAAGGCAATCAAAAAAGCCCTTCGATATGTTAGCCCCCCGTAGGGAGGAAAATCAGTACAAGTGAACAAAGACAACATGGATCGAACATTATATGTAAATAAACAGGAGGCACAATGTTTTTAACAGTGTGTTAAAAAGCGTAGGAATTTCTTTTGTAAACAAAACCCACTTAAAGCAAGATACTTCCCAACAAGTATTTACCACCCAACAGATGCCCTCAGCAGGGTTCACAGCTGTTACTGCAAGTGGGAATTTTCTCAGCAATTGCCAACAAAATCCGCCTCAAATAGGCAATTGCACTGAAAGACCTATTCCCTACTTCATCGACCAAAACCATAGTTTTGATCAAAATATTTTACAGCAGAGGTGGTGAAAACGGGATGCCATGAACAGAATAATGAGAACGCGCTCTGCAGTGGAGTTGACAAATTCTGCTTTATTCTTTTATCCCTGACCAAGTTTTAGCAGAACTGCAGCCAAGATTTCTCCTGATTGTAGTCTGCTTCTCTCCTCCAGCATACTTTCAATGTGAGATAGTAATCAGCAATAGTAAACCTCTAAATTGCTCAAAAAAAGCAACCTTGAGGGATTTTCCCTTTGGAATTTAGCCTTTCTGCATTACTAAGCTATGAGGAAGATCATCATCTGCTCTGAGGAGATACTGTTTTCTATAGCTGTGATGCATGATCAGTATTTATGTGCCTGGCTTTATTCTTCTGGCAGTAAACTATCTTTATTTCCTCTGAGAATAAAAAGAGCTTTGGTTACAATGATCACGTAGCTTTAAGCAAGCAGTACACAAAACAGACCATTGTAATTCTTATTTGTAGAGCTGCTTTCCATTGTTTCTCTAGAATATACACATCTAGTTTTTTCCATGGGCCCTCTGTGTTTTGCTCTGAGTTCTAAGCATGAATTTGATTTTGCAAAGTAAACACACGTTGTGTGGAAGCAAATTATAGATAGCTGCTTCAAAAGTCTGTTGAAAATGAATTCCTGGCTGGAAGGCTGGGGTTTGTTAATGGATGAGCAGACTTGTAATGGGTAAGTGTATGTACATATGTTTTGGATTTATTGCAATCATCTGTTGCCTATTTGAAGGAGAGAACTGGGAATTCTCAGTCAAGATGCTCCCTTGGGGAGAAGTTCTATGCTGCATGTGCTCAGCAGAGGAAGATGAGCTGTTGTTTCCCCTGTGTGTAATTGCTGATTGCTGCCTTCTCTTGTCACTGAATTCCAAATTCATCTGCAGGAACACAGCTACACAGGCACTTCCTCCCACAGCTTCTGCTTCCCAGAGTACCTTCTCCCTTTATCAGAGTACTGACTCTTCCATGACAGTCACTTGAATAAAAGTCTGTTGGTTATCTCGATCCCAGCTGAATGGAGTTTAAGCCAGCTGTAAAAGGTAATTTTCTGTGTGAGTGTCTTGAGCAGAACAGGTGACACAGACATGGTCTAGTACATACTTACACCTATCAAAATGCAACTACAGCAATTGTAGACAATCTTGATTGAAAATAATGCAACAAACCTGAGCATGTACCATTCTATCAAATTCTAGGAAGGAGGTGAAGGGAAACAAAATTTAATGGCTATGAAACTTTTACCCTGTGGCTGTAGTGGTTCTGCCTTGCTTACAGTTGCCATTCAATTTTTTGCATAATCTTTCTGTGAGAAAATAGTAAAATATTTCAAGTTACTAAATTATTAATCTGATTTTTTAAATATCCTAGCTGGAGGCCTTCACATTCCCTACCTGCCCGTGCATGGCTAGTTTTAATTCTGATAGGTCCTTTTATATTATTTTTGGTACTATACATGGAGGGTTGAAAGTTGAAAGCAGCATATGAGAACATCAGAACATTTGTTTGGAAATTGGATGTTACAGTGAAGGATTACAAGATTTAAGAAACAAGTATCTTGAAGTGTTTTAATCTTACAGTTGTTGTATGATTTTATTAAATAAGAGGTGGAAGGAAGAAATCTGCTGATCACAGTAACTTAGGTCTTAGATGCCCTTAACTTGTGCAGAGTTCAGAGAAAAAAAACCCAAACAATAAACCCACATGGCAAATCTTATTTGAAAAAAGAAATTTAAGAAAATAAGCCTTCTAAGGTGACTGTGAGACTCACACCTGAGTGTCTGGAACTACTGAGGGAAATCATGTTTTTAACAATCCATCTTGGGAACACCTGCCTGAAAGAAAGAATTCCAGACAGTCAAAATACCGCACATTTCTGCCTAGCTCAGATATCAGTCTGGCCCTGCTTGTGTTAGAAGAGATTTGATTTTTCCTGACCAGGAATGACCAGGATGGTCTGTCATACCACACTTGCCTTGTCCTGTTACCCTGATAATGGCAACCACAGCAAGGTGCCTCTCTGCTTTGGTCCAGCTGTGCCCACTGGAATATTGGGAGACACAGGTGGAAGTAGTCCCCAGCCTGAGCAGTTCTCCAGTTGTTGAAACAATTGACTTCTGTGTAAACTGGTTTGTTTAAACTGAAGGGAAGCAGGGAGGAGAAAAATAAGCTCTCTCATATAACCTGAAGCAGATTTGGGGGGAGTGGGAAAAAGACAAGCTGCAGTCCCATAACCACACTGCCAGCTTGCCATCTGTCCAAAAGCAATTACTTGGAGATGGCAGGTGAGGAGGGAAAGCAAGGTTATAGCTCAGCTGTGACGCAGAGCCAGCCACAGTCACTGATCTGGTATGCGGCAGCACAGGAGTCTTTCTTCTTGACATGCAGGTAACTCACTCTGCCAGTTCAGACATATCATCACCATGAGTGATGGAGTTCACTGCTGGAGAAGCAGGGAAAGGCTTCTTACAGCAAAGCCCGCCCTAGAGGCAGCTACCTCAGGGCATGGCAGCAGAGATGTCCAAAAGTGCAGAACTTCACGTGTTCTGGTCAGACACTGGAAATGCTTTCAGAGGCAGAGGGGTGGCAGAGAAAATGAAAGCATGTGGGGAAACTTCATTTTGCCTGAGGCCCAACAAAAACAAACCCTCACCCCTCCACCCCATGTTACGCTGGAACATCCAGACTGTGCCATGCTGCGGGATCCATGCAACCCTCTGCAGCTTCCACCTCACAGCCCACTGGAGAAAAATCAGAAGGCTGCTTGCAAGAGCCCTGAGCCAGGTCCGTGGAGTTGTCTGTCTGGCCCTGTGCCACCCAATGCTCAGTGTACAGCCACAGCCAGCTCCTAAGCACAATGTGCAGCTTTGACCCTGCACTCATAGCAAGTCAGTGGGCATTACCCTGGGGTTATCAGGAGGTCTCCCTCATGAGCTGGTCTTCCTGCAAACCATCTTGTTTGTGTTTTGATCATTTGATTGGCGATGTCTTTGCCCTAGTTATTCATCAGTACCTTCCATTCCTGCTTGTGGTGTTCTCATCTGAGTAACCTGGGTGTCTGGGGCCTCTTTGAAATTGCAGCCTGCTGATCTTGTAGCTGTTGACTCAAGCACAGTCATATCTGCATGTGGGTCAGGGTTGGTGACTACAGTCAAGACTTTGTTTATTTGTGTTGTATTTATTTTTAAAGATGGGGCACAAATTCCATGAGAGACACTCATCTGGTGATCATGTGAAGAGTGACTAGGCAGCTGCTTGTGGCTGAGCTGCTTTCAGGAAAGCTGAATTCAGTATAGGCCAGTATATACTGGCAGCAAGGGAGAAATTTTGGAAGGAAGACACCAGATAGAGCCCTCCAGCGACTCAAGGAAAATATGAAAAACAAAGGCTTCTCTATAGTCTTTCTTGTTACCTGCCAGTCCTGTTTGAGTCACAGACATCTCACAGCTCTTCCACTTTGTGTCCCTCCTTTTTTGGTCCAATACTTTTCCAAGGCATAAAAATTGTGGAAACTATCTCTTCTGAAAATAAAGAAAAAATGGGAGCTGCTTGCAAGCCTGAAATACAACAGTTCATCTTCATATTACACAAATTTCAATGAGAGTATCAAAACCTGAGGCAGGAGCTAAGAATTTGAGATGTAAGGTGAGTCAAGGGGGAAGGCTAATAATTTCCACCGTTTTGTCTATACAACAATTTCTGTTCCCAGTCTATTCCACCAGAAGTGACTGGTGACTTTAAATGCTATTATTTTTAAGATGTTTTGTAAGTAGGAGCACAGTTTTCAAAAAATGCTGAATATTCACTGTACAAGCCTTCAGTCTCTTGATAAATCTTAAGCTGGGCAACCAAAATGGTCAGTTGGAAAGGAATAAAACCATAGCACATGAACAACAAACAGGTAATTGTTATTGGTATCACATTATGGAGCCGAGTAGGATGCCGGAGAAAATGATACAGGTTATTCAGAGAGAGAGAGAGAGAGAGAAAGAGCCCTTTTACTCATCAAGAGACTGACAAGGGAAGAAGGTTTTCCACCACTGAGAATGCATGAAGTAAGAAAATACGACAATAATAGTGAGAGATAGTGAGAGGACCAGTCTGTAAGAAAGAGGTCTTAGGATGTCCCCAACATGACTTGGGAGGAAAGAAATGGTACCTTTTTCTTAGAAGGAGACATAATTTTCATCAAGGTGGTAAACCTACTGATTTAAATCTTGGATGCATGCAGGCTAAATAGTGTCATTTACACATGAAGGAAGGACATCTTCACTTTTAACCTGAGAATTGATCATCCTCCTCGTTTGAGTGGCACATCACCTTAGGGACTGCTTCACTTTGGTTTGGATTGTTTTACATGAAAATAAAGTGTGGATTTTTGCTATGCTCAGACGAAGTCACTCTAGAAGTTATCTGGTTGACTTTACTGTAATTCCATACCTGTCGCTCAATTTTCTTCTCATCCTCCAGATTACTGCAATCTTACTCAAATATGTGCATTTCTGAGTAAAGAAAATACATCTACAGGGCCTTCTGTCCTGCTCACAGCTCTGACTTGGTGCTGTCTGGGTACAGATCTGAGCGGGTACCCTGCTGCTCTGCCCCCTTCCTTTGCCCTGGGAGTTCCCTGGCGATCAGCTCTTCGTTGTGGCTGTGTCTTGTTAGTCTTGTCCATGGAAAGCACAGCCAGCACTGTCAGAAGTGATTAGTACGTAACTTAAGCAATGGAACTGAAGCATCTTAGCACGGCATTATGACTGAAATAGCTGTAAACTCGTTCTAGGGAGCCGACGGTGGGGACAGAATGTCTGTATAAACTCTCCATGCCAACCCAGTTTCACTGCCACCAGCCCCTTTCACCCAGTCCGAAGCAGTACCTGCATCGTTTCCCTTCCCGTTCAGCATCTGTGCTTTCCAAAGATCCACTGGGTTTCAGTCTGGATGACTGATGCGTTTAAATAGATCAGACTAAACATGAATAAACACGGAGAGTTTTGCTTTACCCGTTTATTTCTAAGAAGTTTCTTGTGAAAGCTGGTGTTTTTACACTAACCAGTAGGGGGCAGTGCAAGCCAACAAATAAGTAAAATTCCACATCCATGATCATAACCAAGGAAAAAATCCGTCTTTCAAGGTACACGGTGCTCGTTTTTTAAAACTGTGTTTCCACAGTATGGGAAAGAAAAGTTTCCTGAACGGTTTAGTCTTAAATATTTCAGATGAGACAGAAATCACTGTTATGGAAAGAGTTTCTTTCCAGTTCAGTCACTGTCCAACACCATCACCCCAAGTCCTGCCACAGAGGATGCAGTCTCCACCTGACAGGCTAATTTATTTACCAGTGTGGGTGTTGAAAGGTGAAGGGGTTTCTGCCAGCAGTCCATCCAGGCTGGCTTCAAACCAAAGTCTTAGGCATTCAGAGCCCTCACCCTCTGAGGCAAGTTTGTGATTTCTATTGAACTTTTAACTGGGTGAAGGGAGGGAAAAAAGCCCCTAAGAGAAAACTACCCCACGAAGTGTTTACTGTGATAATCTCTGGATGGTGGAAATAGCTGGGTCTGGACAGGCTTTGTGTAAGGGCACTCATTAACCCCTTTTTGCCAGATTTGCTGACCACTAGTACCAAGCACCAGAAGCAACATGATCCCATGCTCCTAGCAGGACAGGATGTTTCACCTCAGCAAGACACTCCCCTCCCCACCACTTCTGAATCAACAAACTCCACAGGGTTGCTCTGCCAGACACAGTGTTGTGGTGTGGCCTCTTAACCAGCATCCTGGCAGCCCTTTCCCTGCCTTCTCCTGCCCCACTCCAGACCTTCACAACAATGTTCCTGAAAGACTCTCATCACTAAAAGGTGAGCCCTTGCTTTGGCCCCTCCACAGTTGTCTCAAACTGATCTCTTACTACCCTGCCTTTACCCTCCTCTGATCTGCCACTGATACCAGCCTTAATACTGTTCATCTTAGCCAGTCCCAGGATATAAGAATTCTTTCACTGGGCTTTGTACCCAGGCAGTGGTCACCCTTCAAATGCATCTGCTAGACAAAGCTTTTCCCTGAGGTCACCAAGTCTAGCTAGCCATGAACTCTGAACAGAGGGGACACTTATTTGTGTGTATGTGCCCATGCATGCACAGTTTCTGACTTCTCAGTCTGCCTGATCCTGTGGGTCACTCTGTACCTGCTGGCACTCTGAGAACAGTGACAGGCTCAGGCTCCCAGTGCTCCCACTGCTGGACCTCTGCAGTGACAAGTGAAGATGATTTCCGTGGCAAGGACAGGCTACAGTGGGTGGGAATGGCCTTTCTTTGTCCTGCTAGAGGTTGCTGGCTGCTTCTGTGAAATTGGTCTGCATTCACTTATTGGAGTGTAGCCAGCAAAACTTGGAGCCAAATCCCAGACATCCAGACTTGACAGCTTTGACTCATGTAACTTGAGAAACACGATGAGCAGTATTGCATTGTGGCACAGCTCTTGTGGACTGCTCAGGGCATCAGTGCTGGGCAGCAAGCAAGCAGCAGCACTTGAGCAGTAAACACACAAGTCTTTCACCTCAAAGACTCACCTCTAGTGAGAGATTCTTCAGCTGAAATCCCAAAGGCAATTTCTGTGAAACAATTCCATGAAACAATATTCAGCCCCAGTCTTTCGTCTGTCTTTTCACACCTGCCTTCACCAGAATCAGCTTGGTGGATAGATCCAGCTCTGGGATGTTGTTCTACCGTTGTTGTGACCTGTAGCTTAACAAAGGCATTCCTGTCTGCACAGATCTGTCCATGCAGTTCTCTCTTGTGCCACACGCACATCTGTGGGCATCTTCCTTCTCATACACCACAGTAAAGAGCCTTCTTTAATTTCATAATTTACTCAATGCGCTTAAAAAGCCACCTGAAAATAAATTTAATTGGACTCTTGGAAGGAAGATAGTAATGAAAATAAGTCCTGGAAGCAAAGGAGAAGATATTAATTTGTATCATCTTTAAGGTTTTCTGTAACTGTTCAAGGCTAACACTAACTTGATGTGGAAGAGTCTGTTGATGAGACCTGAGGCACAGTCCAGATCCAGAGCCTGATGTCAGGAGGTTGTGGGATTTCATAACACTCGTGGTTTCACTGTTGCACTGGAGCACAGTTTAGAGCAGAAAAATCATGAGGTGCTTTTTGGCTTTTTTTTTTTAGCAACAAGGAAAAGGATTCTCTGGCTTTGCAGAGGGGAGAGTCTTATATTTGGACTGTTTTCATCCTGAAAACTTTTCCACGGCTTTTGAAAGGTCCTGCTCTACAGTGCATGCCAAGCAACTGCAATGGCCTAACACATTTGGTTTTCAGACTCAGCTGAAGGATCTTAAATAGAAGTTTGACCCTACTAATGTTTGCAAATGTGTCTTGTTCTAGTTGCTAGTGAATTTGCACTCTCACATATGGCTACAGATGCAAAAGAAGAGATGAGGTTCTTCCTGGGACTTTCTGGTTCTTCATACTCATTTGGAAATCAATTTAATGCATTTTAATTGCCTATTTTTCTCCTTGGTTTTCTCTTTACAGCTACACACCAGCAAAAAATAATAAGGTAGAGTCTAGCCAGGCAGACTGCTAATGAGGAAGCTTGACTCCAGAAGATTTTAATTTTCAGCATTTGTTCTTCAAGATAGCTACTTCAGCATGCAGGGATGTCACAAAACAGGAGTACAGCTAATGGAACAAGGCTTTGGGCTTGTATATCATTTTGGTACACAAGCAACCAAACCTAACCTTGACCAAACTATAGGAGTCTGGGAATCCCTTTCAAGTTGCTGGCCCCCGCAGTTAAATCACCCCAGTAAAGAAAACTCCAATTGTGCATGGAGTAAGGTGTGAAAATAATGAGGGAGATAAAATTCAAGCTGTGAAAAAGGTGTATGTTAAAAGCCCAGTTCCTTGCCAGCCTTTCAAGATCCCTCTGGCAAAAAGAAGCTTCTGTCTCTGCCAAGCTGATTGAAGTGCTTCTCAGAAATCCCCCATCCACAGGGCATTTCTGTGAGAAACCAGAATTAGCTGAGGTCTGTGGCATGCCTGGACAGCCACAGCAGGCAGGATAGCACGAAGTTGTGCTGGGAGTTGGGATTAAAGTCAGCCTACCACCAAGGTGCCCCTGATTCCACAGCTCACAGCTCAGCTGTGACCTTGGCACCACTAAATGCTGTATCTGAACCTTGCCATCGCTGCTGAAGTAGTACAATGCAGCTAGAGACATCTGTGTCACCAACCCCATCATAACCCCTCATCTCCAATAGCACACAGTTCCTATCATTTCATCTTTTAGGTTGAAAAGCTCCAAGTTTCATCCCTGTCCAAGACCCCTGTCTTTGGAAAAGCTGGGCTGCTCAATGTTTGATGAAAATAATAGCAGAGGAGAACGTATTTCTTTACACCATTGGACTGTAGTTCATAGTTACCTACTTTACATCAAATATAAAGGGTGCTCCTCAACAGGGCACAGCCATAAATGAGGGAATAAAACCTTGGCACCACATTTCATCACCTGGAAAATATTTCATTTCTCCCTCAATACCTCTCATCCCCTGGGTTATCCTATCATGCTGCATGTACAGGGGAAAGGGGGAGCAGGGATTGGTGTATGCAAGCATCTGGCACAAGGGGCCATAGTCAAAATTGCTGCTAGAGTAGTCCAAATCCTATTCATAAAATTTGTGAAGGTGAGCCCAGAAAAGTTTAAAGCAATGACTTTGTGTTTGCTGGAGCTTAACAAGCTTACTGACTCTGCATCAAAAAATGAGGTCAGTAAAATGTATACAAGTATTGGAGTATTAATATTAGGAGGATAAACTTGGGTTAGGGAAGAGAGAAGTGTAATAAATAGCACCGTGCACCAGAAGAGAGCTTACAGGGCAGATCTCTCAGGGCTCAGAGCCGGGACTTGTTCTGTTTAAGAGTTTTGTACAAATGAGCCCGAGGTTGGCGCAATGTGCTGGGTGTCCAGATGAGGATGACATCATGATAGGAGGGGAGGCTGCTGATAAATTTCAGGAACACACTAGACTACAAGAGGATTTGGAGACACTGGGGGGAACAGACTAATACAAAGGAATTCAATATTACACAATGGAAGGTTATTCAGTTAGGGAGAAGCCAATAGCACATTTAAATGCAGGTTTAATGAACTAGAGTGGGAGTAAACTAATGAAGGCAAAGACTCTGCTGGTGCTGAGGAGTAGTAGGACTAACAGCAGTCTGACAAGTAAATAACAGTGCAGCTGAGATATTGGAAAAGAGGGTTCATACTGCAGCCAGGGAATCTAGGGCTTCACATCAGGTTATTCATTCCATGTAGCAGTGAGGGTGCTCTCAGCATTGAACTCCAAGTCTGAAAGAGGCCGGTCCCCAAATCCAGAGAGGAAAGCTACAAAGGGCACTTCACTGTTGGCCCTGTTCTTGTTACTGGGACATGGAACCTTTGGATCTAAAAGGAGATGCTTCCATATTCATGGAAGTGAAGGTGGCTATGGACATGTTTGGGCTCCCAGGGCACTTGTTTGTGCCCACAGCTCAAGACATGCTGCCTTTGGAGTAAATCAGCTCAGTCTAGGTCTCCTCTGGCTGTGGGGGAAGATGCACTTGGGGACCAACTACTGGCAGAGGGTAGAGAATGAGGATTGTCAGGAGCCTGTCACTAAAAGCAGACTTTGCAGGGGATGTAGAGCTTATGGGATAGGCAAGAGGAAATGGAGGCTCTTCTGCAGTGGAAGGGCATGTGCAGCCTTTTCTGACTCCTGACCATCCAGACTCAACCACTGGCCGCTGCACTGCTGAGTGAAGCAACATTTCTGCACATGCAGCCAGCCCAGTCTTTGTGTCCATCTTCATGGGTCACTGCTTCCATGAAGCCTGCTGCAGCAATCCTGCTCCTCCAGATGAAAATAGACATCTGGGGAAAAAAATGCTTTGCACTACCTGAAAATGAAGGTGTGATCCTGTGCCTCAGAGAATGGATGAGGTGAATGCTGCCATCCCCACAGTGTGCAGGAGCTGATCTCTACCACAGGTCCTGGTCTGCCACAGACATCATAAAGCTGATGTTTTCCTTCCCAAGGAGAAGGGTCTGCTCTGCTTCCAGCTTGAGTCCCTGTGTACCAAACAAGCTTTTCCTTCATTAAGTACTTTTGGATGAGGCAAAAAGTGTGTTACCACCCCCTGTACCAGCAACTGGGGAATTCTGAATCTTTACATATTTCCAGAGCTAAAATACATTGCCTGGTACAAAACCTTGTCGTTGTTCCTTTGCAAGTCTGGTAATACTGCACAAGTACAAATGGAGAGTTAGACATCGCCACAGTGAGACCCCAGGGTCATGCAACAGAGACGAAATTCAGCCCACTACTGGTACCCACCTCACCTGGGCCAGCTGTGGGGAAGAGAGGCCGCACATCGACCCCAGCCAGCAGTGAGGGTTCTGCCCTGTTCCTGCCCACAGTTTGGGCTTGTGCAAGGGGCAAACTCAAAAGGAAACAAAGGGGCACTGGTGCAGTGTGTATCATTATGAAATTATTTCTCTGAACTAATGTCTCAGTTTAATTCAGGCACAGCATTCTGTATATGGGTCTGGTCTGGCTGTCTGATGTCTGTCTTGATTTTAAAAAGTCGGTGTCTGAACAGATGACTGTAGCTCCAAAAAGGTTTAAGGTCCTTTCCCTGCAGTCACTGGCTGTGTTCCTAAACTGTCGTTTAAAAAGAGTCCACTAAATCAAAAGCCAGGTAAATCAACAGAGCACTCAACATCATAATGAGACCGATATAAGGTAAATTACAACATTATTCAAGCACACAAAATTCCTCCTCTGGCATTTGTCCTGCTAAGTGCAATGCACCTTAAAAGTGGTGAAATTATTTCTGGCAGCCTGTGAAAGAGGCTGTGTCAGGGAGATGGGAGTTTGAGCCCAGCCTCTGCCTTTGCACCAGCTTCTAACTCTGGGCAGCAGCTGGCCACTGCTGAGGTGTGCTCCCTGACTTGTTTGAAATGTTTATGGATGGTTTTTCAAAATTGTGCTGTACCAGCCATAAACACTGGCTATGTGCTGTCTCAGTTTCCAGCGAATCTTGTTATAATTTTCAAAGCAGGGGACTAGAAAGACTTTAATTATGGCCTTGGTTAGGGAGGCTTGAGACTTATAAATCTTTTGTTACAATGAATGAAATTCTGAACAGATGCTGATGCTTTTGAAGCTGCCAAGACCCAAAAGATGGGCATACAGACCCTAAGGAAATGGCCACTGTTATGAATGTTGGATATAAAAGGCTGTAAGGATATAAGGGCAAGAAGCCCAAAACAGGACGTAATTTCTGTGCAGAGCATGGGTGGCTTTTTCTGATAGATATGTTGGATTATGGGATTCAGTGCATTTATTGTAAAAAAATGTTTTATATTGGTAAACACTGTAGAGAGAGGTTCCCTCCACCCTGCTTTCAAAGCACTTTTGTGTAAATAAAGCTGAAAGTTTCCATTTTACAGGACATGGCCCAAAGAAACAATTTGTCCCAAGTCCTGCAAGCAGCTCAGGGTGCCTGTCAGGCCTAGCCTGTTGTGCAGTGCTACTAATCTGTATCCTCTGGTGGGGTGAGAACAAAGGTGTTTCTGTTGAATTAGAGGTTCCCTGAGAAATACCTTTGTACACTGTGGCTACTGTGTACAAAAGTCCATGCAAAACATCCCTCCCAGACTGCTGAGGCCCAATGAAAAGGAGAGAAAAGGAAAATGGAGGAGGGAGTGCACACACACAACTTCACATAATACAAAACCAATCCAGTGAACACGAATCAGACTCTTCAGTGATTAAAACATCCTGTATAAATACTCTGCTGTATTTTTTTAAAGGATAACACCCCATGCAAGAGCTGAGGACAGAGGGCAAATGCATTGCTTTGCTTGCAAGGATAAGCCTAAGGGGTGAAAAGTGGTCCAAAAGTGCCCACCCAAGCCTGCATCATTTGGCTGGAACAAAGGAGTGATGTTTGTGGCTGGTAGGAAGTGTGTGTCAGATGGCCAAGCTGCACAGGGAATGCCAACCCAGCTCTGGGATCCACAGGCAGCTCCAGTATTGGGGGGTCCAGCCCCGCAGTCACCAGCAGGGGGAAGTACTGCGATGCTGGGGAACTGCTCCTCACCTCTGGGAGAGGAGAGAGAGGGGAGGCTCCTTTTCTATGCCCACCCTCCCTCCATCTACAATATAAAGGTCTTTTTACGTCTTGTATTTCTCCAGTACAAACTGATTGCTGTCAGGGCAGTGGAAAATGGGTGGGAACCCAAAAAGACTCTGTCCTAAGGCAGAGGCTCTGTGGCCTGCTCTGTCTCCCCTCTAACCAAACTCTTATCCAAGCCCTGCTGCTTTCCTTTGGGAGAGCTGCAGTGCACCAAGTGCACTGTCTCCCACGAGCATCACCTCGACGTGCAGCCACACAGACAAGTTCCTCAGCCTGACCCGGGCCACACAAGCCACTGCACACTGTCTCAGCCAAAAAGGAAAGGTAGAGCAGGGCAGCTGATTAACATAATTACTGGTTAAGTGCAGCAAGCGCTTTGTTTTTAAGCACAGCCGCCTGTGTGGAGGGGAAGGGAAGCAGCAGCTCACCCTTTCCTTCTTGCTGTGGGACACATGGATGGAGAGGGGCTGCCCAGGGATCCCGTACAACTCTCTGTGGCAGACATGGACTGTGAGAAGAGAAGGCCCAGAGGAAGCATTCCCATGGAAAAAGCTGGAGAAAGCTGGTTGCGTGGCAGTAACAGGGGGAGGCATGTCCTGGCATAGCACTGGTGAAAAGGGAGGATTTCTTGCTGGGGTGCATATGTGTACAGCACTGTGTGGAGCAGAGCCTGCTGAGGTCCCAGCAGCTCTACTGGGATTTACCCATGAGGGATTAGGACATGGTCAGTGAGGAACTAGACTTGGATGGTGGGAGCCCTGTGTCTGGTCTTAGTGCCCAAACTGACATGTAGCGATTCCCATGCAAGGAAAAGAAGGGTGATGGTGAGTAAGGCAGCAATAGCAGCCACATCTATTGTCCAGTGCCAACGCCTCCTACACGTGGGCTGTGGTGGTCAGCATGTCATGTGGTGGTCAGCTGGGTCCCACAGGCTGCCTGGGATGAAGTTAAATGTGGAGACCTGCCTCTTGAATCTTCCCTGGGAGGCAAAAAAGCCCAACAGAAGCATCAGCCCTGCCTCAAAAGTCAAAGGGGAGGCCAGTACTGGTCCCTGCTAATTCAGTACTAGAGGTCACTGAAAATTACTTCAAATACTTTCGTAGCTTTTTTCCCCCTCATTTTTAAGCTTGTTTTTTCTTCTGTTGAAAGAAAACGTCCTAAAGTTCAAAATAATGAAGGCCAATGTTGGCCGTAGCACTTAGGGGCAGGATTTAGTCAGGAGAAGTGGGGAAGTGAAGCAAACAGGGCCAGCTGCCGTGAGAGCCTGGGTGAAAGCACAGGACAGGGGACCTGGCATCGGGGACGTGGCTTTTAGAAACGCCGGGGCGTTTGCTACAATGATCCACTGAAACAACAGCCGTCTAAAAATATGGTTGTTTTCTGTACTAAGCTCCTTTTAACTTCGTTAGTCATCACCGGCTCCCAAAATAAGCTCCGTGTAACAGTCTCTCCTAGTAGCGGCTGTAAACAAACTCGGGGAGGCGGGAGGGAGGCGCAGGGCCGAGGCAAGCGGAGGCGGGGCGGCCCCGGGGCGGCCCCGCGGGGCTGCGGGGGCGGCCCGGGGCCGGGGCCGGGGGTCGGGGGTAGGGGGGCGGCAGCGGGGCCGACGCTGCGCCGCCGCCGCCGGCTGCCTGCTCCGGCTGGCGGGGCCTTGGAGCGGCGCCACGGTGGTCCGGGCAACGGCATTAAACAGGAGGAAACAGACAGGGGATTCCGTCATTTCGGCGGGGATTGGGGGGGGGGCGGCAGGAAAGGAGAGTCCCGCCGAGAGCAGCGGTGCTATCGCCCGCCCCCGCCCCAGCCTCCCGGGAAGCAGCCGGGATCTCCCCCCCGCACCCCACCCCCGCGGGCAGCCCCGACAGCCGCCCCGGCGGGCTCGGTCCCGGGGCACCGCTGTTCCCCCGGACCGCCGCCCCTGGGCCGCCCCGTGAGGGAGCGGGGGGAGCTCCGGCAGCGCCGCCCTGCGCCCAACCCCCCGCCCCCCCCCCCCCCCGCGGCGCCCAGCGGTCCTGCCGCTCCGCGTGCGCCACGTCTGGGCGGCTCGCGCCGTGTGCCCGAGGGGAGGCGGGAGGCTGGGAAAGGTGCCCGGGGGGATGAGGGCTTTCCCACTCTGTTTTCCCGTTCAGTTTTCCTTGAGAGGAAAGCGTCGCCCTTTTGGTGTAGGCTCTGGGGTTTCCCCGCGCGACGGAACGGCGGAGGTTGGTGGAGGGAGCTGCGCTCCTCGCCGGGCGCGCTCCTTGGCGGGCACCGTCTTCCACCACGATGTAGTGGAGAAGCTCGCCCCGAAGCACCGGCCGCGGGCTCCCGTTTCCCAGAAGCCGACAGGATTTCGTTTATATTGGGTTTATTTCCAACCACACATGGGTGTCAAGCGCTAGATTTATGATTCTTTTTTTCTTCACACACCAAATATGCTCAAAACCACCCCAACTCCCCGCACGCCGCCGTCCCATTCCAACAGTTTGGTCCCCTCGTGCCAGCTGTGCAGGCAGAGGGAGGACGGAGCGGGAGCGGAGGGCAAGGGGAGAAGGTCTGGGAGCGGGGGCGGCGCGACCCCTCTCGGCAGCTCCCGCCCGGGAGGCTCCCGCCTTGGCATCACTGCCGCGTCGGGGGCCGGGACGGGGCATCCGGGAGATGGGAGGTGGGGGGAGGAGTCGCTCTGGGATGGAAATCGCTCCTTCTCCCCGCTATGAAGTGATGAGAGACAACTGTGTTGCTGAGATATTTACAGAATAATAATAAATAATAATAATAAATCTGGAGAGACTGAAACCGAGTCCGCGGGTCTGTTAGTAATTTAGCAGAATGGGATTTTCCTTTCTCTCGCCTGCCAGTTGATGCTCTTTTCCAAATTTCCACAGCGGGGGAAGCCTGCGATTTTTTACATAATGATTTCAGCATGCGAAGCTGCCTCGCCTTTCTTTTTTTTTTTTTTTTTTTTTTTTTTTTTTTTTTTTTTTTTTTATCCTCTCCCTGCCTGCCTCTTTCGCTCCCCGGTCTCCCTTCTCTCCCCACCTTGACTTCGCGACCCCGGCGCGCCGCCCGTTCTCCCGCAGGAGGGCACCTGGCACCCGCAGGCTGAGGGGACACCGCGGGCGACGGCATGGGGCCGGAGCTGGGCGGGCCGGGGGCTGGGCGGACACCGTGCCCCGCGGAGGGGCGGGCTGGCGGGCGGCCGGAGCCCGTCGATGCCCGCCGGTGCCCGCCTCCCGCTGGCCGCCCGCCGGCGGCGGGGCCGGGGCCCGACTGACATCACGGGGCCGGGGCGGGGAGAGGGGCCGGGAGGGGAAGGGAGGTGGGGGGTGTTTTCCAGCTTTAAAAAGGCGGCGCCGGGCACGCAGCCTTGCGTCAGAGCGAGACTTCCCCGCTCCGCACACTCACTGCCCCCGTCCCCCCGCCTGCCGCTCTTCGCGGGCGGCAGCACCCGCCGCCCCGTCCCGCCGCCTCAGTGCGGGCAGTGCCTCCGAAGTCCCCACGCACACCCGCCCTCCTCTCAATGCCCCGTCCCCGGGGGGGCGGCGGCAGCGAGCTCCTGTGCCTCCGCGGGCGCGGCTACCACGCCGGGGGCGGCGCGGTCCCGGTCACCGGGTCGTGAAGGCGGGCGGGGGGGCAGCGGGACAGGCGACGAGGGGCCGGCAGTGGCCCAGGGCGCGGCGCCGGGCTCCGCCGCCCCGCCGGGTGGATGCCAAGTGCTGCCCCGCCGGCCGCCGCCGCGCCGCCGTCGCGGGACCCATCCAGCGGGAGAGAGAGGCCGGCGGCGGCCCCGCAGGACGGCACCCGCCCGCTCGGCAGCACCATGAAGGCGGCGGAGGAAGGTAACGGGAGGCGCTGCGGGGGGCGGAGGGCGGGCGGTGGTGTCCCCCGGTGTTTCCCCGCGGCGGCCCGGAGGTTCGCCGGCGGCCGCTTGCCAATAGGTGTCTCCTTCGCCTCTCGCACGGCGCCGCCGCGGCCGCGACGCTGCTCCCGGCCGCCTCCCGCTGGTCCTGGGCCCGGGCCCGTTCCCGGCGGGGCTGCGAGGGCGCGTGGGATACGGTCATGGGGACACGCTTGGGGATTCCCTCCCCATCCCGGGATTTGATTTCAGGGAGGTCGGTATACAGCCAGTCATTGCTGCCAACCCGCACTCCTGGGAAAAGGAAGGAGTCCCGGGCAGTGCCGGGCGCCGTACCGGCGCCCCCGGCACACCGAGACGGGCGGGCATGCCGCGGCCGGGCTGCGGAGCTCTGCCGCCCCGCGTAACCCGCTCCCCCGGCGGGCGGGTGCCCTGCCGTCGCCGGCCCGGCTCAGGGGAAGCGCTTGCCCCGCTATCCCAACTCTGAGTCGCAGCTTCTTTCTCTGTCCCTGCGCGAAAAGTGCCCTGAAAGCACAGCGGCAAAGTTTCTAGAGGGAAAGATGGTGGGCGCGGGGCTCGGGACGCGCGCAGCTCCTCCGCGCTGAATTTGGCCCTGCCGGGGACAGCGTCTGGCTGGAGCGGAGACCGACTTCACCCTCCTCTCTTGCCAATCGTGACATTGTTTCTCCCCACGAAGCATCGCTATCCAGCACGCCTCTGCCTACAGCCGAAACTTTCGCACCTCGCCACTCCTCACGGCGCCTTTCGGCCCCGGCAGCGGGAGTCCGCGGGCATCCCCGCAGGGCATCACCTCCGCGCCGCGGCAGGTGCGGGGCAGCTCCAGGTTCCCCGCTGGGGGCCCGGTGGCTGCCCTGTGCCGTGCTCCCTCCTCTCCTCTCGGCTGCTCCCCGGCTCCCAAGCTTCCTCCCTATCTGGTGGTGCCGCCGCTTTGCAGCGGCTGCTGCTGGGGATCGGGCAGGGCGCAGTGAGCCCGCACGTCCCGGGCAGAGAAAGCTGTGAGGAAGAGAAGCGGGGGGGCCGTCCATGTCCGCCGCGTTTGGTCCGCAGCGTGGGACAACGGGACTTCATTCCCCGGGTTTGTCCCCCAGAAAGCTGGAAGGAAGCTAAAGACCCATTTTTTGTGGGTTTTTTTTTTTTTTTACACAGCTGTTTTCCCCCCAGGGGTTCATTGCAGTTGACAAGATTCTGCCAGTGCGAAAGCTACAAGCGTGTCTCTGACTGTGGCTCTGCTTGTAAAGTATAGAGCGCCTTTTGGGGTGGAAGTTAATTACGCTGTATTTAATAGAGGTGGCTGGCGTGCCAGTTGCACACTCGGACATCCGCGGGCTGCACGCATGGCGCTTCCAATGCCCTGGGCTCCAAGGGCACTGAATACACCCACTCGTAAAAATTACATCCAGAGGCAGCTAACACAAAAAGTGTTCTGCAGCCTCTTGTAAAGGAAAAAAAATCCCCCTCTTTATTTCTGTGGCATTTCTGACGCATATGTTAAATGCGCCAACCTTCGTTGATAGTTCTCTTCCCTGGTGGTGTATTTTGTAAGAAAATGAGTCCAGCCAAAAAGCGTGACCCAATCCAGGAAACACGTAGGGGAGCCCTGCGCGTCAGGATTGCTGCTTGCAAATCAAGGTGCCATTTGATTGCCAAACTACAACAATCAAAAGAAAATACTTTATTTCTTGCTTGATCTGGGAAGAAACTCGCAGAGTCCCAGTGAAGGGATCTCGCTTTTTTCTTTGGGTGGTAGTGAGGTGTCGAGTCCTTTACCTTTGAAAATGCTAGTGGTTATACCAGGTTTAATGCCGTGGACAGGTTAAATTCCCCTTGAGGCTGGGGGGCTGCAGCTGGAGCAGACCGTCTGCTGCATCCCTTGTTGAACCTGCTTTTGTGGAGTTGGAGCAACTCCGGTTAACTGCAAGGAGCGGCTGGGAGGGCAGCGGTTGAGGTGGTGGATTGGTCCGTGGGTTGTGCAAGGTTGGTGGGAATGGCCTTGCCAGGGCGCATTGCACCCCGCATCGTTCGTTTTGCTCTCCTCAGTCCAATGACACTGTTTCAAACTGTACTATTGACCGCAGTGCCACTGTTACTTTGTCCCCATACGTGGTATCACTTCGTTTCTACTCTTTCCATAGCACATCCTTCCTCCTTCTCCAAGGGGAGGGTGCCAATCGAAATATTTCACTGACAGCATTAATATTATCACTGCCAAATCAAGCCATATGTAAATAGTGTGGGACAATTCACCTACCTTGCAGGTACCACATGCGGAAGAGGCGAAGAATCAAAGGCAGCAGTACTTGGGAGCTTCTCCTTGCCTCCCCGCCGGGGCACTCCAGGAGTTGAGTCCCTGGAGCAGAGCGGCGGCAGGGTGGGGTGACACTGGTGGAACCGGCGGCCTGGTGGCTGGGGAGAGGCGGTTGTTTCGCCTGTAGGCCCTGGGCAAGGGGACGGAGGCACATCAGTACCCGCCGCCGTAGCGAAGAGAGGGACGTGCACGGGTGAAGTGGAATGCTTGTCTCTGCGGCGCAGCCCCACTCCTTGGCCGCCCGCGGCCTGCTCCGGCACCCCGGAGCGAGCACGGTCCCGGCAGGCGCAGGCGGAGGGGTTCCCCTGCTGCCAAGGCCTTTAGCACACTCGGGTGACTCAACCCCGGCACTTTGGCACTCACGGCCCCTCCAGGGCAAAGCCCAGCTCGGCTCCTGCGAGAGCCCAGCCTGCAGCGAGGCTCGTCCCGGCGAGGAGTGGGAAAAATATAATAGGCTCAGATGGAAAAAAATTGTGTTTTCCTGGCACTATGTAACGGAGATTTCAATCGCAAGCCTGGAAAATGGTATTCCCTGAGTTTATAAGAGAATGCCATTTCCATAACTGCTAAAAAAACCTGTTCCTTTTGAAACCCGGCCTGAACTTCGCGAACTGAGGAGCCGAGCCGAGCTCCTGGGGCGAGCGCTCCCTTGCGTGGCGGGGACCTTTAGACTGGCCGGTTTAACCTGACAGAAAAGCACCTCATAACGAAACATAACGAAAGTATTCATTTACTTTTTCCCTAATTTTTATCCCCTACGAGCGGGAAGGGGGGCAGGCCGGGCAGAGCCATGCCCGCACCACTACCGGAGCCCTTTGCAGGCGCCCTCCTGGTGTGCGGCCGCAGCCCGAGGAGGACACGAGGCACGGAGGCGGCCGGCAGCGTTCCGAGTCCCGCTTGCCTGCACTTTTTATAGCAGCTGGCACTAGTGGGTGCTGCGACTAAGTGAAATAAATAATAAATAAATGAAAGCGGAGTCTCCTGGCTCACAGACGCGGCGTGGTGGGCACCCACGGAAGAAATCTTATCATCCCTCAGTGAAGAGGGGACACGCCGATGTCCCCCCAGAGTGGGCTGAGCAGCCCTCCCTCCCCACTTCCCTCCCGCCGACGCGCGGAAGGTGCTGCTCCTGCCCCGCGCCAGTACCGCCGATCGGGAGCAGGTGAAGTCCCGCTGCCCGCCCACCCCCGAGCTCCCCATCCCGCCCACGGCGAGCCCTCGGCGGTCTGGGGTCTTCTCCGGTGCCGGGTCCCCCGGGCGGGGCGGGGGCTCCCCGCGGTGCACGGGCTGCGCCGCAGGGGCAGAGCGCCGGCGGGGGGTGCGGGGGGGCCGGGCCGGGCACCGCATCGACCCGGAAACATCAACAGCGGGCGGGAGGGCGGATCGGAGGCGGTGGCGGCGGCAGCAGCTAGACAGGTCGGCCGTCGGGGCCGAGGTCACGTTACCGAGCGCAGCAGCGGCTGCCGTCCCACGTCGTGCCGGGGCTCTGCGCAGCCCGGCCCGCCGGCAGCAGGTGTCCGGGCGCGACGGGGCAAGCCCGAAGGGGCGGGCTGCGGCTGCGCCACCACCGCTGCCAGGGTGCCGGAGCGTGGCGGGGGTCGCGGCGGGAGCCATGACGGGCGTGGAGGCCGAGCAGGAGTTTGACTTCGATTTCCTCTTCGAGTTCAAGCACAGCGATGAGGGTGGAGGTGGGTGGCGGCGGGGCGGCCGGGGCACCTCCGCGAGTGGTGGCGGCGGGATGCTGCGGGGAGCCCTCCCTGCGCTGCCCCCTTCAGGAGGGGTGAAAGGCTACCTCCCCTCGCGGGGAGCGGGACAGGGGCGCCGGCAATCCCGCTCGGACAGGTCGGTCCGGTCCCGGACGGCTCTTATCGCCCCCGCCACGCCGGGAAGCGGCGAGCGGGGCCCCGGCCACCGCAGTCGAATCCTGCCCGGGCGGCCGGCGTTCCTCTGACGGGGCCCTGGAAGCAGCCGAACGTGGTGCAAGGGGAGACGACCCGGGGGCCTCCGGTGCCGAGTTTTTAGAAGTTTGGTGTTTTTTGAGATTTGCAGACCCCCATGTTGGCCGCTTGCACGGCTGCCCCCGCTGGCTTTGAGTCTTTCCCGTGATACAGATGGGCCGGTTGAAAACGCACTTCAGCCCCTTTGCCCATCCCCCCGTGAGCCGGAGTTAGGGTTTAGCTTGAAGGTCATCCACAAATAAAAATAACGGGCGTGAATTTGTCACGGGTCACAACTGTTCCCAAATCTGGTGTCTCGGTCTGGCTGTTTGTTTTTATGGCTTTTAGCAATATTTGAGGTGGAAATGAGGCGAACAAGCCTAGAATTGGCAGAGAGAGAAGGTTGCCGGTTCCTGGTGCGTGGTTAACTCGCTGCGGTGACGGTGATAGCGGGTCACCGTAAGGAGCTCTCTTACAAGTGGATGACTTAACGCTGCCTCAGAGTGTGACTGTGTTTGTTCTGTGCCTTGTCTTTTGCCTGTATATTCTAGCAGGTTTTCAAATCCTTGCCTGCCTATTACAGCCTATCACAACCAGGATATGTGTGAAGGTGTTTGCAACTTCCTAGCTCTCCCCAGCTGCCCACCTCTGTGGCACAGTGTCAGCATCCAAGTAGTTGTTATGAGCTTCTAGTTTTTAGAAAAAGGCAGTTTGAAGAGTTTTGCACCAAGCTTTTCAGATAAGTGTTATAGTGATTAGACTAAGTGTCTAAAGTGGAGGGGCCTAAGCAAATTAAGTGTCAGAGTCCTAGTGAGAAAAGTACTTGACTCCATTAGGCAATTTTGAAAGCATGAATTTAAACACAGACATAGATGTGGCTTCATCTTGAGCAATGCAAGACAGCCCTCATCTTCTCTGAAGACCTTCCAAACTGCAGGTGTTCAGCATCCCTATTTAAAGTTTGTAAATAAAAAAGGTGGTCCCCAGTGCAGGATCAGCCCATTAATGTTTGAAAGGAGTAAAACTTGCTTGCTGTGAAATTAACTAGAGGGACAAAAGGAATTTTTAACTGCTAGAAAAGGAAATGTAATGTGTAGAGGTGTGCTCACTATTCAAAGGCTCTAATTTCTTGTCCTAGTTATACTTAAGTGTGGATTTGTTGGAACAGAACTGTTGCAAACCTGCACTGGTCTATCTGATACTGGGGTTTGGCTCAGGATATTAAAATACACTATTGAAAGTGTCTTGGTAGTCAGTACACTGGTCCTGGGTGTGTCTGTGAATCACAGTCATAACAGTGACACCGTGGTAAAGCATTACCTGCCTTTCATCCCCATCAGGACTGTCAAAATATCCTACATGGCTACATTTATGTGATGCAGCATTTTATTTCTACCTGTCTCATTCACCCTAGTAAATAAAACGTCAGCATGTTACAAAATGCTGACTATAGATGTGTGTTTGATGAATTTTGTAAATACGGAAGTTTTGGAGAATGAGCTTTATCAGAAATTTTAGCTGGTGGTTTTTAGCTCACAAACCAAGGGCTCTGTCTTGTTCCTAATTCTGGCTTTGGGGATTTTCTGTTTGGTGGACATATTTTGTACATGCTGCCTGTAATTTTAAGATACCTAAATATGTTTGGAAGGCTTTGAACCTTGCATCTTTCTATTTTGAATACTATTGTATGGGTTGTGTGATGTTATTTTTCTTGGACCTTTAAAAGTTGGCTTTAAAAAAAATGCATAATAGTTCTAAAAGCGGCTATTCCTTGCCATGTGAATTAGGGAACTTGTTGCTCATAGCATTTGATCCTGTCTTTTAATTTTTTTCTTTTTTTAAACTGGTTTCCAAAGGCTCGTCTGAGCTTTATATTGCCTGTTCAGCCTGGGCTACAGATCTCCAGCAGACTGCGGTGTTTGAATTTCACCCTAGTCATACATTAGAATTTAAGCGAGCTGCTGGGCTCACAGTACTTATTCCTGTTATTTTGTTTGTTTAGCTATTTATTTTAATACAAGATCTAACAGCACTGCTTTTGCAGTCAGCAGAGGCAAAGCCCACCTGCTGGGTGCAGAGCTGGGGCAGCCTGCCGAGCCCTCGGTCCCCTGCCTGGGCTGTCAGGCTGCGTGGTGGGGACTGGCTGGAAGCGATTCCCAGCTGTGCCATGTCACCAGGAAGCTGAGGAAGGGTATGCGGAAGAGCGTAGCCAGTGTCCCAGCAGCAGTGGGGTGTCACAGACGTCACCTACCTCTGGAGCTGGAGGAAGCAGTGAGGGGGTTGAAGCTGCCCTGAAGGCACTACTCTAGACCCTTTCTCTGAACTAATTTCTGAAACAGATAACGTCTTACCACTGTTATACCATGTAGGGATTTTTTTTTTCCATGAAGAGCACGAGGGGAGTGATGGTGGTCTTGGTGACACTTGCCCTTGCGGCCAAGCAGCAGGGCAGCAGCAAAAGGGAACTGATTTTGAAAGGAGGGGATTCTGATCCACCAGGCAGATTTGTACCTTGAAGTGACTAATGCAGCTGGATTTTGTCAAGTAGCACCTCTTTTGCTGTATTTCCTGCCCGCCTGGTTGTTTGAATAGAGCATGAAGCTGCAGCATGTTTTGAACAATCCAGTGTTATTTGTGGCACAGTGCAGTGTAATTTAATGACCCTTCCTCAGCAAATGGCCAGTATCTGAAGGCAGACTAGAAAGCGAGTTCAGAAGGTGTTGTTGCTCATCATTTCCGACTGTTACCTGCCATGACATACATCATCTGGAGTTGCTGTGAAGCTGCCACAGCACATTAATTTTTCCTAAGTACCGTTTGCCTTGGAGTCGTTGCCAGTGAGAAAGGTGAGCGTGGGACCACAGGTGGATGACACCAGAGAGGGCTGAGCTGATAAACAAGAGAAAGAGAATAGCTGGCTGTGCTGGTTAACAGCTCAGAGGCTCGTTTGCATTTGCAGAGCTCACTGGTCGCCTCGGGAATAGCAGCTGCAGTAATTAACACAGCTTTTCCGTATCTTCCGAGGGAAGGTGTGTAAGATGATTGCCAAGGGAACTTGCCTCCTGGGATGGAAATGGACAGGTTTCCCATGTGGGCTGGCTGTGGCCATGGGGGATGTACAGTTTCCCTCTGTCCTGCAGGAAAGTGATGCTGCTGCCATAATAAACCTTGGGGAAGGCTGATGCATTGCAAGCACAGCTTGGGGCTGGAGCTGGGTGCATTTCCAGACTGCTGAGAGGAACCTGTACACCAGCAGTACTCAGACTCAGAGTTCAGCGGTCATTGTCCCTGATACAAAGGTTTTGCTCTCTTTTCCCAGTAAAGTAAGAGATACTGGCATTAGGGCTTATGTGTCTGGCTCAAGTGTCCTGGTGACATAGAGCCTCCCTATAGCAGAAAGAATAGTGATGATGATTCCTCATCCCACCACAGCTCAGAGTGCCCGGGGCGTGTTGTCCTTGGTTGAGGGCTGCCCATCTCCCCCATAGGCAGCCTACCAATATCTCTGGGTGGCAGAAAGGTTCATGTATGGATCCCTGGGATGGGGGAGCAGAGCTAGAGTCAGCAGGCAGACAGCGAGGCAAGGCAGAGATGATCCTATGTGGACCAGCTTTGAGACATTGGTCGCTGTAGTCCAGCAGGGATGGAGGCACGCGGAGGGCATGTTGCTCCCTGCACTCACTCAGGGGGCCCATTGGCACAAGGCTGTGATGTGATGTGTCACCTTCCAGGTTTTCCACAGTGGCTGTGCAACTCTGCTGTTGCTTTTATACACCTGGCACTGTTAAATGGCTGGAGAGCTGGCCCGGAGCGCACTGCTGGCAGCGCTTGATGTGGCGTGCGCAATAACCAGCAATTTCAATGGAATTTCAGCTGTCACTGAATAGTAAGACATCCATGTTTATCCTTCACCTGGCCTCTGCCAGTTGGGCTGGAGGATAAGTGGTCCCAGAAGCCAGAGCTGGTCGATAGATCCATCTTTTTTGAAAATCCCAGTTAACTGGAACCAGTCGGAAACTTGCTGTAATGGAAGTTTCAGTTGTGTATAATTTTTTTTAACAGAATGCAGTTGATCTTGTTCTTTGCTTTAGTCTGCCTCCACTTTTGTTTTTTTGTCCTGTGTTTTTAATGTATTCCAACTTTTCAGGGAGGGAGTTAGGCTCACTTATGTAAAAATACATCTCTTCAGTTACATCTCTGAATGCTGCAGTCTCCCAGAATCCTGAAGCAATGTTGTTTGAAGACTCAAGTTTTTGCTTTGAAGGTTCACCTGAGAAGCATGTCCTCAAGACCAACTTTGTGTACATCTCCCATCCCGAGATACCTTGTTTTGTGCTGTTCAGTTAGAGGCATTTTCAAGGATGCTAGTCTGCAGCCTCTCCCCCAGCATGGCACACCTGTGGGCTGGGTTGTTAGGAGAGCTGTGCTTCTGTGTGTTGTGCCATGTCCCTCCATTTCAGCTGAGTGTTACTGAGTGAGTATATTTGTGCAGCACCTCATGTCATTCTTTGTTGTTTGTTTGTTTCTTCCAGAACACTATAATTATGCATCTTCAAATGTAAATGCTGGCTTGCCTCTAAATGTGGCACATTCCTCATTGTCAACTCCATGTCATGGTCTCCAGACATCAAATCCCATCATTTCAGTTGTCCCATCAACAAACCATCCCTCTGGATATGGAGGACACATTGACAGCGGGGCCTCCGAGTACTACCTGCCGCCAAACATGAGACCTAATGGAGCTCCAGCGCTGGAGAGCCCAAGAATTGAGATCACTTCTTACATGGGGTTACATCATAACAACAACCAGTTTTTCCATGATGAGGTGGAGGAAGCTATCCCAAACGCGAAGCGGTCGCCTTCCACTGCCACTTTGAACTTGCCGAACATCGAGGCCTACAGAGACCCATCCTGCCTGAGTCCAGCAAGTAGCTTGTCTTCCAGAAGCTGCAACTCTGAAGCGTCTTCCTATGAGTCCAACTACTCGTATCCATATACTTCACCTCAGACCTCTCCGTGGCAGTCGCCATGTGTCTCTCCGAAGACCACCGACACAGAGGAGGGCTACCAGCGCAGCATGGTAGCCTGTACTTTGCTCAGTTCCCCAAGGCACTCTCCATCAACATCTCCCAGAACGAGCATCACAGAGGAGAACTGGCTGGGGGCTCGCAACTCCAGGCCTCCGTCTCCCTGCAACAAGAGGAAGTACAGCCTCAATGGCCGGCAGACCTCCTATTCCCCACATCACTCCCCTACGCCTTCTCCGCAGAACTCGCCGCGGGTGAGTGTCACAGATGACACGTGGCTGGGGAACACAAACCAATACACCAGCTCCGCCATCGTCGCTGCCATCAACGCCCTCACCACTGACAGCACCATTGATATGAACGATGGGATTCCCATCAAGTCGAGGAAGACGGCCATTGATCACACCCCGTCCATGACTCTCAAAACTGAACCAGCTGGCGAGGATCATGGGACCATATCGCCAACTGCCGATTTGTCATCAGAAGACTTCTCCAGTTTTCAGCACATCAGGAAAGGCAACTTCTGCGAGCAGTACCTGTCTGTGCCACAGCATCCCTACCAGTGGGCCAAACCGAAGCCCCTGTCTCCGACATCCTACATGAGGTAAGGAGCTCTGACTTACAGGGCAACCCCGACAGTATCTTTATTGCATGCTTTTGTTTCCTGCTTCCCCTTCCTGTCTCTGCTTCCTGCCAAGTCTGCCCATCCACTCACTCAACTGTATCTTGTAACACTGCCTCTGTTGTTGGTGTGACCACGAGTAAAGCCTTGAAGGGTAAAAGAGGCTGTTCTAGGAGCTGGCTATGTGTAGGTTATAACCAGCTATGCCCTTTCCAGGGGATGAGCCCCAGGCTGGGCAGTCTGGAAATGGGGCATTTAGAAGCTCAGGCAGCAGCACAATTTGGTGCTGTCAAACTTGGGGCTTTGCTTAAAGTTTTTTTTGTCTCGGTATTTTCATATTGCAGGACAAGGATATGGTCTCGTTGTGGGGACTGTTGCAGGGCCTTTTACATTTATGCTTTATACAGAGTGAATACAAGTTAAATAAGAATATGGTTCTTCATTATTTTCTTCTAATTATTTTTAATAATAATTAGAAGAAATTTAATATTTAATAAGAAATATCTTATTATATTTCTTCTGATTATTTCAACTTACCTGAATTTATTTGAGCTCATCGGAAGGCTGTCTATCAGTCTTTATCTCTATTGGACAGTGATTCTCTGGGTTTTTTTCCCTCTTCCCCACTACTTCTGTTTAAAGAAGAAAACCTAATTTTTAGCTGATAGTGATCTATTTGTCAAATTTGTTTATCACAAAAGGGCTCTGGGTAGGAAGCAGCACAGAATAGCCGAAATCTGAGTTACATTCATTGCATTCTGTTTCTGTCTCAGTTATAGACTTTATTTTGGAGTCTTCTGGAAGCTGTAATATGCAGAAACATGTGGTGCAGAAAAATAATTCAGCTTTCCAAGGGGTAGTAGGCTGTTCCCAGTCCCTGGTTGTGATAGTTGTCCCCTTTCCTCCTCCTCCCCAAGCACACATGGCTTCTTGCTCTTGACAGTGAATCTGCCTTTCTCAAAATGAAAGCAGTGAGCGTGCAGCTGAAATGTTTTAATTAGCAATGAATTCCTTGGTTCTCAACCTTGTCAGTCTCACCTTTCTTTAGCCAGCACCTCTCTGCCATGTGCTATCTCCCAAAACTGAGGTGGAATGGTCCACGGCCCTTTGTGTTACAGCACACTCCCCTTCATCATCATTCTCCTTCTGTCTGCATTGCCAAGCTCCTTTCAAGACCCTGACTCATTTCAGCCCTGGGAAACAGAGCATCCCCTTTGGGTCTCACCACCCAGAGTTAGTGACTCACTGCCTTTCAGAGCTGGGACAGGGACTACTAACGCCAGGCAAATCCTTCAGAGTCTTCCCATTTACTTAGAAAAAGCCTTTTATGTTCTCCCACTGCAGTGCCAAGTAGCCCATGTTCATCAGGGAGGCCAGCCCTTGGCTGTTGCATTGGGGGCAGCTTTGTGCCGACAACTTCAAGGGCAGGAATAGGATAGTTTGACCAAACAGGCTTTTATCTTTCCCTTGCAGCAAGTGGCCGTAGGCACTGTGCCGCGGTCCATCGGGAGGCACCCGGCGTGCCTGTGCGCTAACACAAGCAAGAAAGGTGAAGTGCACAGAACGAAGCCCCACAACATTGTGTATTTAACATTTTTTTCCACTGTTTTGGTCTTGTATAAAATATGTTTCCTGATTTGCAATATGTTTCCATGTGATCTCATTAACTCGTGCTCTAGGGCAGTTGGAAGGTACTGTTGGAATGTGATTTTTAAGTTATTTTACCGATCAGATACACTGACAGTGCTTCCTTCCACCAAAAATACCTCTCGTTTTATGTATATGAAAGTGCTGGGCAACTGAGCGCGGACGTCAACAGGATCACAGCCTACGCAACAGAAACTGTTATTTTAAATCTTTCCAAAAAAATTGGTTAAGAATTTGTCACAACAGAACTGGATTGTTTTCCTGTTATGTTACACATCTGTTCTATCTCAAACGTGAGGGCTGGAGGGGTGGATTCCAACAAACAACTCGGGCTCCAAAATCTATCCAGTCATAATGATTTTGAGATAACCAGATCTGATTACCTCCTCTGTCTCTTCCTGAATATGCAATACAGTTTTCATCAAAACTTGGAAAATCACTGATACCTTTTCCTCCCTCTCTTGCATTCCCATCTCTTTAGGAACAGGAGGGAGCAGGCTCAGGCAGACCATTGGCTGAGTGCTCTCTCCTTTCACGAGGTTTTATCGTGGGCCTCAGTCTAAGCAGGAAACTGCTTTTTGCTGTTGTTTCTAAAGTTGATGATGTTTTTAATTTGTCTTAATAAAGTTCAATCTGCTTTAGGCTTTCAAATCCTGGAGCAGGGTAATAATAAGAGTAAGTAATGAGAGTATAATAATGCCTGCCTTAACAGAAATAGAGCCTTTATGTGTTCTGTGAGCTCAGATGCTCAGCCCAGTCCCTGGGCTGTGGGCTCTTTGGTGCAGATCTGTGCTCACACATCCCCCTCCAGACTATGAACGTGTGCCTGGTCTGCATGGGAATTGGTATGTGGGTGCAGAGGGTGACAGGGCGGGGGTGGGAGGGTAAAGCCTGACCTCGCAGCTGAGGCTTGAGATGCACAGGTTAACCCAGGGCTGGTGGGGATTTGTCTGCAGTCCTTTGGTGCTGCCCAGGGGCTTGCACCAAATCCCTGGATGTAGAAAATACTTAGAGGCCAAGCAGAGATTTCAGGGAAAGCACTGGAACAAACCCTGGGGTAATAATGGGAATCACACCTTTTCTAGACCAAAATGAGTTATCTAAATATACCAATCTGCCTCAAAAAGTCCTGGAGGTAAATCATGACACAGAGAGCCAAGAGATGGTCTTCATGAAGCTCTCTTTCAGGTTTGATCTCCAAGATCTTTTTTTTTATTTCAGTATTTATGCATTGTGCTGTCTCACTCAAATGCAACAAGTTTCTGTCTGTAGTCTCTCAGAGTTAGTACAGCAAATAATTTTAAGAGAAGCACTCTACTGGGCAGTTACTGTACAAGCAGGTGATGTTCTGTGTTTCTCAAGCCCTTGCTGTGTCAGTGGGATTCCCTCTGTGCTGTTTCTCCATTGCTCCTAAGTGCTGTGTAATGCAGAATGTCTCGTGGGCAAAAATGTCAAAGCCAAAATGCAAATACAGGACTGGACTTCTGCCCTTGGCTGGGGGCACTGTTAGTGACAATTTCCAAACTAAAATCCCTTTTTTTTTATTCTGTACCTGCTCATAAGCAGGTCTTAAATCACCCTATATCACGACAAAAAGTATAGGCACTCACCAAAGTGACATGTTTCTGAGTATCTTGCACATTTTGTACAACTCTTCACTAGCTGTATTTGACTAAACACAACCTAAAGTTTTCTGGAGGCAGTTTCTTACTCTTTGAAAAGTAATGTATTGTAGTATATCAAGTTTCATCAAATTTAGTCCAAGGAGTATGTTGGCCTTTAACACTTGAGTTTGCACAAAATGTGGTGTTTTTCAGGGGGAAGAGGAAGAGAAATGGTTTGGTTTGTTAGTTGGGTGTATGGCATCTATGAGATCTACCACACTAAAAGGAGTTTCCAGGAGTAGACAGGTGGCTTTTAAAAGCTCCCTATGATTTTTTTATTCCACAGTTTATTTTTTTAACTATCAAAAGCCACATTTTCTTTAGCTGCAGTCTCTTTTTAAGCTTCAAAAATACACATGTATGTTCTTGACTGCACAGACACATGGTCATGTAGTTTTACATGTGGAGACTGAAGTTAGTACGTAGACAATGTGTGGTTGGATACCTGTCTGCAAGTTGCAGAAGCACGTTTGATTTTTGTCTGCATTAATAGGTTTGGGGGTTTTTTAATGGATTTTTTGGATTCTACTTTTGGGACTTTGGCAGTATTAAACTCAAGCATGCAATAATTGAGGCCCTGACGCATATGATTTCCTTAAAAACTGTGATTTTAAATTGTTGCAGACATTCTTCTTTTTTCTTTTGATTTGTGGACCTCTCAGATGCTTTTGGTTTTACCTTTTTTCTTTCTTTTAAGAGGTGTTTAGTTCCAGGTCATGAGACAGAGGGCAACCCTACTTGGGAGAAGTTGAGTTTCTCAAGAAATTGGGGTTTTCTGAAGGTGGAAAAAGGCACCAGCAATCTTAAGATGAGATAGTCAGCAGTGCAGCAGCACCGGATTTGCTGACCTGTGCATCCATGGCGAACTTGCGTGTTTATGGCAGGCGAGAGGAAGTTCCTCAGACAAAGCAAAGGCAGGGCTGTCTGGGCAAGACTCAGTGAAGTGGGGACTCGTGGTTGTGTGGCAGTGACCATCTCCTGGGACTCATTAGTGTTAATTGAGGGGCCAGGGCTGGGTGGACAGGCCAGAGCCTGAAATGCTTCTAACCTTTTTCTCTTTCCTGCTATATTCGTGCTGGATGGGGATATTTAGATGCTTTCAACATGTTTGCTTTGCCATCACGTAGGAGTGGCTTTTTATTACATTCAGTTGCTGTACCATAAGGCTGAAGACTCCTTGGAAGCCTGTCTCAGTAAACTGATACATTTTTGTTTGTTTGTTTGATTTAATCCTCCCCACGCTTTCTCCTGGCTATTTTTCAGTTCATTCAAACACCACTGTGAGCATCTTATTAACAGCCTTCCTTCACCAGCTCATTTTAGCACCCCAGGATTCTAAATTCAGAATAAGCAGAAATGCGATGCCAGCCACTTGTTAACTCCATTCCTGCAGCAATAGTTTCTTGTCCTTTCTCTAAGCCATCAAATGCGAAACTTCCCATGCAAGCCAATCTCTGAGTGTGAATTTTTAGGACAGTAGTGTGAAGTATTATGTGGGAGAATTGACGACAACTCATGTTTTCAGACTTCAGAGTGAGGAATTCCAGTGTACCTCACGCACTTCACAGAGGAGCTACTTGCTCCACATGCCAGCAAAATACAGCCAAGTCTGGGATGGGACACAGCATCTATTTTAACAACTCACAGCCAGATTGCTCAATTGTCAGACAGGAAATTAAAAAACAAGAGTAAAATCTGCCCACATTAAGTCACAGGTGAAATATAAAGCAGGTGTATTTTCCTGACCACAGTCAAGTTGGTGGACACATAGCCATTACCATATTTTCTTTACTTTTTCCAAATCACACACAGGGATCTTTCATGGGCATCCACTTTGATGTGAGAATGGGTAATAAATAATAAATCGTAACCATATTTGCATTTGGTGCACAGTTGGAGCAGGTTCAAGCTAGCAGCCTGGTAGAAGTTTCAGCAGCCCTATGGTTTCTCTAGTTTGTGTTTTTGATTCTATAGGAAAACCTTTTGTCAGAAAAAGTAAGTTTAGCACAGGGCTCCCAGTCTGAGCTGCACTCCTTCTAGGTCATTCACTTCACTTTGGGTGCTGAAAGACACTTACCATCCTCTCATTCCAGGCAGTGGCTTATGCCACTCTCAGGCAGCTGTCTGGGGTGGATGGCCCCGTGCTGTGGTACTTGGCGGAGAGCAGGGTTAGTCCCAGGTGAGGCTGGCAGATGTTCTGATACCTTCTGCAGTTTGGGACAAAAATGTTTGCGAATCACTTTTTCATGTGGCTTTGGGCACCTAGTAGCTTAGAAAGTGTAATGGTAACTTAATTCCCAGATGGATAGCAGTCATGTGAAAATGGAGCTTAAACACCTTTGCAAAGTTTAGCAAAAGTTTTTGGCTTTGTTTCCTCCCTGTCTATATTCCAGCGGACTGCTTAGTATCTTTCTTTGGGGTTTTTTTCTGGTTTTTTTGTAACTTGATAAATCTTTCTGCTAAAGGCAGAAGTCAGCCAGACTGGATAATCTGTTTTTGATTTAATCATTTTGTGTATCTGGTGTATGCAAAATAAATCACTATTCATCTGGTTTTTAATCTGATTTATGTAGGACAGAGTTATATTGCTCCAGTTTTCTACAGCCTAGCACCAGGTTTTGTGAACCTGCCTTGAAGTAACCATTATAGCATTTAGGAGGACTACAGTGAGATTTATTAGGGCGTAGAAAGGAACGGGACAGGTTTTCAGCTGATGGAAAATGCGATATGAGGGAAAGACACTGATACGTATTTGATAGGGAGACTTCATGAAGACCTTTTATTCCTCTTCTCGACTGCTGTGGTAGGGCCTTTCTCCCTTCCACGTGATGCTGGCTTGATGAGGTAGTTCAGGCCTTTTCAAATTGATAAGATTTATTTGCAGCAACCAGATTTGATTTTACCACTACACCATTTGATTGGTGGCTTTTTCCTTTAACCATGCTTAGCCGCGGGAGATTAAGTGCATGAGGAAGATAACCTAACACAGGAAAAAGCCCTGGCAGCCCCAGTCCATGACACTGCTAAATGCATCACTTTGCTTCCTTTATCAGGAAAACTCCCATTAATTATCAATTTATAATTGGGCAGGTGGTGCTTTGGAATTTTGATTGTAGATTTCAGGCTAACAGCAAAATTTATTTTTTATTTTCTGGCTTTATCTGAGAACATGAATTTTACAACTTAATTGTACTAATATTTTCAGGTGCTGGTTTGAAAAGGGGGTTTTGTGTGTTTTTGCTTTGGTTCTTTTTTTAAAAGAGATGTCATTAATTACATAACTATCACTTCTATGTATCTTTTTAAAAAAACCCCTCTCCACTTAAGGGCTACATGCTGTCAGTCAGAGCTGTCCTTTTTAATTAAGTGTTAAAGATTTCTAATCTGATAGATGTTGTGTCTTTAGAAAAAAAAAGAGATCCATCAATTGAGAATTTACTTAAAACCAGAAACATCTGTTTAAAAATGTGTGCTGATCATCACCAGGAGAGACACAGCTATTTCGCTCTACTCTTTGTCATTTACCATTAGTCAAATATGCTTCATCCATTTTTTTTCTCAGTCTAAAATATGTGTACCGAAAGTGCTATGCAAAAAGCAGAGGCTACATACAGTGGCCATTTGTCTGTAATTTCCTGCTGTCTCTTCATTCCTTGTATGAGTGTGTAGTAGCAGAAGAGCTTCCCCTCACCCCCAGGCTGGGCCCTGGCCATTTTGGGGGAAAGGCTTGCACAGGAGCTCAGAAGGTGCAATGTCCTGCCTGTAGCCAAGGTTGGGGTTTCCATGTGTGGAGGGGCAGAAAGCAAATTCAGGGTTTGTCCTTGGCAGGATCTTGCCAGGGAAGAGAGTGCCCTGCTGGCTTTTCCTGAATCCAGATATTCGGGGAAGCTGGGAACCTGCACAGAGGCAACGTCATTCTTTTAGATGAGCTCCCACTTAGGGTGAGCTGGGATGGATACTTCTCTTCCTCTCTGTTATTGGGCTCCGTGTCCTGAGGGCTGGAGAACAGAACAGCTGGAAGTTTGGAGCCTGCAACTTGCCAGTGAGCTGTCCTGGGGTAGCAGGAGGTGCCCAGGAAGCAAAGGTGGTCCTGGTCCTCACCCAGGATGGGCCTTAGTGGCTCCAGCTGATCCCTGTGATGTGTACATTGTGTGTCCGTAGATGTGCAAATACATGAATCAAACTTGTAAACAATTATCTTGTAAACAAGATAATGTAGGGAAACTTAGCACCGCCTGAAGTCTCAGCAGTGCATATGCACACAGACAGTAGCAGGTGTGAGTTCAATATGCTCGTGATACAGGGCTGGTGAAGTTCTCACAAAACCCCAAAGGAGTTGGTGCCAGGGAACCCTGGCGCGTGACACTGGCAAAGGGTTGAGGGCCATGATTTTCTTGCTGTTTGTCTTCTCCAGGCTGATGGGAGAAGTAATAAAGTTTCGTGTGAAAGGGCAGGGGAGCGTGTTGCAGCTGTGCTGTTTAACTACTTTTAAAGACTTACGAAGGACACTCAGTGAAGAGAATTCACCAAACCAAGGAATATAGAGTGGATATTAAATTAGTGTTTAAATTGTTAAGCTGATTGCTTCAATTTTAAGATTAGTAAGTCTATCTCAGGGCTGCTATTTCTACAGTCCTTGTTTCTTTTCTTTCAAAGCATCAACTTGGCATTTCTTACAGGTCTCCCAGCTATTTTCAATTGTGGTTTTATACTAGAAGTGGGTTTCTAAGAATGCCACTTCCCCACCATCACATGCTGTCGGGCTGCTTAACGGTAGTGAGTCCTTAGTATTTTAGTTAATTGCAGAGTCAATACAGAGCCAGAAGAGTGAGCTGCATTTTCTTCAGGCTTGCTCATCAGCATCAATAGGATTCATAAGCAAGTTCTGACTTCAGAATTTTGTGTTGGTAACGAAGTAGGGAAAAAGCTTTTTTTCTTCTTTCCACCCCCTGTAAATGGAGCAGATTTGTTGAAATCCATTAGATTCATTAAATGCTCAACTACTTTGGCATTCACTTTCACAGAAGAAATTTTCTTTCTAAAACTCCTTTGTGTCTTTTCTGCCTCCCTTTTTTCTTTTGCTTTGAGAGTTGATATATTAAGATATTTCTAATCTGTGTCTTAAAAATTTTCAATTTTGAATACAAGTCAGATAGCATCTGGGCCAACAGATATGCTTGACCCATAAATCTTCATAAAATAGCCATTACATTCTCAATTCCTTATGTCATGGCACTATATCCTTATCCATGAAATTTTAACTGTAAGATGGTGAAGGATGAACTGCGAGACACGGTGTCTAAAGTAATAGTCCTGGATGCTTGTGGTTTGTGATAGTGTACTTGATGCTAATTTTTAATCCATTTTCCTTTCCATTGTAGCCCATCACTGCCTGCCCTTGATTGGCAGCTGCCATCTCACTCAGGACCTTATGAACTACGTATTGAAGTGCAGCCGAAATCCCACCACCGAGCTCATTACGAGACAGAAGGCAGTCGAGGGGCTGTGAAGGCATCTGCAGGGGGCCACCCCATTGTGCAGGTACCAAATTGTGTAATGAGCAGTGCAGGTTGTTCATCTCAGTGTTCCATTTCTTCTCTAAAACCAAAATATAATGTGAGATTTTTCCCGTCCTCAAGGACTCCTGCACATGAGCGCACCTTAGAGCATATTTTAAACTGGGTGGACCAAGCCTTTGGTAAACACAGTGCAAGAGCAATGTGACTACAGGGTGAGTGGATTGCTGCTCTGTCTGTGTAGGACTCAGCAAGTCTTTAGCTGGCAAGTGTTGACCATGGACCTATTTGTGCAGTCAGACTCCAGACATGTGGTTTATACTGAAATCAGCTGGGGACGTGCCTCAGTACATTTAGTCCTTAACTTGCAGTTGGATCTAATCAGAACTGTGAATGCATGTTGGATTGCAGAGCTGTAGCAGTGATGTAGAAGTATGTCGCTGGTTTGGATGTTGCAGTGAGTTCTGAGCAAAGGCTTTTAGAATTTCTTCAGTTCCTAAAACCCTTCCAGCTGCTCTGGAAAGCATCTGAGGTCTGAATCTAGTTTCATGAATTCTACCAAACTCTTTAGTTACTCTGTATAAAGCATTTAATTCAATAACACTCTAAATGGACCCTTAATTCGTTTAGATGAGTAGTCTCATTCATTTTTAAAGGGCTTTGCTCAAGAGTGGGAAGAACAGGATTGAGTTGTTTAAAACAAAAAAAGCAAAAGTAGTGGGAGAGAGTGGGAGACACTGCCTGTCCCTCCTCAGCTGCTGCTTTCTCACCCAGCAGTTAAACTCCCAGTGCCACCCGTCAAAGTTATGACTCTCTGTGCAGCAGAGCCCAGGTTTTATGGCTGCCCAGATGCCACAGGACCCATGGATGCCAGGGCACTGCTGCCATGCTTGCACTGCTTGGGCTTGTGCCACAAGCCATGCTGTGGGAGCGGTGGCTTGTTGAAAGCGCGGATGGCTCAAGATGATGTACAGGCCACACGTGCAGGGCTGTGTGCATTTGTTTATTTGCTGTAAACCCCTGTTAGCAAACACGTCGTTGGAAGGAACGGTGGGAGGTTGGGATGACACTGGGCAGAGAATGCTGCTGTATAAATGTGTGCTGCTGCCGCAGCTGGAAAAGGAAAGTGAGGGGAGTTGTCAGCAGCAAACACAGCTTGCTCTTTAGCTCTGCTAGAACTCATCACTGACGTGGGATTATGGAAGTTGTCTGCTGCAAGTTGAAAGGTTTTAGCAGAACATTTGTGAATGGTATTAAAGAGGGGCTTGTGGCAGACATGCTTATTGACAATTAATGTCTACTCCATTTGTGGCTTGATGCAAGGAAATGCAAATGTACAGACATCAATTCGCAATGGCCAGCTTGGAACTTAAAGTTTCTTACGTGCTTTTTGGAAAGACTGAATGTGATGCCAACATTTAATTAGACTAAATGTGTCCAGACATTTCCCCTCTCATCCCCTGTCCCGTTCTGTCAGGAGTGAGCGTGCTACTTCCAAACACAAACAAGTGTCAGAAGAGAGGAGAGGAAATTACGGAAGGGCATGAAGAGAGAGGGGAGGAAGCAGACAGTCCCAGCCCAGTCAACTGGCTCTACTGACTTAATAAGGATTAATGTATTTTTCACTCCTTTTATTACAACCTAAACATCCTTTTCTCCAAAAGGAACAGAAACATAAAGAGATGCAGAAGAATCTCTGTGCTGACATTGCTGTCATGTTCAGTTATGTTATTGAAGAAATGCATAAAGGCTTCTGATCTAGACCAGAGGTGAATAGATGGATGAATTAAAAGTACTTCCAAAAAGAAAGGCAGTATTTATAAATAATTTTTGTTAGAGGCATAGTAAATATTTATAAATAGAGAAGTACCTGAAAAAACAAAACTGTATAAATAAATGGAGGATGAGGAAGTCTAGGGAGTAACTTCTGATAAATTGGTGACTGACAAAACCTGTAAAATGCATCTCTGAATCAACATGTTTCCAGATGTTGCAGCTGTTTGGGTCAGGTTTGATTCATCCCACTGTGTTATACAGAAAGGACCCCAAGTTTTGAAGTTCAAACCCAAGATACAAGCTCAAACAGAATTTTGAGTGTCTTCAGGTGAAAGATTTTGGATAAAGCTTTTTCCTCTTTATTATTTCTGATGTTTTCTATTCTGTTGACTCAGGGAAAACTCTCATAAAATTGCTCTGACCCCTTGTACTACCCTTTTGTGTTACGTTTTTTCCCACATTGACCATCAGGTCTTTCTTATGTCAGTACTTTGGGGAAGCTTGCTTTAATTCTGCTGTTGTTAAAGCTCTTTCCTCTTTTGTTTAACAAGAAGCAGATATGGAAGAGGTCTGTCTTCTCTCTCTGTTTCTCTGTTTCTCTCTCTTCTCTGTTTCAAACCCGCTCTTGCTGGCATCTTGCTTCCCGAGCTAGGAGGTGTTCTCAGATTAATACCTCCACAAATCTGTTGGGCATACTAAGGCAGAGGAGAAGTAAATCCAGAAAGCAGCCGCTGTTCATGGCACGGTTCACAACTAAAATTGTCAGGAGGTTGCTTTCTCTGCAGCCAGAGGTTTATCTATTTTTTTCCAGGCAACTAGCTTCCTTACTGCTGACCCATCTTTTCTGTTAGGAGGTGGAATGTCTAAGGATCAAAGGTTTCTGAGGCAAGCATGCTGGATGAGGAGAGCAGTAGCATAGGAGGGCAGGAGTCTCTTGTGGGTGTGACATGAAGCCCAGGGTTGGAAACCAATTTTTTCCTTGGCTCTTCCAGGCTGGTGACTTTTCTGTGGAGCTATAGAGGGCCTCATGTAAAGCTAAGGACCTGGCACTGTGCAGAATGTCACCACTGTATGAAATTGCTTTTCTTTCCCAAACCTGAGCATAGGAAGGGTCAGGTAGAGCTGAGCATGGCAGGCTGCCTGAGGAATTCATAGTGCCCCATGCAAAGGGCAAGCCTGGTGAGTGCTGGGGGCTGCCTGTGGCAGCAGTCATGTCCACCACTTGCTGCTTATCCTCTCTGCATCATCTACATGGGACTGGCTCACTGGAAGCTCCCTCAGGCCATCTCCCTGGCATGTTTCATGCCAGCAGGACTTCCTGTGGATTTTCTTCTGTGGAATGGCAGCACTTAGCAGATACGGTCTGGAGCACTTCAAGTTGCCTGTGAAGGCTCATGAGCCTGGTAACAAAATATTCCTCTCTCACACATTTTGCTTTTGCCTGTTTGGGTGTTTGACTGCTATGGCAGCTCCAAGCTATCACTGCTCCCGATTGCTAAATGTTTGGAGAGTGGGATGAGCCAGTGCACCTAGTGAGCTAAAAATGCTGCAGAGGATTGGCAAGTGAGTGGTGCTGGGGAGCGGTGCTGGTGAGCTCACGGCTGGCACTGGCTTTCACCCTTTGGCTTGGGGAAGTATTTTGCGAGTTGCTGTTGCCTTTGGTGATTTCAGACTGGAGTACTCCCACCTCTGAGTCAGAACAGGGATGGTGCCCTGGCTGGCATCAGGCTGTGAAGCTGCATGTTGTGTCAGGTGAGGGTTAAACCTGGGACCACTCTGAGGAGCAAAATCCTGTCTGTTAGCATCCTGCTGGCACCTACTCCTTCTCAAGAGTTCATGGCTGGGGTGAGGATTTTTTGAACAGAGCAAAATTGAGTGGACAGGTGCTCTAGGAAACTCACAGCATTACATAGCTACAGCCACATTTTAAGCGAGGCAAATTTAATTCAAGGGGTTTATGTCCAGAATGCCTTAAAAATGTCCTCCTTTTGGACCTATCTCCCATTGTTCTTTTTGAGAGTGGTGAGGAGTTACACAAGATGGGGTTTGCATTCCAGCCAGCAATGGCTCTGTTTCAGCTGCAGGTAAGTAATCCAGCAGATAAAAGTTCAGGCTCCCCAGGGAGGGATGGCACCAGAATATAAATATATGGTCTGTAGATATTCTAATTAATAACTCATCTTTGAAATAAGTCAAGCACTTTGACTGCCTGAGATGGAATTTTTACTAGCAGGGTGTGGTGTATCCATGAGATAAAATCCCGATACTCAAGAATGTTTAATTAAAGGGCATGATGTACTCCCATAGAAGATTGTACTCAATGGTGAAAGAAAATATTCAAATGCACAGAGTAGTCTAGTAAGCACTTTCAAAAGCCATGATTGTTATTGAGTTTTTGACACAAAATATGCCAGGAATTCTCTTCAAGATCACTCCTGCCATGAAGTAGATAAATTGGTTAGAAAAAGGAAAAAAAAAAGGAGTTGTAATGGTTGTCCTTTGTTATCCAAGTAAACAGTACTATCCAGAATTTGTTTTCCTCTTGAAAAATTAAGTTAATATGGAATATTCAGTGAATGCTGCCTTGCCTTTCACTGTACCACTTTGCAGTGAGGTGGTAGAGGTTATCTGTGGCTCCTGGGCTCCAATACGAAATTTGATCTGAGCACATGAGCAGCTGAATAGTCTGAACTCCCTCAATTTACAGGCAAAACACAATGATTTGTCTGCAAGTTTACACAGTCTATGCCAGTTTTGCTACCAAGAGTCATCTGTGTCCTTTCTTGACAAGATCACAAGTAAACATTTTGGGTCTGATTTTCAAAGGCCTTGAGGCATACGTTGGGATTTTTAAATCCCCTAATGACTAGCAAGTGTCAGACTCTCCTCTACGGCAGTCACTGCCTCGGTATTTTTTGTACATCTCCATGTCACCATAATTAGGCACCAACATGCCCCTGGGTTATTTGTGTGCCTCGGTAACACATGGAGCATGTTATTGTTTGCTTCCCATGGATCAGTTGGTTTTGTTGCTTTGGGATAACAAGCACAAAGCCCCAGTGCAGGTGCTGGCCACAGTAGGTATCTGTCAGGTATCTTTTCATCCTCTGAGCTATAAGCAACAAATACCTTTTGCAAACCCCTCAGGGAATAGAAAGCCTCATTGACCAAAGCTCTGTAACTTCAGGGGGCATCACACTCCGACCAGCACCTCTGACACCTGGCTTCACACATAGCCAGCAGTATGAGGTCAGATGGTCCTGTGATAACCAGAAGGCAAGACTGGAGGAAGAGAGAACTGAAGAGCTAAAGGAAAAGACTGTAAAGCTGTTCACCACTGATGACAGGAAGAAGATGAAGGTATAAGTGAGCCAAGAGGAAGGCTCTTCCAGACACAGCAGAGCAAGTCCTTTGCAGCAATGCTCTGGTGCTGCACAGCAAGAGTGAGCCTATGGCAAGTCCTGTTGTATGTGACCTGCAGTGTGTTCATAAGTGCTTTTCTTTGTAGGGCTGCCCACTGCTGTGAGCTTGTTTTAAACAGCAGAGCTGCCACCATTGCTGAGTGAGTCAAGGGGATTAGAAAGAAAAAACAGCCCCTAATGGGTCCAGCTCATGGCCAGCTGATACCTGACCAAGAGGAGAGGATGTGGAAAAAACGGTGTTAGCTGCTTTCCCCTTCCCTCTCTGGGCCTATCGGAGCAGAGCAGAGGGCATGTTCTCATCAGTAAGCAGTGATTCAACTCATCATGCCACAGTGGACTTCCTCTCTGTGCTGCTCTTAACTTCTTTTCAGAAGGCAACATCACCCTTTTGTTCAGATGGAAATATAATCCTTCCTTATGGTGGGCATATAAAGACATTGGCAAGCACCTGTTAGCCAGGTTGCAATTAATAGCACAAAGCCATGCAATCACACAACAAACCAGACAGGGAGCCTACACTTTGTAGCCTTGTTTTAGACAGCCAGTACTTCTTAAGGATAAATCTCAGCTGAATGGCTTTTCTCACTTCTTGCATCTGTGTAGTTAAAGCTAAACCTCAAACTAGCAGACAGATAATCAAAACTGAAAAGCAGAATGATTTGGCAGATGTTTTAAGGCTGCTATTGCTTCTATAAATCCAGCAAATAGAAAAACCCCCATTGAATTTTTTTTTTTTTTTGTTAGGAGAGCGTATTTTGGAAAGGAGGGAGTTTCTGATTTTGGGTTTTGCATGAAGCTGGTCCCACAGAGTAGCTCCACAAGCACATCTGTAACATTAGCTTGTGGCCTCCCTGAGGAGGGGTAAGTCCAGAAGGGATCCATCCTGGAAAATGTGGTGCTGTCAGCCGGAGAAGATTTCGTGACCCTGAAAATGCAACTTCAGTTCTGATTTATGAGCCATCCTGGGGACAGGCCTCTGCTGTTTGGTGCAATGGCCCTTTCCAAATGAAAAACGAAGTTTCCATCAGCCAGTGCTTGGGGGATGCTCTCTGCTCTCTGTTAAAAATGATACCTTGCCTATGCTCAGCATGATGGACGCTGCCATACATATCCCGGCTGTTAGGATGCTGAGATATTCAATCTGGCTTTCCAGCCTGAAGGCTTTAGCTGTCGGTTGGCCTTCAGTTTGCACTTAGTGTCTGCAGGCAAAGCAGAAATTGGTTGTGGCCTTGAGGGAGGAGGGGATGGGAAGCATTCCCACTCCTCTGCTGGTGCCGTCTCCATTCCCTTGGGAAAGAGGATGATGATATGAGCTCCTGATTTTCCTTTTCATTGGCCTCTCCTGGTTTCCTTTCTGCCTCTTTCTTTGCAACTAGGGAGTCAGTGCCATTGCTGTCACTGTGTGGGGTATCTTCTAGATGTCCTCTGGTGGCAGTTGATAAGGCAAAGACCTTACAGATTAGGGAGGAAGTAGAGGCTTCCACTTTATCATCTTTATCTCCAGCACTGCTCCCAGCCATCCTCTCTGCTTCCCTTGTCAGGCTGATTTTGGTGACCAGCAGCGCACACACCCTGAGCGTCTAGAACCAGTGTGATGGAAGTCTCTGCAAGGTCAAGACAGACAGTACATGAGTGTCTTAGTCCTCCCTGATTCCTCATTTACTTTTCCTCAGGCCTTGTGTTGCATCCTTTTAACTTGGTGAACTGCTTGCACTGCGGACAGAGGATTTTTTCTGCGTGTTGTCTAAAAGGGTGATTCATCATCATTTTGGAACTGTACCTCCAAAATATGTATTACTACTTTACAGGGAGGAATCAGGACTCATCCTTGGCTGTTAGAATGTGATTTTTCTTGCCCTTTCCATCTCTTTTGTCCTGTGCTTAATATTGCATCCCTCCTGCTAAAAGTTGCAGATGCTGTATCTCTTGCTCTGTCACAGAATCAGAAGGCAGAGACGAAGCTGGTTAGCCAGAAGAGACTACCAACAGCGCTAGAAATGGGTACCCACTTTTCTAAGGAAAAATACAACATGGGTAGATCTTTTGCTTGCCTCAAGTTACCAGACCTCAATTGAAAAAACAAACAAACAAAGAACAAACCCCCAAACTTAAACCAAATTGTATTCAAAGCAGTATTGGGGCACTCCTGAAGTTAGACGGCTTAGCCTGCTCAATTCAAGCACATGCTTAGGGGTTTACTGACTCTTAGTTAGTTTAGATGTTTTTGAGAAAATAAGACTGGATGGGTAGGGTGTTGACAACTTGGTTTGAAATAGCTTTTCAGGGAAGTTCAGGCGATACATGAGGCTGTGGTCTGGGCATGAAACACTGTCACTAGACTTACTTTTGGTTGCAGCAGAGAAGACCTACGCCAAAAGTTACCAGTCAACAAATCCGCTCCAGACATTCCAGATTATTGCATGTTAATATGCACACGAAATCTGAAATGAAACACAGTTAAAATCAAAATGCAGCTTTACCAGAAGCCAGATGCTTCATTATGAGCTGAGCTAACCTACCTGCCAAATACTGCTAACCTGCATGACTCAGGCGATTAATTTTTTACAAGTCTGCTTTGGCAACTAGACATCTGTCCTATATTCCTAAAAGTAGTATCTCAGGGCAAACAATTTTTTTTTCTCAGTACTCAAAATTACATAAAATATATATCATAAAAATTATGTTGCCTGCATTCTGTATGAAGATATACTGGGGCCAATTCATATTTCAGATCCCTTTCGCACCAACCTAACTCCATTGGAATTTCTGGTTTTATATTTTCTAATTTTTATATGTAAGAAGAGTAAAAAGTTACATCTGTAGTACACCTTGTGATCTGGAATGTCAGTATGTATGGTTATTATATAGATTTTCCATTTTAATTAGTCATTATTTCAACTAACAGACTGAATAAGTGGAAAATACAGTGTCAGATTACCCATTTTCTCTCTCAGAGTACATTGCATCTTTCATTATGAGCAGGGGTTTATAATTTCTTTCCTTATGAAGAATAGCTCGAAATCTTCTTTGATACTTGCTGTGAAAGGGAGATAATCCATTACAGAATCTGCTGTATATATACACAGAAGTGGAATTTGTTGCATGCTGTCAGTGCAGTGAAATCAAATAAACTTTCTCCTCCCTCCACATGTTTAAGAAATAATTTGGCAGGAGTTGTATATTTTCACTGAAACAGTTGAAACATGCTAGTGATCAATTTACTTCACATGGTAAAAATAATATAGGTTGCAGACAGATTTGTAATACAGTTTTTAAACACCTGTTTTTAATGTTTCAATACCCAGTAAAGCAGAGGAACTCCTGCTTTTGGTTTGCATGCAGACATTATGCACACTGGGATTTAAAAGTCTGCTGCCTAGGTTCCAAATGCAGTAAACAGCACTTGCAGGCATAGTGTGGGTACATTTTGGGGAGTGACAGACAGTCGAGTCTCACTCAATGAGTTTTGCCCTTTGGGACACTGATAACGTGGTGTTACAGCTAAATGTGAATCCTGGCAAAAGCCCATAGTCCTCACGAGAGAGAGAAGTGCTCCCTCACCACTTGCAATCCTACTTATGTAGAAATTCCTCTGGTCCAGTTCTGTGTAATGTGAGGGAGAAGAAATGTAAAAGAGATGGAGCAAAGCGATTTGTTACAATGAAACCAAGCACTTAAATACATCCTTAAACTTTCATAAAGTGGGATTGAATGTTGAGTATGTCCTTAAATTTGCAACCAAGCAAGAATACATTGATTAGCTGGCAATCAACTGTGCAATGTATTGTCACTCAGGTTACTTGGCTGTAAAATCTGGAGCAAGGCACTTTTGCAGCCCTGCCATGGGCATTGCAAGAGATTGGGTGTCAGGTGTGAGTGTATGGGGCTGCCACCTGTCCAAAAATAGCATGATAAAGGGGAGCAAGTTGCAGTGGCCACATTCTGTTCTTGCAGGCCTGTCTGCTGCTTTTCAGGAGACCTACTAAGTTTTCCCTCTTAAAAATCTGATGCTTTTTGGGCAACAGTTGCAAGCTCCCTGTATATTCTACTTCATTCTGGTGGTTTTCAGAATGCTAACTGGATCCTCCTTTTCGTCTGTCTTCGGTCCCTTTGGTTTTGGGATCATTTAGGGTGACTGCATCTTGTTTTTGTTCTGCCACCATTGTGCCTGTCCACACGCAATGGCCATGAGGTCTGTGAAGCTCTTCTGGATGTCTCGACAGAGACTCAGGCATGAGGATACTGGAGCCAAGCTTTCCAGCACTGTCCAAAACTTTCCCATTACTTTCCTCTATCTTTGGGCAAACTGTACCTTTCTTCATGTCATCTAAGCCTGTAGTTCAGACTGTTCAGTGAAGTCTGCTATGTTTAGCTGCTTGCTGTCCCTGTGCCTGCATGAAAACAGCAGTTTCAGCATGTCATGCATGTTCAGCGCAGGGCATGGATGCCCATACTTGCTGTGCTTAATAAGCCACGTGTTCCTGTCCCCTTGGCTCTCTCCCCATGGAAGGACAGTGGCTTGCCTTCGGGAAGGCCGCAGCACATTGTGACTGCACAGATAAATAGCTAGAAGGGAGTGGGGTGGGAGAGAGATCACGTTTCATTTCTGGAGAGCTGTTCAGAGATGAGCTGTGCATGAAGCCCGGGCACAGCTCATGCACAGAGGGTTAGTCCTCTGTGCATGAGTTTTCATATCCCTCTCAGCGTTTTCACCTGAGGCAGCTGCTTGCAAGCAGAGACACCTGAGTCCGAGATTGTTGCAACATGTCAGGGTTAAGAAGCTGGAGCAGAGCTTGCACAGTGTTGCCTGTGCTCGCCAGCAGCCAGGACTCCCAGCACCTTGGCTCTCCTGCATGCACATGCTCGGATGTAACGCTTTGCTCCTGAGCACGGGCAGAGAAGGGATGCGAGTGCCTGTTCTGGATGAGACCGACCATTGCCAAGGCGAGCACCATTGCACAGGTCAGCAGGGTACTGAATGCAGCCATGGGAAAGGGGATGGACCTGGGTCAAGGGATGGATGCTGCGTGGGTGCGGCCGGCAGCATGCCGGAGACAGCAGGCAGCACCAGGGCTGGTGAGGGGCTGAGCTCCCGTTGCCACCACCCCTTCCCTGCGTATCATGGCCTGACATGTTGTTGTTATGATTGCTATGGAAATAATTTCAATATGTTTCGCAGCTCTGAGATGCTGTGTCTTGCATTGTTTGGCTGGAAAGCTGCTTGACTGGTTTTGGAGTGTGGCTGTACATGCACAAGTACTAGTTGATTTTTTTTGTGGTGGAAAGTAGGAGATTCACAGCATGGTTTTAATTAGAACCGCTCATTTAGTCTTTCATTGCAGTGTGTTCCTTAGTTGAAAGATAATTTAATTTTCTTTGTCTTGGAAGATTTTCATGCTTGTCTGTGTGAAATGTCTTTATTTACTGTGCCTCATTGTGCTTTGTGCATAGCTTTGATTATGAGGAGAGTCAAAAACAAAACTTCCCTGGGCTGTATTATTTTCTACCTGCTGTGGTTTTTAATACATTCTCACTGGTATATATGTACCAATGTCTGCATTTCTAGAACAAAATCACCAGAGAAAATTGGCAGAGCACGCAGGGTCAGATTTAGCTGTAAAACTCTTACTGACTTGAGCAGGAATAGCATGTCTAAAAGTTGTGAAGTGCTGAAGAAGTGTAACTGGTGTGGGTCAGTTTGGTGTTTCATCCTGGAGAAGTCCACAGAAGATACCACTTGTTGAAAAAAAGGCAAAACCCAAAAAAAATCCTGCCTCCTCTTGCAGAACTCCATATTAAGATACTGTAACACCTCCTGTTCAGTGAAGAATATTTAGTCTGGTTATAACACAATGCAGCATAGATCAGTCTTGTTCATACGTACAAGAATATTTAGATAGTGCCTGTCATATAACAATAAAAAAACTACATAAAATATGTAAGTCTCTCCCTGTAGATGCACAAACTCATAAAATTGCTCAGAATACGCAGTTGCAAAAAAAAAAAATAGATGGCATTTTTTAATCAATCCTTAATAATCTTGAAATAATTTTCTAAATTAGTTTCAAATTCATTTTCAAGCACCTCTTTTGCAGTGATGTTTTCATTATGTGGGCTTTTTGTGTTGTAGCTCTTATTCTGCAATAATATAATATTCTTCAATATAGACTCAAATATTGTTACTGAATACGGGTTATAGAGTGTTATTGACCACAGACTGGCATACAGTTGCAGAATTGTACACAAACTCCACCCATAGCTTCAAACTTGAGCTTCCAGGGACAAACAAATTTATACCACAACTTGCAGACACATGTGCTAGCATCTAGGTACACAAGTAATCTCAAGCACATGTCCTGAATACATCAAAGCCTCATTTTCTAATCTCTCACGGTTGTGAGGAAAACCTTAAAATATGTGAACTGGCATAGCCCCACTGCTGGCTGCAAGAGCCCCAGTTGAGATGGAGGCAGGGTAGAGAGACTTTGCAAAGAACAAGGCAGTGCAGTGGCAAGCAAGGTACAGCTGGGCTATGGCTCTGCAGTTTTGCTGTCCTAAATGAAATCCCTGAAATTCTTTGCTCAAATAGATTTTACAGGGGTAGCTTCTCTAATCACAGGGCAGCATTAACCTGAAAGCCTATCTGTAATAGCAGATGTTTGTAGGAAAATGGTCTGGTGAGTGAAAGCATTCTTTCTCCAGTTTGAGTAAAAATAAAAATATGATTTAATTTGGCTTTTGGGCTCTCCAATTTTTATCAAATTCTCTTCTCCCTTTTTGTAGTAGAAAAAGTTGTGTAAGACATGTTTGAATTTAATGTAAAAAGTGCTCATTAACAGGAATAGGGCTCAGGATTCTATTTTTATTATGATTTTAGTGTGCAGTCCAATTCTGAAACAATGGCAACAGCAAGGCCACTGAAAGTTTATGTGGTGGTGCTCCAGAGCAGAGTTCGGGAGCACTGCTGGGACTGGCGAGCGTTGCTGTAGTCTTTGCAGGGAAATGAGCTGCTGCTTTGTGACACCCTTCTGAGGCAGGCTTGGGAGGGGTGAGTTGTCCCGTCGCAGGAACAGGGAGGGAGGCTGTGGAGGGAGCTGGTCGAGTGTCTGTCTCCCAGCCGTGACCTCCTGCCCAAACTGTGGAGAGGCTGAATCCAGGATCAGGGTAAAGCAGGCCCCCAAAGTCAGGGTGGAGAAGCCAAGGCACTGAATTTAAGGTGTGGTGGAGCTGACTTTGATCTTTCCCTCTGAGGGGGGAAAAGGGCTGCAGAGTACCACAGTCAGAGGCAATGGTCTCGTACCCCTGCTATGGAAAGCTGTGGGCAGCTGCCCAAATGAAACTGCCTGATGGTGAAGTGCAGAGCAGTGTGTCTGTAGCAGGCTCTGCCTCTGCAAGGTCCTTCCCCAAGAGCTCTGCTTCGTGTCTCTTTGAGCAAAGCACGGCGTGTGCTTCACAACACTGCCCTGGGCATGTGGGACACTCAGACTTTGAACTGTGGCCTGGGCAGGTGACAGGGGGAAGTTCACATTTTAGGGTTTATTATATGTCTGCTACTGAACTAATTGCCTTAGTTTCTCTCTGTAATCAGAGGAAGGCTTGTTGGTGTAGAGTTTAGTGAGTTATTATTTTTATTCTGATGTGAACATCTGAAGCTGCTTGGGTAAGTCACACCTTCAGAGTGCCTGTCTCATTTTGCTGGCTGTGACGGCAGCCAAGGTGACTAGACCCTGTTGTTGCCCAGCCTGTATGTGTTAAAAGTTAGGTGGCATTAATCACATGGCTTTTCCCTTTTCCTTCTAACTTGATGTGTTGTGTACAATTGTTTCTAACTGTGTTCATCTGGCTTTCAGGTCTTCCCAGTTTGCCAAGACTGAGATGTACTTCTTAGGTTGGTTAAATGGGTAAGGCTTGAGTATGACTGGGAGGAGCAGTGCCTTTTAAGACCTTGGCATTTCTATCTCTGGCTTGGAACTTGACCCATACTAGAGCCTCATATTTGAAGTCAGCAGGTTGACAGAGACACAGTCTTGGTTTGGGTGTGAAAGCACAGGTCCTGGGCACTATCACCTCCTCATCATACCTCCCTTCAAAGGAGAAATTGTTACCCTCAGCATCCTTCTTATTCTCAATTGTGCACTGACATCCTGCTCCACCGACTGCAGCAGGGTGTCATCCATTTGCAGCAGCAGATAAGCTACTCTGTAAAGCTTTTATTGGCAAGTTCTGCTATTAATATTTGCAACATTTTACTTGGCTGTCTTACTGGCTTTAAGCAGTGTTGTGGTATTAGCTTGTCAGTATTCCATTCAGCAACTCTAGTGCAACAGCTGTTGCTAAATAATGTTACTCAACGTGACAATATTTAGAATGATTGATTGAAAATATTCCCTGTATTTTGAGAAAGTTATTTAGGAGTGTTTCATGCCTATTTTATTTACTTGCAGTTGGAGATCTCAAGCCTTTCAGTTCATTGTAGTGCTTGTGGCAGAGCAGATCATGTTATGCTTGTTGATCAGTCTTGTCTGTTCCATCCATAAGGGTTCTGGTGGTTTTTTGGTGGGTTTTTTTGGTTGTTTTGTTGGGTTTGGTTTTTTTGGTTTTTTTTTTGTTTTGTTTTGTTTTGGTTTTTTATTTGGTTGGGGATTTTTTTGTTAAAAAAAGAAGTGACATCAACCAGTGGCATCACCCTCAAGCAACTCACAGCATGGAATCCAATCTCCCTAGATTTCTCATAGTTTAATCAGAGTGTTCTGGAGGTCAAAACCTTGAATCCGAGCTGTAAGATATACCTGACCTATTTTTATTGCTGCATTGGGACACATTCCATGGTAGACATGCTCTCAGATAAAACTGCAGCAAAATCAGAGCTGTAGCACCAGGTGGATTGAAGGTGGCCTGGGGAAGTAGCATAGGACCAGAAGTGTAAAGTGACCTGGCAGAGCCACTGCCCCTTTTTGCTCTGAGACAGGAGTCACAAAGAGCATTTTTATGAATCTTGTGCATGTGACAGCAACACTTCTTTAGGGTTGAAACAATAGAAGCAGAACCTGTCTTGAGGAACATACACATGCAGATGGCACTTCTCTGACTCCAGAGAGCAGTGGGGTTGCATCAATTTGCTTTATTCCCCAAGGAACACAGGTGTAAATTGTGCAACGATTGGAACCAGGGGTCTGTTAGTGCTGCATTTTCATAGTGAAGAGCAGGTAAACTGGCCTCCTGGCACTGTGGTTACTGGCTTTTGTTTTGTGAGGAGGCTGAAGCACAGATTAATTAAACATAAAGAAGTCTGGAAATATGTAAAAAGTTGTTATGATCTTTTTTTTCTGTTCCAATCAAGTTATGATCTCTGATAAAGCAAGAACTCTCTGGCAGAGCTGGAGATGGGAACTTGATTGCTCCAGGCCCATCTCCTTACTCCTTCACGTGCTAAGACATCCTTGCTGTGCACTTTTATAAAATGCTTCAAAAGGCTTTCATTTTTTCAAATTCATTCCTACATCAAAAAACCCAGCTGAAAATGGACAGTAGTACTGTGAGATTTGGAAGCCATTGGTATTCTTGTGACTTTCACAAGAAGCGAGGAGACTCCCTTCCTACTGCCTCCTGTCCCCAAACACAGAAGGCAGTCGGGGCTTGATTCATGGACTGTCTGATTATAATAAGTCTCACTTGGGACATACAGCTGTATACCATGCTAGTGCACATGCTTTGTCTGCCTCCACCATTGGGTTTTCAGTTTCTGCTCTGTGCTACAGCTTTTGACTCCAGTGGCTAATTAGATATAAAAATGTAAGATTTTTCTTGGTCTTTTTAAATGAGTTCTTGGCAAATCAGAGAAATTAAGAATTGGAAGTGTATCTATAGTAATTTTCATGGCAACAGAACGGTAAGTGCAATATTCGTATTATGAATATGGCTCAGTATTTATAGCTCTCCAAATATTTACAGAGATAAAGCCTTTAAACATAGCCCCAGCTTTCTGTCTTCAGTAGCAGTTTAAATAAATGTCATTTAGATAGAAGTTAAAATTGAGGGGAAAGGCAGCCATTTCTAGTGTAATACTGTCTCACTGGTGTCTCTGAACTCCAAAGCCTTGTGCCTGAAACTGTGTTGTCCCTGTTCTGTATGAGCCAGTGTTCATCTTGATGTGCACCTCAAGAGTACCTTAATCAGGTAACTCCAGTGGGTAGATGGGTGCCCCCTTGTCCTCAAATTCCCAAGGATGAGAATTCTAAGTTGTGCAGTTGCTGAAGCACTTGTGAGCCACCGAGTTAAAACGTGGCATTGAGGGTGTGTCTCGGGTTGGAGGAGTCACCAAAGGATGTTGGCAGTGGCGCTGTAGCATGGCTGGGATGGGCACTGGTGAAGGGCATCACGCTGACGGCACCTGACACACACCCGCGGATCCCAGGCCAGGCTGTGCTCACCACAAACAGGAGCATGCTGGGTGCGAACAGTGCGTCAGCGGCATGGTGAAAGGCAGGTTCACAAGTACGAGCTTGTCCGGGGTATCTGCCTAAGAACATGTAATAAATTCCTGCTACAAGGCTCTTGTGATAATTTATTTTTTTAACTCATGCATGGCCATGGGCATGACTGTCCAAACTGAAAGCTGTGATGGATGCTGAGGGCAAATGTTTGAGTAGAAATGCAGTAGAGTGAGGGGGTGGGTAGTTTCAGGGAGTTGGACTTACCCCCAGACCTGGATTTATAATCCTTGGTTGAGGCAGCAAGGATCAGGAGAAGAAAATTTCTTTGGTCTTATGGTAGAAGATGTCATTAGAGCAGTAATGATTTCTCAGTGTCCCAGTGAGTAAGGTGCCCAGGACTTAAAGATTCATTCTGTTAGTAACTCCTTTTCTGGTGGGCATCCCTTCTGTGAGTCTAATAGTTTTAGGAGGAGTGTGACATGGGTTGGTTCTTAGGCATGTGTATTTTTGAGGAGGAAAATCCTTTGTAGAAATAGGGAGCAGCATCTTGCAGCTGTTTAGACAAGGAGATTTCATGGCTGTGCTGAGAGCCAGCAGCCACGAAGGTTGTTTTTCCCTGGATAAAGACTGAAATTACTTGTGAGCCAGTGACTGAGTGTACAGCATCTCTATTACATTAAGATTAATAATTCCTCAGCGTATTTGCAGCTTGAAGTTTTATATAGAACTTTATTTATCATGATGTGAACAGCTGCTCTTTTGCTGCACTGTTAAGGTCCAAGTGGCAGCACTAGAAAGTGCCACATAAAACACACTCCTGCTGTTTCCATTCACTGTTCTCCCATCCAGCTCTAGTCCTCAGCCCAGGCTTGGCCCTTTGCAGGAGCAGGCTGTCTTATTTTCATTTGTGCACCAGCTCTGGCTACATTTGGATCTTAAAACAGAGTTTGAGTGAATCCAAAGAAAATCACTTTCAGAAAGAAAAAATAAATCCTGAAAGTAGCACAAAAATCTGTAGGAATTCACGTAACAATTTCATTTTAAGTAAGTGACGGACTATGGGATAGTAACATGTTTTGTAGCACAGAGCATAATTTATTCACTTTTTTTGCTTAACTACATCAGATGAAGTGCAGCAAAATGTCACAGCCAGAGGGTCACCTCAGCTCCTAAGGCAGTGTTTTATTTTCTGTTTGGTTGTTTGAGGGGTTGTTCTGTTTTCCTGTGTTTTATTTTTTCATTCTGAAGTCTGTCTGCTCTGCTGTTTTGAGTAAGATGCTCCTCTTTTTTTGGCTTGAGCTCTCACAGGAGTGTTCACATGGACCAACTTTAGCACCTGAATGTACTCACTGAAAAGGAGTCTGTAGCTGAGCTGTATGCCTCTTCTGAAAACTGGCACCCCCCTTGCCTGCCTGGGTGCTGGCAAAGGGTTGCTGTTCTCTGGTCATCCTGGCCAGGATGATGTGCCTCTCTCAGTCCTAGGTACACAGAAGCCTGTGTCAAGAGATCTGGAAAGAGCAAGGGGCACATGGGTGGTATAGGAGTGACTGGAATGTGAACACGTGCAGAGTGTGAGCCTGAAGGTGGAGAGAAACAGCTGGAAAAGAGACAGGGATTCTGTAACATGCAGAGCACAACACGCGCCTCAGTGGTTTGTCCGTGCTCTGTTGAAGCTGCCTGTCAGACTCATGGGTACTGCCAGGGCTGCTCGCTCCTTGTGCTGTGGGGATCCGAATCCCCAGAGTGGGGGCTGCCAGCCCCTGCCTGGCTCCTGCTCTGTAGCACAGGGTGCAGCTGCCTGCTCATGCGCTACTGCTGCCCTGCAGCATGCCGTGCACCTCTGATCTGCAGGGGGACTGCCCAGCTTCCCTCTGGAGCAGAGGAGTCGAGGAGAGTTCAAGCTGGTTCCATGAACCAGCTCTCATGGCACCTGGGGTTTGGGAGGGGAGCTTGGGAGGAGAGCCGCTGCAGTCCCCTGCCTCAGGGCATCTCAGGTGTGTTTTTCCCTCAGACCTCCCCCAGCAAAGTTCAGAGCCCAACTGGGTAAGAACAGGCATAGGGAATTTTGTGATGAAAGGGGCAGTCTTTTCCTGACTCTTTTTCCCAGAGGTGTGGGTTGTTGGCTCCCTGAGCCTTCAGCGGCAGGTCCCTGGGCATTTTCAGCCGGCGGCAGGGCGGCTCGGTGGGTGCCCAGGCGAAGGTCGGGCAGGATCTCTGCAGCGTACACCAGAATAGATGCCCCGGTCTCCTGACCTCCCGCCCTGTGCCTGCGCTTCACATGACAGTCATTGCCCGCAAGATCAGCTTTTCCCTTCTGCCGTTCAAACCCATGATGCTTACGTCTTCCGTGCTTCTACATGGGAGCCAAAAGAAAATTCTTTTTCTTGAAAATCAGATTGTTGACACTATTTTTATGCACGCTCAATGCTAACAGTTGAAATCAATACCCAAAATGTTTGTGCACTTCCTTTGTAGTTTAAACAGCTTGATCTTTGATTTGGTTTTAAAAAATCAGGGCACTGAGTGCTCGCTGATGGTATTTTATTGAGGCTGTATATTGGGCACACTTTTAAAACATGACTTTAAAACAAATTTTAAAAAAAGTTTGTTTCATTTTATCGTTCATCATGTGCAGCTCCTGCAAGAAAAAAAATACCTGCTGCTTGAGAAAGTTTGCAATAAAGCTATTTGGTGTGTAGCGCCGAAGCTCTAGCTTAAAGGGAAAGCAGCACTGTGTCTTGATTTTAAAAATGTCACTATTTTATAGATTTTATTCTGTTTGACCTTTTTTGAAAGCATTGTGATTACTTCCCAAAACATTGATGGGGGTTAAAAGGGAAAGAGGTCCCATTACACCAGAATGGGTTGCTAGTCTCCCTAATGATTCTAACCAGACTTACTCAGGTATTCTTGATCAGTTCTGGGAATGTAAATGGCACAGAGCAATGTGGAAGACATTGCTGAGCATAAGCATTGCAGTACCTGCTGCAAAGCAGCGTGGCCATCAGTTACATGGTCAGATAAGGAAATGTAGTTATTGTTCTTATTTTTAGAGGCATAAATGGGTGTATTTACTTGTTGTCTTTATTATATACCGAACACACAAAACCAGGCGCACACACACAAAAGAGGTATTGCTGATATGAATGTTCCCTGTGGCGTTTTTTGGCACATCATTATCATTAAGGAGGCAGCCCCTGCTCGCTCAAGAGTCTCAAGCACAAGCTGCTGACTAGTTTTGAGAGTGAATGCTAGGTCCCTGGTCATGCCCTGCTTCATTATTAGTGGAAACTCAGGCCTCAATGCATTGGGACAGGCTAAGGCCTAAATTATACCCCAGTGTTCATTTAACATATTGGTGAAAGAGTCTGGGTCTGGAGGAATGCACCACTGTAGGGTTTTTGCAGTCCTTTCCCCAAACTACCAGTAAGTACAGCTGAAAGCTATTACACAGTGTAGCTCCCTTTCTTCCTGACTGATGTCATGGGTGGTGTAGAGGGTTTACCTGGCTGGTGTGTCCCGTGAGAACAGGACCAATCTTTCAGTGGCCTGCAGGAGCCTCTCCAGACAGAGGACTCCTTGTTATGACAGGTAGCTTTCTGAGCATTTCAACAGACGCTTGAGCATGCCAAAAGCATAAAGCACTTGGAAAGGGAGCTTGCAGAATATTTCAACTGTGTTTCTTAAAATAAATGCCGTGGCTTAAATAATAGAAGTTTTCCTCACAGACTGTAGAATAACCACTGAAGCTGAAATAGCATTTGAGTTATGGGATGTGACGTTTGCAAAATTTCCTCAAAATTTAGTAACTGTAGCAAAGATTGGGGAGGTTTTACGCTTTTGTTTTCTAGTGCTTTTGTTCGAAACACCTCATCTCCTTCTGCTCATTATTTTCCACGTCTGTTCAATTCCAATTGCCAGATTTAATAGATGTACATCAGGCACACATTTAGAATCCAGGCAACCTCAGTATACTCATGTCTATGATAAACCTGAGGTCATCATAGCTGTAGGACTGAATCAGATAGTACCTTGCAGTTGGCTGATGGCTGTGAGGGGTGACAGCCCTGTTTCCCTCACACTTTGCTGGCCACTGGAGGAAGATTCCTGGCGTTCAGTGCCATGGCACCTGGACACATGAAAACATCCAGCTCCAGTGCACAGTGCATCTCCTCGGGAAAGGGCTGGGGTTTGCTTTGGCACCCTGCACTAAGATGAGCAGCAGCCTACTGGTGAGAATCAAGATGTGTTGGTGGGAGATGGTGCTGGGAAAGCTATGACGGAGAGGTGTAGGAATTCCAGGGAAGGCTTGATGCAGTGGCTCAGCCAGTGCGGCATTTCCCTCGCTCTTGCGTAAGATGATGTAAGGTGACAAAGAGCTTAACTGTGATCAGTCCTGTTCTGGTGTTGATTAACAGTGACTGCATCGCTTTTGATAGAATTAGAGGAGTGTATAATAGGCCCACAATTAAGTCTGATTTTGATCTTAGCAGCTTTAGACAATAAAAATGAAAATATCATTTGAGATGAGTTCAAGTATTTTTAACAGTGTTGCTCAAAGAGGAAAAGAACCGAGTAGTCAGTGGTTGGTCAGAGCAAGAGAATATGACCTACTTTCATTTCAGAACCAAACACACTTGGCCACACAGGTCTTATTTGCATACTTGAGTTTTTCCTTCGTCTTTCCTTTGTACCAAACCAGGTGACTGCTGTATCACCGCCTTTTCTTGGGAAGGGAAACTCATTCAAAAACATTGTGCTCCTGGTCCTTTTTCGCAACTAATTCCTTTTACAGTTTTCACAGCAGGGGAAAGTACAGCTCTTTCTACTTGGATCTATGTACTGCCAAGCAAAGCATGCATGGTAGGAAAGACACATCCTTTATTATGAATGCCGTAGCTGAGAGCACCTTTGTCACCTGTACTCAGCCACTGGGTTATTAAGAGCTTTGGACTGTGTTACACAGAGAAAAAGATAAAAATAGGGTGTCTGACGCATGCATCCCATGTTGCATGCCAGGAAACTGAATCGCTGTTCCACCAAGTACAGTACCCCAGAGGATACATGGAAAATATGCATGGATATGAACATGCGAGATCTTTCCTCACCAAGAAAAACGCTCAGTCACCCTTTTTTCCCATCCCATTTTACACTGATCCTGTTCGATATTCCCTTTGACTGCTGGCAGGTCTAACAGCCTAACATACTGCAACTCTGCTTTTACTGCCACTGCTCCTCACTATTGAACATGTGGCAATAATACCACTCTCCCATGTTTTGAGGGAACTTTGGAATATTCTTATTGCACCCAGCTGACAGTAAGCAGGATCTTGCCCATTCTCCAGACATTGGCAGCATGGTGAAAACTCCCAAGGCTCAACACTCTCTGTCACAGAAATTGTGCACTGGGTGTATAATCTAAAATAAATCATTCACAGTACATGCCCCTTTAAATGTTAATCTTACATCGCTTTCTTTTATTGCTTCTGCTGGCAAACATGATTATGTGACATAATATAAAAGTAAATAATGTGATGCAATGGGTAAAGCTCAAAGGGAAATACAAATTGGAGATCAGATGCCTCCTAACGCAGAATATAGCATAAAACTTACAGTGACGTGAATTTGAGTTTTGCTTATTTTGAGGGCAGAAGAATCAAGCATAGAGTGATAACATGAATCTTTCTGGATGTTTCTGGCACTTCCTAAATCAGGGAGTAAGTAACTGTGGGTAATGGATCCAAAGCTAAGTACAGCATGGCTCTAGGACAGGGCCTTTAAAAAAAGCAAACATAAATTTAGCTTGAAAATCACAAACCTTAAAAAATAATGCAAAACATGCATCTGAGATATTATTTATTTTCCAGCATGTGAACAATTTTCAGGGGAAGGTAGGTGTGCAAAGCTGAGGACTATGGGTGTTTGATTGCCTCCTGGTAGGAAACCTGTGGGAAAAGCACAAGCTGAGACTCAGCAATAGGTTACAAGGTATGGCAGCAGCCAGGTTCAGATTTAAAGATAAAGCCTAAAATAGAACCCAGTGCAAGACCAATGTTCTTGGTCCTCTTTGCCCGTATTCAGTAAAACATATGGGTACCTTGATGTGCGATTTTGCTTTTGCTGAATTGAGGTTTGAGTTACTCGCTAGTCTATTTTTACCTTTTAAGCAGCCTTGTAATTCAATATGTGTTTGTTTTAATTTTACACTCTCCATAAAAAGCACCCTCCATGACAAGTTGGAGAAGTGACCGCTGGCGATGCATAGAAATTTATTTGCTTGGCATGTCACACTGTCTTACTTTTCCCCCTGCAAACCCACGTGCTGGTCTTGTCCAAAAATACCCCGGGATACCTTGTGTCTCCTCCATTACCTAAGCGTTGCTGCTGAGGCTCTGGAAATGGTGGGGCAGGGAGGATCATCCTGGGACAAATCCAGGTCACTCCGCCAGCCCTGCTCACACACACTGTTGGAATTAATGAGCAGCCAGGGCTGTCATGCGGGGAGATGGGGTGGTGATGAGTAGGACGGTGGCTTCCCCATGGCCACTGGCTGTCCCAGGAGCACACCTGTGATCATCCACTGGCAGCTCAAGCTGCATGTCTGTCTCTGGGGTAGAAAGCCAGAAATCCCTCTTTTTGCAGTGTAGTGCTGATGTGTGTGTCAGGCACTGACAGGTGTTCCATGTGGAGCTGGAGGGAAGTTCCCAGCCCATGGCACCCTGCTGAAGGCAGTGTAAAGGCATGGCTCGGCTTTTCTCCCTCCATTGTTTTGCTGATGCTGCAGATTTTCAAACTGCCACTGATGTGTTTTCAAAATGATGATGCTGGTATGGACCCCCCCGTGTCATGTCATATCATATCATCATATCATATCATATCATATCAATCATCATATCATATCATATCATGCCACAACCCCCTGGCTCTGAGATGCCTTCGTATGGTGTCTCAGGAATGCAGAGCTGATATAATAGTGTAGTGCTAGAAATGAGCTTTGTCCTCCTCCTGTCCCTAAATCCTTCCAGCATCCACGTGCCTTAGGTAAGGATATAAAAGTTGCCTCACCAAATCAAACAAATTAAAATGCTTCTGTTCTCCTCTTGGCTTTTGTGACCAAAGTGTGGGGTGAAAAATCTGCAGTATGCCCAGTTGGTGGTGGAAGATGTGTCTAGGCCCATCATCCTTCCTTGGTCTTGCATTGTTCACTGTGGTACATCAAACTTTGCCATTGGGAATTGCTGTTGCCATTCAGTATGTTTGATAGTGGAGGAAGGGTTTCAGGCCTGTGCTGGCACCCACCCAAATTTTGCAGGGCTTAAGGAATAAAAGTGACTCAAGATGTTTAATAGCATTCCTGCTGTCAGATGGTAAAATACCCAAGAGAGATAACGAGAAATTGTTTTGTGAGATTTAAGGAGAGTGAAAACAGACAAAATACAAATATAAGCACCATTTGAAATGGGTTTCACCACTTGCTTTCGGCTTTATTCAGCTTGGAACTTGCATGTTCCACAAAACTAGTGTCTCCTCACCAAATTATGACAAATTTGTCATATTCAGTGATAGTGAATAACTCATGCCCAAAACCGCCTGAACCATTCACAGAGGAACCTAAATCTACAACAAAGTGAGTAGGTTTGCTCTAGGGTGGGGCATCTACTGGTACAGCCCACCTTGTTCACCCTCCTCTCTCCTGTTGTTGCTAGATCCTCCCTTCCCATGGGACAAGGCTTCAGCAGTAGCCACTGCAAGATAACTGGTTCTATGACACTCATTTTCAGGTGGTAGCCACAAGTGGGACATTGTCTGGGGACTCCACAGCAGTGGGAACCCTGAGTAGCTTCTACAGGAGATGGTGCGGATGAGGTCAGGCTCTGCTTCCTCTGCTGCCTGTGGCAGAAATAACTCTTGTTGTCATCAGAGCAGTCACTGTAACATGGATGAGGTTCAAGCCAGGCCCAAGAGCTTCAATGAGATTTTTGTGCAATTATAACAAGAATTTGACACACATGGTGAGCTACTAATCGTGTAAATGTGATCTGTCTCCATGCTGTCCCAGGAGGTATTTACCAGCATAAAAATCAGCTAATGAGGGGACGGGTCACAAGCAGGAGACTGCTGCTGCATGAGGGATGTCCCAGGAAGCATGACAATGGATGAGCTGTCTTCTTTCCACTTGCAAACTCCGTCAGTTTTGCCTTGCTCAGTACTGTGAAGTACTGTACATTGAGCTCATTGTGGATTTTTGCTGAACACTGCAGCAGAATTTATGCAAAGTTTACTGTGGATGTAGCAGGAGTGCGCAAAAGCTCAGCCCATCTAAAGTGCCTCGGGTCCTTTAGGATAATGAGACATTTTGTGAGTGCACCTTTTTATTGTACCAATATTACATTACAGGAAAAATGGAAGGGGGGAACTTAACACATAGCACCTGTCACAAGTTCTCTTCTTGAATTAGGCTCTCCCGCTTATAAAAATTTAATTGATTCCTAGCAGTTTATGTGCATGGTGCTCAGTGCGCGTTTTCTGTTCTCTTGCCAGCTCCATGGTTACTTAGAAAGTGAGCCACTCACGCTGCAGCTGTTCATTGGGACTGCAGACGACCGCCTGCTGCGACCCCATGCCTTCTACCAGGTTCACCGGATCACCGGCAAGACGGTTTCCACCACCAGCCATGAAACAATACTTTCCAACACCAAAGTCCTGGAAATTCCACTTCTTCCAGAGAACAACATGAGAGCAATGTAAGATCGAGGCACCAAACTCTTACCAGTTTCCTCTTGGTCACCTCACTTAATTTCTTTGGGGTTTGTTTCATTTTTTTTGTGCACAATTTTCCTTTCCCTATCTCTTTTTCCCCCTAAATTTCTGTCTGTAATAGTAGGTTTTCACAACTTTGCTGAGACAAATTACCTCTAATCAGCTTAACAGCAAAATGAACTGCACAAATATTTATGACAACTGATTGCTTTCATTCTGGGGTTTCAGCCAATGTGCTTATTTGCCATTTGAAATAAGTATCTCAGTTACTGAGCTGTAAATATCTCCTACCTCAGCTCCTGCATTTAGTTCCTAAATATGACACCTGTTGCTCCTATACGCACTAGCACAAGGAACAGAGCTGATTAAAATTTATCTTTGGATGTCAAAGGAAACTCTTAGAGAGCATTTCCAAGTACCCTCATGTTTTTTCTGAGACAAATAAAGACACTTATTTCTCACATAATAAAACTCAGCATTTTTCATGGCACTCATTTAGAAACAAATCTTCTAGAACTAAGAGCTATCTCTGAAAACCTTTATTCAAAGATGGTGCAGTTTACAGATTGAGTTGTTAAATCAGGCTAAGTTCAGTGTTATGCAGAAAAGCAGGTGTAGATATCTTAGGATCTCTGAGCTATCTGAGTGATAATTAAGTGCCCTGTAGGTCCATTAAACATGCGTAAACATCGGTATAGGATGATATATAAAGGTTAAAATATCCTTCTGTGTAAGTGACATACATGAGACTCTCCACATGATTTAATCCTGTCCTCTCTGTCTCTCTCCCTCAAATCAACCCAGCCCTTATCTGAGCTGTCTCCCCCCCTCACTCAAATCAACCTAACCCGTATCTGAGGTGTCTGCCTTGGGAGGAATTTCTGTGTGCTTGTGTGCAAGTGAAGCTCTTGATGTGTGTATATAAATACAAATGGATTCATATTTACATATAGATGCATGCACCTTTGTGTGTATATATAGGAACATAGACCAAAAGCAAGGAAGAAATCTTGGCCCCCACCAAACCAAATACCATGGGAAAATCACAATTTCACTCCTTGTTATTCATACAGTTTTCCATGCCTTAATGAAGTGGAAAATGGTATCAGACACCTGAAGCCCTTCTGCACGTAGTGGTTATTAGAAGCTGGTTTGCAGTGTCATGTACAACATGCCCTGGAGTGCCTCATGTAAATAGAAGAGCCAGAATATATCTAGCTGCATTGCCAGCTGGGCTTAGAGTGATCACTCAAAACCTGAGGACCTTTCTCAGTGCATTGTGTTAAAAGTCATGACAAGCCTGCAAAATTACTGGCCCTGTTTGCTGCCACTGTAAGTTGGTGGAGCTACATTGCAGTGAGGGAAATTTCACCAATTTGTACCCACACAGTATTTATCTGGCCCTTTATTTATCCAGTTTGAAACACATTTTGGGCCATCTAGGAATATTATTAGCATTTCATAGGAACATTATTACCATTTCAATCATCTTTCTCCCTAAAATAAAGGTAAGTTACACAGTTTGGGAGCCAAGCTGATTATTTTAATGATGTGTGTGCCAGGTTGTAGTAGAGCTCACTCAAGTATTACAAACAATGCTTTGGCATATATAAGCCTTACACGTGAGTAGTCTAAAAACTCATGTAGCACTAACAATGAATTGAAATTTGGAGCCAAGGACTTTTCTCACACTTCATATGTTCCGGCCCTTATTCAGTGAAACACCAGAGGTCACCTGCACATTTAAACTCTTGCACATTTAGCTGTTCCTACTGACTTCAGATTTCATGTCCATGACTTTACAAGCCTGAATTTAAATACTTTTTCCACTCTGAACTTTACTGACTATAAAGTGTATGTCATTAATTACTCTATTTAATTTACAAGTGTTGCTGTAGGAAAGACAATGTTGAGAAATACACTGTTTCTTCTATATCTTACAGATCTTTGCATAGAATTTTGCCATAAGTACAAATACTGTGTAATTCTGAGAGCTTCACCTGCTAATACGAATTGTTGAGAAGCTTTAATACTTCCATTAGTTTCTTTGATCGTATCAGCAAGGGCATTTTTTTAATTCTGAAATCCATACTTTAAAAAAAATGCAGATCAAAATTGTACTGCAATAGTGCTTGTTTGCAGTTTGCTTCAGAACAGAGCTTCAAAGGTCTGGAGGGGGAATTACACTCTTTGAATTCAAAATAAAATTAACTATGCATATTCAGTGTAATAAAATGCATGCCAGAGACCAGTACCCAGAAGAAATTGCCATGTAGGCTTTGTAGTCATGGCCAAAGCAGAGGTATTTTTGTGGTGGGTATTTTTGAGTGTGTATGTTTACATGTTTTTTGTTCTGAGAACTTCTTCTGTTGAAATATTCTTTGACAAAAATGCTGGCTTGTAAATTCATTCAGGAGAAAACCAAAGTTAAAAAATGAGAGTGAGGTCAGAAATTGTAATAGTTGTATCTGATGAAAAGCATGTTTTTCCGTAATGTTAGGGGAGGACTCAGAGTTTAGTTTTTTTCATGCAGAGCTTCAGCTCAGCGCTCAGCTTGGGAGTATTTCCAACTCATTGAAATACAAACACATTGACAGTAGAACTGACCTCAGGGAGAGCTGTGCTCATTAATAAACATTTTCAGGACTTTGCCCTAGATTAAAAATCATGTCAGATTTTTCTCCAAATTAGCTGTAACAAGTAAAATTGTAAGTAGCCATGTGCTGTAGGTTAGTAACATTTTCTGCACTGCTGTCTCATTCCATTGACTTTTCTAGTCTCACTGTTTCTTTGGGCTTTGGTTAACCTTTAAGTACAATCCTTACCGGATGTGTTGGGGAGGAAGGGTCTTTTAGATTTTCTTCCTCTGGGAACTGACATAACATCCTAAATTTGCGTGCTTAACAGCAGCCACTACCTGCTGCAACAGATAGCCCCAACTCAGCTGCTTGTGAGACTAAACAAAGTCTGCTGTGTTCAGCCTGGTCATTGGGTTGTGCCTGACACCGTTTTTTAAGAAGAGTATTAAGGAGAGAGGGAAGATACTGCACACTTTTGTCTTCGTGAAGTCTGCTTGAAGTGACCTGAATTGCCCTGTGTTTCCTTTTGGATAGCATTGACTGTGCTGGGATATTAAAGCTCCGAAACTCTGACATTGAGCTGCGCAAGGGAGAGACAGACATCGGTCGGAAGAACACCCGTGTGCGTCTGGTCTTCAGGGTTCATATCCCACAAGCCAATGGCAGGACCCTCTCCTTGCAAGTAGCCTCCAACCCCATTGAGTGCTGTAAGTAGCAGCAAACATCCTCCTCTTGCTGGGTATCAGAAAATCTTTTAATCAATTAGGTTGAAAAAGACATCTAAGATGATTGAGTCCACTGTTAACCCAGCACTGCCATGTCCACGCACCTTTTAAATAGTTTTGCACACTTCAACCCCATATACAGTCTTTGTCCACACCAACATGCTCTACGTTGGTTTTGCTTTACATGTCTAGTCAGTGAGCTTTAATCTGCTTTCCAAAAATACCTGGTTGATATTGAGCACAGAAAACCTGTGTCTTGGGAAAAAAATGTGTAGCTTTGTGCATTGAATGCTGTAGAAAAATATATACTTAGAAGTAGAGAGCAGTTAAACTAATAGTAGACAAGGCCTTTGGTTTTGGTGACTCCTTATCATAAAGGTAACTGCCATAGAAGTTTTGGAAAACACCTCTCATGTCCTATTCACTCTGTCTCCCCATCATAAGCAAAAACCAGCAAAAAAAACCCCAGCCCCTTTGAAAAGGAACTAGCAGTATACTAGAGCTGACACACTGGCAGAAGCTGCTTGCAGCTTCAGAAAACCTCTAGAAACCAGGATTTTGCACTGCAGTCTCTTTAAATGAACAGACTGCATTTTATCAGATACACTGGGGCACCCTTCAAAGACACGTGTGTCATTTTTGCCCTGTAAGCCTCATCAGTCTCCTCCACACAAACCAAAATGTATCTGCTTTGTGTAGTGTGGCTAGCACAGGTCTTTCCCATGAGAACTTCTTCTGTGTTTTATAAACAAAGATAAAGTTTGGATGTTGTTAGAACAGTTTCTCAAGATTTGGACAGTTCAGGCCTGGCCAGTCAGGCCTAGGGGGAGGTTTCTGACTGACCAATCTGGGTGACCTCTGAAAAGTCTATATAGGTTGGATTCAAAATAATAAAGTGCCTTTTTTTTCTATGCCACACTGAGAATCTGGGTTTCTTCTCTGCTAGCGGCTCAACAGCAACAGTGTAGCTTTAACACTCCAGCAAAAGTGGTAGAAGCTGAATTTCAGTCTAACTCTCAATGCTAGTTTGGTTGGCTGGATAGACTGAAACAATTTTTTTAGGTTTTGTTGAATTCCACGAAGTGGATCTTTCTGATGCTGACAGAATAGGGGGGAGACTTAACATCTGGCAGGTATGTAGGGGGTGAGCTCAGGCAGAGGGGAGGGGGAGGATGGCCTGACCATCCCTAGCTCCATTCATCCTGGAGGGCAAAGCAAAAAATGGGAGAAGTCATGGTTTCATCCTACTGCTGCTGAAGTTTATGAGACCTTTTCAGTTGCTTCGTGGAAGGCTGAGGTACAATTTGGATCTATCCTGAACTGGTCTGTGCAAAGATGCCAGTCTTGGGGAGTCACTAAATGGGAAGCTGATTGGATTTGTGTCAGGGAACTGCAGCTTTGAGCATTGTGTAATGAGCAAAAGCATGGCACGTGCCTGCTGAAAGAAGCGGAAAACAGGGCAAAAAGTAAATACTAATGTTATTTCCAGTGCAAAGTGTGGAATAAGCTGGTGCCAAAAACTTAATACATTTCTTAGTGCATGTGACACCAGAAGGAACCATATAATCTGGATAAAATGTCACATCATCCCTTGAAGCAGCACTGTCTTCATGTCCCAGTTGAGGAGGGATAAAATTTGTGCCACAAGAATACCAGATTCTGTTTACATGGATCCATGTGTGCTTTGGCATTCAGCTCCTTTTGGAAATATGCTCTCTAATGTGTGAGATGCTGCTGGATCAGAAGGGCCATGGCTGCTGCTGCAGCTGCTGCAAGACAGTTTGCAGAATTTACAGTAGAGTGTATATTGACTGAAATAAGTTTTAGACATGTGTGATCATCTTGTCATGTATGCATTGTAAATAAACAGCATATATGCTAGAGATAGAGAAAATTATTTTAAATAAACGAATTTCCATTAAAATATATTTTCTGATATAATACAGATCAAGCTGAGTTTTAAAACACTCCTTTGTGGTTCTTTTGAATGTGTACTGCTGTTTAACACTATTGTTTACAATCAAAGCACTTGAAAATGGACCATGTTTCCTGTAACCTTGTGACCTTTCTTTTCTTCTGTATCAAACTCAGCTTATCTTATGAGGGTAAGCATAAAGTTACTCACTAATGCACTGTTTACTTTTTTGTGTGTTTGTGGTTGCCTTTTTTTTTTTTTTTAAATCTTCTTTATAACTCTCCAGCTCAGAGATCTGCCCAAGAACTGCCTCTGGTGGAGAAGCAAAGTACTGACAGCTTTCCTGTTATTGGAGGGAAAAAAATGGTACTGACTGGTCATAACTTTCTGCAAGACTCCAAAGTCATCTTTGTGGAGAAAGCTCCAGGTATGTCTTTTCAATCTAGACTCCAACCTGGCTTCCCCCCCCATCCCATCTATGTCAAAGACGAAAGTATAAATATGGTAATGACATTTTCTTCTGCATGTAATATGTTTTCCATGTGGCTGGGCAAAGCAGTGGAAAGGATCTGAGCCGTGCCTAATGCTGAGGTTTCACACTGTGGCAACTGTAGGTACAGGTAGACAGTAGAGACATTGAAAGTCAACCTCTGGCATTTGTTTTTTGTAGCAAACTGTGAGTGTAGTGGGCAGGACCTGTGAGAAGGGTTCAAAATCTCCGGTGCCATGTCTGCCTAAAGCCTGCAATATGGTGCATCTTAAACTTTTCTGTAGTTTGTGCTGCTGGTGGTGTGTGTGCACCTGTGTCTCCTTTGGTGTTCACGAGGCGCTGGCTGAGGAGGAGCTGGAGCACACACATCCATTTGAAGGACAGGTTTACCTCGAGGACCGAGGGAAGGACTGAACACAACTTCCCCCTCCCCCAGCACTGCTCCTGCAGCGCCGTGGTGGTGGGACTGGTTCTCCTGAGGAAGAGTCGCAGGCCAGGCTGAGGCAGGGAAAATGGCACGGAGACAGAGCTGGGGCTGAGGCAGGATGTGCCTGCAGGAGCAATGGATCACAGGGTGACAGTGCATAACGCGTGTGAATGCCCCCTACGGAAATAGACGTCGGGAGTGGAGCTGGGAGTCAGAGTCAGGCTCTGAAACGAGACTGTTAAGGATAGTTTTGAGTCTTGTTTTGGAAAGGGTTTCCCTGGTGCTGGCACAAGCTATGGATTCCTCAGCTGCCGGCTGAACCCCCACCCCGAACTTTAAACAGTCTTGGGCACCCTCAGGCCGCCTGGACCAGCTTTGACGCTTCGCCTGATTAACCCTTCACATCCACAAGGTTCCCACACTGTTCTCTTGCTCACGGCCCCTACCAGCAGCTCAGGAATTTGGGCCACAGGGCAGGATGGCAGGGAGAGCAGGGGAGGCTCTGGAGACAAAGGCACCCAAGTCTTTGGGCTCAGCAAGCTCAGAAGAGTAGAAAACTTCCCTGAAATTTCCCAGTAGGGTCCTGCGTTGATGACATTTAAGCTGCCAAAAGGGCACGGGCAGAGGTAATGCCCTGGCTTCTCAGGGAGAGCCAGTTGGCACATTCCTGTGACCCCCAAGCACTGCACCACACACAGCAGGGATGTGGCTGTGACATCAGCAGAACATCCTTTTTGTTTCTTAAGGAAGTTATAAAAGAAAAGATAAAAGGTGGCATTGCAATTAAAGAAACCTAAATTCTGCTGTCTGTCTTCCCCCCTGGGAGGTAAGAAACTGAGTGTCTACTTTATGTTTAAACTTCCTTTGCTGCACAAAACTGGGTTAGTGTGACTTATCAGGAGTCCTCAATCTGTCTCATTACAAGAAGGGTGCCTTCCTTGATGATTATTTCCTCTCCTCTTCTTTTTTTGAGTTGGAAAATTTTGAAGTATTGCTTCCCAAAGGATTGTGATGGTGATGCTGTTTGCCCACAGAAGGTACCACAGCGTGGATCTGAACATTGTCTCTCTACTCCTATATTCCTATACTACATTAGGTACACTAAAAGCACTGTTAGTTTTCAGTTACAGAATTTAAGGTCCTGCCTGTTTTTAGTGGTCTAACCATAAGTTTGTTGTAGTTGCAGGGCAGTGTAGGCTGCAGGGGCTGAGCCCTTAGAGTCCAGAGTGTAGCATCTCCAGGAGCTGCAATAATAGTTGCTGTGTCAGTAGAAATGACACAGAGAAAGCAAAGCTGCTGGCTAATCCAGGCTGAGCAATTTTTAAGGTTTCCATGATTTGTGTGCTGTGCTGCCTAACACAGCTTGATGCGTTGGACCAAACAAGAGCAATGCATCTTTGCCTTAGTGGCAGACTGCTCTGACTGGATTTTTGAACAGTCACTGTATTTAACGTCAAATGAACTAGCATTAGCAGCCTTCACTTTTGTAAATCAGCACGGGATGTTTCTTTTCCTTTCAGCTCTTGAACATCAGTGAAAGTAGGTCAAGAGAAGGGAACACCAGCATAGTTTCTCTTTCTCTTAGAGAGCTGGTTATGAACTTCTGTGATTAGCTGAAGAAATTCATTAGTTTTGCTGCTGTTACCACTTTCGTTTTTGAATTTGGAATGTCAATCACGTTCCTAGTTGGTAGCAGCCAAACACAGCCATTACAGAGTAATAGGTCAAAGTAATACATCATTGTGCTCATAAAGAGGATGTATCTTTTGTATAAAATTTAAATACTATACTACGTGAACTCATCTCTTCAGTCCTAACTCAGACGGAGTCCCCAGGCTAGGAGGCAGTCTCCTGGAGCTTGTCTAATTCCTCCTAGTCTGCATGCTTATTTGGCTAACACAGGGAGTTTGAGAACACTTTTTGTTTGCCTTTTTTTTCTCCAGCTTTCTCTAAGTCTGCTGAGTGCATTGTGGTCTGCTGAATGTTTCTCCAAGCATTGTCCCAAGCTCTCAGTCTTCAGGGCTAGTCCTCAGCTGCTGTAGTCTCTGGAGGAATAGCATTATGCTGGCCTCCTTTGGTGGGGGAGTCAGTCTGAGCAGTGACTCATACAAGAGGGAATCCCTGAAGAATGATCAAATCAATCCTTCTGCCGGGGGGGGGGGGGGGGAGGGGGCGGGGCGGCAGTGGCTTCTTGCTTTCAGCTTAACCCCTTGCTGGCTGCTGTTCAGCCAAGACGCATATGAAACAGCAAAACAAGCTTTGCAGCCCTGTGACTCTGTGTCTCACACAGGGAAAATGAGGTGTCATGGGGGTGCAGGCACAGCTCAGTGAAAGGACCACAGGAGAAGCACTGTGAGGATCTTCTCTGGAAGGAGAACCCCTCACGGTGAGGTCAGGCAGAAGGCACCTGTTTGGATAAATAATGAGTGTTCAGAAGTAGTCTACAATTTGCTTGAGACTTCTGCAGTACCATAAAAAAACTCTCATGTGTTGATGCAAGACCTTATTTTACCGGATTTTGGGGAATGTTCTGTTGTTTGCACATCAGACCATATTTTCCAGTGATGAGCAATGGTATAAAACAACCAAAGAGACCTAGCAGTACCAAAAATGTTAATGCTAAATGTATTTTGGGAGGTTCACTCTTTTAAATTCAGAATTGCCTTATATTGGGGAGTACCACCACGACTATATGTCTTAAAACTTACACTAATATTTTTTTTTTATCTGCTTCCACTTTTTGTCTCTCTTTATAGTCATGCATTTATCTTCCTGAGGTTCAAAAGTGTCTGGTGCATGTCATGGCTGTTGGGTGCCATGTTGAGGATGGCCAACACCTGTCTGTTTTTCACTGGAAGTACTTCGTAAAATATTAAAAAAGTCTGCAGTTCCTTACTGGCAAAGGCCCTTGATGTCTGTAGGCTGGGGTTTGCTGTGGCAGCAAAGTGTGCATTTTAGGTACAACAGTAGTTGAAATGAAGTTGGTGTTAGCTATGGCAGGAAGTGTTTGGCTAGGAGTAAGAACATGCTGCCTGTTAACATGTACATCTGCATGGATCGTGATTTGGAATTATAGTAAAAGACTGACTTAGTTACTTAAAATTTTAAAAGTTTTTATTTCATTCATAGATTATAAATGTACCAGTCTTAAAAAAAGTCTTGAGGGAAGTTCAGAAAATGTAAAGATGTTTGCAGAGTGTGTTGTAGGGACTGCATATCTATCAGCTACCTCTTCTTGTTAACACTTTCTGCAAATACTCTGTTTTCAAAGCTAACTTTTTTGAGGTAATGTGAGTTACTGAGCACAAAGCAACACAAAAGCCCCACAGCTCGTGGCCATGGAATGACCATCCTGCGTGTTCCGGTTCTAGGGCAGCCCTCCCCCGCAGCAGGGGAGAGCTGCCTTCAGGTTTTGCACTGCTGCAGCTAACATAAATGGCCAGACAGCTGGCTCTTAGAATATCAGATTATGATTAGTGATCTATGAAACTGATCACTGCAGTGAAAAAATCCTGGTTTTCTTCCTTCGGTTCACAAAAAGTATCCTGTAACTGATGACTGAAAGCTCAGTGATGAGACACAAACCCAGTATCCCAAGGAACAAAGCACAGGAAGGTTATGGGTATTTTATGGTATAGGTAAGTTATGGAATGTAGTTCCTGACTTGCTATAGGATGTTTTGGGAAAGAAAGAGTAGCCCTAGGTGTATTTTAGGGGTCAGAAAAAGTCTCGTATTGGGATTTGAAAGTGTTAATCTACACTGAAAAGCACTCCTTGCTATAAAACTGCTCCTTGCTCCTGTAGCTTTTTGCACTGGAACTAGCTCACATATTTCCAGACTTCACAGATTTGGCCAAGTCTAGACATACCTAAGAGATCAGGTAACTGAGTAAATCTTTAGAATCAATTTGTGATCTATGGGCAGAAATGGTCATTTGATGTATTATTATTCATTATCATTGAGTTGAGTTGCCACTAATTAAGTTAGAGCTCCAAACCCATTTCTTTGCTTTTATACTTAGTGACGAAAGCTCAAGGCAAGGGTTTTAAAGAATGAAAAGGCAGAAATGTAACACCCAACTTCACTATGGGATTAGTTTCTCAAATAACACTGACTTTGGTATTTTGGCTCTGGGCTGTTAATGTTGAGGGCAATTATTTTGTCCTGTCAAAGGCTGTGTCTAAGCTTCCCTGTAACAAATGCCGCTCCCTGAAGATGCATCACTCTCTTTGATGGACATTTGTAGAATTCACAATTTGTAACGCTGTATCTCTGAGTAACTCCAGACTTACAGACTTCAATGGTTTTGAAAGAGTTGTTAATTATTCGGATTATTCAAATCAACAGTAATCCTAGCACCTACACACTTCAGGAACTTAATTTTATAACATCCTCAGCTATTGTGCCCAAAGCGTTTTACACTCAAAGTTCCTGAAAGACGGAGAAATAAACAGTGTGTAAGCAACATTTCCTCCCAAGATTTTTCCATTAGAATATATTTAAACAATTAGGGAGTTTTTCAGATTTAGTTATTGTTTCAAATTCTTTGTTCTGCTCTTGTTTTTATTTTGTTAAATGGGTTTTTCTGTCAAAACTGTTCCTCCTCCCTGCTGAACAGGTTTGCTCTTAGAACATGAAGGTGTTGATGTATAATAGCAATAACCAGAGCAGATGAAAGATAACTGGGTGAAGTCACCAGCTCAATTTTTTTTTTTTTATATGCCAAAGGAAATCATAGTTTTGTGTAAGTATTTTAGATGGGAAAACTTAACAGTTTGCCTCCTGTTAGATGTGTGGTCAAGCTCGGTCCTTGTGAATTTTTGCACAAGGGAAGTGCCATATGAAAAAGAAGGAAGCTGGGTGAATTTAAGTGTCCACTCTAGCATTTCACGGGTTTTTTGTTCCTCTTAAATTTCCCTGTCTCTGGCAAAGATCAGAATCAATCAATATCTGCCTTAAAGTACAATTGTCAGTCTTACAAATTTAGTTCTGTTTCCCACATGTTGTGTGAGCAGAATTTACCTTGTCATATGGAAGGTAACTCAAACACAGTCTTTTAACTTCAGGAGAACTTACAAAAAGTTGTGGAAAGTGATATGTTGACGGAACACTTGAGTGGCATGTGAATGGAATGGATGTGTTGGGGAAGCATGTGGGCTTTTTGGTTTGAGTCAGATACACTGTGGAGCTTAGGGTTTGAAGTCTGTTTTGATGTGATGTGATGGTGAGACGGGTGACCTGAGTCTTCGCAGAGCTCCACTTGATAAAAGATCTTACATTCTCAGAGATCTTTCCATTGCCAGTAGCAATTTGGGGGGCAACTGGCCAAAAAGGGGTCATGTTTCACACTGGCAATCATACTGTAGCTCACATAATAAATAAGCAAGTGGCAAAATTCTCCTTCCCTCTCTAGTCTGATAGACAGATACTGCTCAGTTTTGTCTTTATCTGTCTGTTTATCCAAGTTCAGGTTCCACGTTCCAGTTGGCAGTGAACAATTGCACGCTGACTCATGCGCAGTGAGGCTAAAAATTTGGGAAACTAGATAAACTGGAAACTTCAAAGGCGTACAAGTTGGGAGCATGGAGTTCATGTGAAGGTCACTTGAACCTAGTTCCTAGAGATGTATTGATAGCTGAAGGGGTTTCTGGCCAGTGCCCAGAAATAGATATCCTTGGGCGAATTGTGTCATCAGATGCTGGAGTCATTTGATGGTGGAACCCTTTCCCATGCACAGAGGAGTAGTGATGCAGCTTGTAGGAAATGTCAGCACGTTTCAGTTTTTCCTGGCTGTTTAGTCTAGGGAATGGTGAAGACAGAGCAGGACAGCAGCCATACACATGATACGGTGTCAACAGCAACAAGCCTCATCCAGGGTGATGCTCTCAAAATGAAGAATGAGATCAATCAATCAATCAATCACAGATACTTACTGTGGACAACAAAGAAATAAGGAATAACCATATGGTCTCAAAAGTCGCTTGTCTAAGTAATCCTGTAAATTTTTTATTATTTTAGAAAATGTGGCTGAATGCTTCAAGTTTATCCTTTCATGTCTTCCAGACTAAGTGGCTTCAAGCACCTGTATCTGTGCAATCAAAGCTTTGTGTCTGAACTTTTACAACTAGCAAAGGATTTCAAATAGTTTTTACTGTTACTGTTCCAGTAGGACCCGCTGTCCAAACACACAGCCCTTGCAAGAAAGCTGAGAATCTAATGAAGCAATCAGTGCCTAAAGACAGCGGAGAAAAGAAGTATGGTGGGTTCACCTTCGCTGACTGCCCAGTACCCATGAAGCTGCTCTCTCACTCACCCTCCTCAACAGGACAGGGGGGAGAAAATAAAATGAAAATGTTCATGGATCAAGATAAAGACAGGGAAGTTGCTTATCAGTTATTGTTATAGGCAAAATGGGCTCCACCTGAGGAAAATAATTCATTGCCAATTAAAAATGGAGTAGGATAGTGAAAAACAAAGGTAAAACTGAAAACTACCTTTACCACTGCCTCCCTTTCCAAGCTCAACTTCACTCCTTCATTCCTGACTTCTATTTCCTCCCCCTGAGTGGTGCAGAGCATCAGGAAGTGGAGGCTGTGGTCAGTCCATAAAAGCTCCTCTATACCATTCCTTCCTTCCTGTGCTGTTCCCTTGCTCCAGTGTGTGGTCTTCCCATGGGAGAGAGTCATTCATGTACTGCTTCAGTGTGAATCCTCTCTACGAGTTTCAGTCCTTCGGGAACAGTGCGCTTCAGCATGGGTCCCCTGCAGCCATCATTCCTGTTACAAAACCTTCTTCTGCCTGGGCTCTCCTTCACAGGCTGCAGCTCCTGCCAGGAGTGTGGGCTCTAAGTGGCCGCAGATGGATTTCTGCTGTGGTGTGGTTGTCTCCATGGGCTGCAGGGGCACAGCTGCCTCACCATGGTCTTCACCAGAGGCTGCAGGAGAATCTCTGTTGTGGCCACTGGAGCACTTCCTTCCCCTCCTTCACTGTTAATGGGGGTCTCCAGGGGTGTTCCTCTCACTTATTCTCACTCCTCTCTCATGCAGCTGCTGCACAGAGTTTTTTCCCCCTTCTTAAGTATGTTGGCAGAGAGGTTCCACCAGCTTTGCTGAGGAGCTCAGGTTTGGCCAGCTGTGGTCCATCTTGGAGCCGTCAGGAACTGGTTCTGTCAGACATGGGGGTAGCTCCTGGAATCTTCTCCACCCCTGCAGCCCAACCACTAGCCAAGCATTGCTGTGTAAACAAATACAAGGTAGTTCGTTTTTGGGGGGAATGCCTACCTCTTTTGGAAAAGGACAACTCGTTGTCTCCTGTTACTTTCCTGACATCATTAGTTACTTTCCTGACTTGAGTTAGTTCATGTCTCGGGTGGGCATCACAGGAAGAGTGGGGAGAGCTGAGGGAAGAGGAGCATGTTCCGTTTAGGTCTGTTAAGGAAGTAAGATTACACCTTCAGTGTGGAAGAAAATTTAATGGCACCTAAGAGAGAAACAGATAAATTGTTTCCAAAGTGTGCCATCTTGCTGGGAAGCTGGTGTCAAGGCAGAAAATCAAACAAGGGGAGAGGGACCTCAAAGATTGAACCTGACCTTCTTGCACAAGACAAACAAGAAAAGGGACACGAGGGGGACAATGAGATGGAAAAAAAAAATACTGTTCAAAAATTTACTGATTAGACTCTGCCAAAAAGTCACAAGGAGTTGCCATAATGGGATGTTTCTGGAAGTTGAGAAGTTGTGGACATATAGTTGAAGGGTTTGTGTCTCAAAAAATAATGAAGGAAGATTTGAAAGCATTTGGATCAAATTTACATCTTAAGATGAGAAATAACTAGATGTAGCTATAGTACAGGTGGTGGTGTTGGCATCCAGCGCAGAAGTAGAGGAAAAGAATTGTTCATGGAAGAAAAATTTGGAACTTGATTTAAACTGGCTGTTACTCCAATAGTCTGAGGTTTGTTACTCCAATAGTCTGAGAAAATACGAGACAGATTAGACTGACGAAGGTGGACCAGGAATATTTTACTTAACTTCAGCTGCAGAGTCACAGGTTCAGCCTACTGGAGTTTCCCAGAGGAAAGTAAAATCGTGAAGACAAGGAGATGGTGTGAATATAATCAAAACCAGAGTGAAGTGCTGTCATGACTGCTAGTGGGTGGCTGTGCTGGGTGTGCGTTGTTTGACCTGCCTGCTCTAGAGAGATTTTTCAGGGATGTCAAGCTGCAGTTTTACTTGGAAATGGTGTATCTTAGAGCTGGAATTACTTAAAGTTATTAAATAAAACACTCAGACCAATGATAATTTGAATAGGGGGAGGTGCCAGAGAGCACAAATTGCACAACCAGCTTCCATTCTCCTGAAAATAGTATCTGGCGGGTCTTTCCAATGGTTTTGGCTCAAAATGAACCCTGATCAGTCAGTTGTTAGCACTGTGCCTCCTTTTAATTACCTGGACTAAAATTACAGTTTGTTTGCAAACGCTGGAACTCAGAATAATTAAGTCTGTTGGACATACTGTGGTAAAAAGGCAGCTGAAAAGACTCACCGTGCAGGCAAAGTGAGCCCCTCAGCTTTTGGCTTGCCCAGCTGAGCAACCAGAGAGGAAGTGCATGTCTGGCACAGATTCCAAAGTACTGTAAGATCCAATTGGTCCTGGATTTTTATACCTGGTTGCTGCATGATAGTCTCATTGTTAATTCAAGGTTAAGAAGAGAGAAAAAGTAACTTGAGAGTATCTTACTGATGGCAGACACATGGAAGTCTTCAGCAAAAGTGTATAGCTGAAGGAGTGGGCAAAATACATATGCTGCAAAAATGCTTGTGAGGAGACACTGACAAATACAGAACCTTTGATGTGGAAATAAAAATAGGTCAGTTATGCCTGAGCCCTGCCGCGCATGGACGGATGCATGCCAGAAGGCATGCCAAGGATGGGGGAGCAAAGCTGTGGGGACATCTGTAGCAGGACGGTAGGCTGTGAGGAGGGCAGATGAAAAGCTGGGGGACTTCCTGGCATGGAAGTGGGAAATAAAGTAAGTGAAAATCAGACCAGCTGTGTGGTCTCATAGCACAAGTAGTGTAAGAGGAAAGAGCGGAGATGAAGGAGGCTGGAGAGGCAATCAGGGACAAGGTGCTGGGCAGTAGTCAAGCCATGGTACCAGCATGAGTGGCTGGAGGTAGGTAGAGCTGCTGTGAAGGTGGCTCTGGGACCAGAAAGCATCTCACTGCTCAGAGATCCTTAAGAGTTTGAGATCTCAGGAGAACAAAGTACCACTGAGGAGACAGAAGGAAAAGTCCTGGCCACTTGTATTTCAGATACTCTCTGCTAGCATATGCTGTATTTTGCAATGTTTTCTTGCTCTTTTGTGCCATCTTCCCTGTACATCCCATGTCTGACTGCTTGGCTGGGGTTGGTTCCTCCTTAGTGCCTGAGCCTTGCAAATGTCTTTAAGATGTACACCAGTGTGTCAGTGCAGGCATAGAATCCCACCCACTTGCTGGGATCCCCTTCTCTTGTCAGTGTCCAGCCAGGGAAATGTTGTTTGCAGCAAGACACCTGTAAGACCAGCTGAGAAAAGTGCCCTGACTGCTTCTGGCATCCCCAGATCCGAAAGGCTGCTGCCCCTGCAAAATCTGGCACTAGTACACCCATGCCAACCCATAAATGCCAGCTGGTGAGATGGTGCCGGTGGGTTGTGCCCAGGACCAGCATGGGGAGTGCTGTCCTCCAAGCAACAGAGCTTCCTCCTCGCCTCTGTCATTGACAGTCCAACTTGCCCTTCCCCTCGGAGCTGATGTCATCTCTGCACAGAACTGGATAACTCTGAAGTCTAAATTATGATACTTTGCCACAGTCTTCATCCTCTTCTTTGCATGGACACCCATGCACTCCTTCTGAACATGTTCACAGATCAGTCGCCTCCGTGTCATGAGAGTACTCACCAGGGAAGAAGGATTGCAGTGCAAGTCGAAAGCTTGCAAATTCTTCATTCCTTGGGGATTTAAATATGCCTTGTTAAGGCCAAATAGGAGGGTAGACAGTCTTTGCAGAGCACCTCAAAGTGATGCTGCATTGCATCTGTTCCCTGCCTGTTGTGAACATGTTAAAGTAATCTGGGCTATAACATAGGAATTATTGTTCTGGGTAATCTCACAATACATTAATCAAGTAGTGGGTTCCTTTGGGAGGATAAGGCTTGTTTCACCTTTTTACTTGGAATATATGAATGTAAATGCAGATTTACAGTGCAAGCAGCGCAGTCAAACTCTGTTGAAGGGCAGACTGGAAGAATATAAAATGTACCCTGTGTATAGGCAGTGAAATCCTAGATAATGTCTATTCTTCTCATATCTCAAGTGAACACAGGTCCACTAAAGAATATAGACTGTTATAACCTCCTTTAGTAAAGTGTAATCACTTAAATGTACCTGAATGCTCCCATTATGCCCATTTCACAGAGGCAAGATTTAAGTGGTTGCCAGATGTTATACCCTCCTGAGTTTCCAGACTTAGGGTTTTTTTGCTTTTGTATAGTCTTCCCCCTTTCTGCAATCCATCAGTTTGGAAAGTTATGCTCTTGGTTTGATTGTTGTGAGCTTGCAAACCCCTGACACTATGCTTGCAGTTCCCTGGGATACAAAGGTAAATCCAGCCCTAGAAACCCCAGGGGATCTCTCTGGATGGGCAGTGATGAGGGGAAGAAGCTACAAAAATGTCTTTGGAAAGTCTTCACACCTCTTTGTGTTGCTCTTCCATGAGGAAGATCTGTATGTCATGATCTGCAAGGCTCTATCTATGAATAACTGGTACTGCTAGATTTACACTGTTTTTTAGCCCTGCTTCTGTGTTAAAACAGACCTTTACAGTGCCTTTTTATGTGGAAATCTTGTAGCTGGGTGTGGTGGGGAAGCCGCTCGGTGACTCATACTGCAGGGAATTCCCGGATGAATTACAGTATTTTTACTTCTGGACTTGAGCGCAGTTTCCTTCAATGCCTGAGCGAGCGGCCGATGAGAGCAGGCTATAAAGGCCCATTCACCGTTCAGCTGCCCTATGTAAAAACAGGGTGTTTATGCTTTGCAGAGCTGAAAATCCACCCCACATAATCCGTGGGTTCACAGCATTTCGTCATTAGGAATCCCAGGTGCACCGAGTGTCACGGCGACGAAGAAAACAAGGCAGAAGTGGATGGTGGTGGAGCGCACCCGGAGCAGGGATGGCTATAAATAACAAGGATCGGTCTGTAAATGTCAGGCTTCCTGACAAACCTAGTGTCTTCAGCTGGCAGCAGTGCGGATGGCCACCTGTCAGCGCAGCGTCCAGCCTGGGCAGGACAGGGCCATAGCAGCTTCTTCTTCCCCTACACCTCTGTGCTCCAGCGCTGCCTCTTTGGAGGAAGAGGGATTTGAGGGTCATTCACCCAGCCCGTGCATGGTTCCCCCGTGAAGCCTTGGCTCTGTCGGGTCAGTGGCTGTTGCTGATGGCAGTGAGGGAGTAGGGCACTCCACCGGGGATTCTGCAGGGCTTCTGCCCTGCCTCTCTGTGCACGGGTGTTTTGTATTTATTTCCATTCTCTAAAAAACCCTCACAAAATATAGGAAACCAGTATAATACCGTGACCTAACTTTTTAGCTATATAAAGAACTGTCTTTCTCTTCAAATTATTGCACTATAAATCTTAAACATGCCAAAAGAAAGCCAAGCGTTTGGTTTGGAGAAGACACTTCTTATTACTTGGTAAAAGTAAATAGTGAAATGAAAGGGAATGAAATAAGAGCTTTGGAAAAGCTGTTTTCTCCCTTTTCCTCCGTGCCTCCTCCTCTCCTTCCTCTCCTGACTCCATCTCCCCCCCTCCCTGTATAACAACTGCCCATTTGGTACGGTAATTCCAGAGAGCAAACTTTAACGGGAATGCCTGAAATGTGTCTGCTTCAGCTTTGTGTTATGTCTGTAATTTGAATTATTTGCATTTTGGAAAGGTATAAATTGCTCGGGTGTACTTGGGTTGGCTGGCAGCCAGGAGGGAGTTGCCTCAGGCCCAGTCCAGGCGCGTTGCTGCAGATGTGGCAGGCGTACAATGGAAACTTTTGTGGGCGAGGAGCCCTCACTCCTCCAGCACACGCTGACAGGAGGCGGCATCCCGCCTGCTCGCCAGGCTCCCCAGCAGATGGGCACTGGGGCAAAACCGTTTTCTCCAGCATAGGCGGACTATCTTGAGGTTTAGGGTTTTTACAAACCATTCCAAAGCCATTATTCCTTTTTTTTTTTTCTTCCTTTTTAATTTCAGCTGAACTGTTTAAACCTGCAAAACATGTTTACTGTAAAAGGTTGACGTAGTGGTCTAAGGTTTCCCTCCTGGAGCTGGTCCCAGTCCGTGGGTGTTGAGATTTCCCTCTTGGTTCACCAGACGTAATATGAGGAATTGTCTTTCTTTTTTTCTTTTTTTTTTTTGTTTTTTTGGTCTCTTCCTTCATAACAACTTTTTCTCCCTGTGTTTTTTTTAATGAAATGTCACTAGCTGTTAATGAGTTGTCTATTCCCTACTTCTTCCCTCTCTTCCCTTTCCCCTCGGAAAGGGAAGAGAGGGAAGCGATGGTCTGGACAGCGATGGTCTGGACAGCGATGGTCTGGATAGTCCCAAGGGAATTTCTTGAGCAAAACCCATATTGTTCTTATTAGCTTCCAAAGACAAGCTACGGCTTTGGATTTTTATTTTCCTAATAGTTCAGATTGCAGCATCTAAAATACTTCTGAACAAACTCCTTTTGTAATCATAAAAATTTCAAAAATGCATAAAGGCAGTGCTGCGTGAAATAATTGAAAGATTAGCTGGAGATGGAGTCATTTTGAATTTTACTGAAGTATCGTCAGGAAATAAAAACCAGAAACCTGAATCAGATCTTTCGTCTTGCAAAGCACAAATTAAACATAGCAAAAAACCTGAAGTTCTGGTAATCCGTTTACAAAGGCAAATTGAACAAATGTTAACTACTAGTCTGGACGTCTGTAGGTTTGAAAAAAACAACCCAGCAAACCCCTTACAAAGCAGAAGTTCCTAGTATTCGCAACGTGTGTGATAGTGTCGGTGTTGTGTTGCTTTTATAACTGATTGCATTAATTAGGGGCAGGCAGGAAGGGCTACAGGGGCTCTATGAGGAGAGGGCTGGAGGTAAAGGAGGCTGATCCCAGACAGGGGATGTGTCCTGGCTTGCTGAATTTTGGTCAGTTTTTTTTTACTCTGACAGCCCAGGGGAAGCATCTGTTGGATAAATTGTGAAGTGATTGCCAGTCCTCCCGAGAAGTCTACTTCAATTCTGGAATACTCCAAAGGCATCGTTAAGGAGACTTGAGCGCAGTCTGGCTGCTCATTCTCTCCCTGCAGCTGAACGTGGCAGTACCAATTAAAGGGATTCCTTTTCCAGCGTCACAAGTTAAAATGTAGGAAGAAACTAAGGCTAGAACTGCTAATTGTTCTCCTACGGGAAGACCTGCCAAATCCACTGTGGTATTTGTGCTGCAGAGTTCATGTTCTGCTTCTTTCCATACATTAAGAATGGGGTTTTGGACATTAAAACAATCGCCAGGGACAGTCCCTCAGCAGCATTCCTTTCACAGTAGGACAGCTGTACACAAAAATATTATTTACAGACATTTGTAATAAATCAGGCAGTTCCAAATGCGTCACCTCCATCCTGGCCATGAAAGTGAAGAGAGAAGAAAAAGTGCATTCACTCTTTTACCTTTCAGAGAGCTGTTTTTCTAAGGCAGGCCCACATCCATGTGATGAAGTTCAAAATAACTAATATTTGCATTTTCATGTCCCAGTGCTGCAATAAATGTACAAAAGAAATGACATAAGGTCTCAGTTTCTCCTTCATTTCAGTAACATCTGACAGTGGTGGGACTCAGGAAGCTATGTGTGCCTCTGCTGCCCAGCTTATCCAGCAGTCTGCTTATGGCCTTTCATTTGTGTTTATCTAGGCCTGCAGAATGGAAACCTTACAATCTGTATTGTTTTTCTCATTTCTTTCCTGTTCAGGTTTGAAGATGCAAGGAAGTAAAAGCCCTCCTTGTTGTCCAGTGTTTTCTGTATCCATGACATTTAGGAAAAATGACCAATCAAAACTAGTTTCTTCCAAATGACGTGTTCCCAGAAAAAGTTATAGTTGTGGCTTAAATCTATGTTGGCTTGAAAACAGAAATTCAGTAATTTGGGAGGACCCAACACACCACTAAAAGCAGTTCCAGGGGTGGGACGACTTCAAAATGGAGTCTAAAGCTGTGTTCCTCAGCCTATGGCCTTGCCTTTTGACCCAAGCAGCAGAATTATGACTAGGAGTATATTAAAATCAAATCCTGCATGGCTAAGTTGCTTCCTTAATACTGCTTTTTTATTATTATTATTATTTAATATTAATGTTGAATGTGACTTACAGCATAAGTAGTGGTCCAAAGGCAGCACAGGTAGTGGTATTGTTGTCTGAAAATTCAGTGAACTGAGATGTAGAACAGTTGTGTATTTTGTCCAGTCTAGTGGCAGAACAAACTCACAGTGGCTCTCCCCCATTGCAGTGTCGTGCGCTCTGGACTGTGGTTCTTCCCTCCAGAAAAGCTAAAGGGACTCCTGTCACAACTTACCCAGATGGTTCTCTTAGCTGGGCAACACTTCGGGCAATGTGTTGTGAGAGCTGCTTTTCACATATGCAGTGCCCCTTCAAAGAGATTGTTTTTCCAAAAGTCATTCCTTTCTTGGCTTGGTAGAGGAAAAAAGGACAGAACTAGATATCTTTTTTCTTTTGTCTTTTAGATGGTCACCATGTGTGGGAAATGGAAGCCAAAACCGACAAAGAAATGTGCAAGCCAGTAAGTCTGCCTTAAATATTTTAACATCAAGATGAAAAATATATCTTGCCTTCTCCAGCACTGTTACTAAAGAGGGATTTCCAAGGCTTTGGCACTGAAACAGAACAAGTACTTAGGCCTCCCCTCCTGGAAATCTTTCTTTAATGCAAGCATGGGATAAAAAGCCTTTGCTGGAATCTATCCCAAAAGTAGGAGAGACCATTTGGAAAATATTTTTTCATTATCCAGGATGGGCCAGTCCCATCTGCTCATCTTTTGTCTTGCTGGGTCAGTTCTTCCCTGTGCTCTCAAAGCAATTTCTGATCATTTTCCTTGGCTTTCCTCTATCTTCAGCAGAACATGAGTCCCCTCACAGGAGATCAGCCCCACGTTGGAGAAATGTGGCTCCCTCAGCCATGACTCTAAGTGGAAAGTACGTCCACTATTCCAGGTCTGCAGGAATGTGCAATACTTGCAAACCTACAGGCAAACAATTTAAAGATCTTGGCTGAATTCAGGTCAAATGCTAAGAAGAGCATTCCCTGTTACTCTTTCGAAAAGGGAGTTTTTGATGGTCATAGCAGATTTCACTGTGCATATGTGTAAGATGATGCCCTAGAAGCTAAGTCATTAGCTTAGCCCTGTGCTGCAGCATTTGGTTTCTGACAGTGGAAGATAATCTACACATTCTCCAGCCCTTTTTCGTTTTGCACTAGATGTTCTTGCAACAGTGAATCTCCCAACCACAGAAACTAGCATGCTTAAAACTTCCTGAGTTGTTATATAAAAAAATACTGCACTGTGGAAAATGGAAATATTTGAGTAATGCTGTCCTAATGCGTTTCAAAGGAAATTTTGTTAGGTTCAGTTATATCAGGGATGACCTGCCAACTGAGCCGTTGTGCTTTCTCCTGCTGAGTTAGAGACTGTGATTTGATTGTGGTCCCAGATTCTTGATAGAGGCAGGATGAATAGAGCCTTGTCCATGTGCAGTATCATATTTGCTGTCCAAAGGGAAGAAGTGAAGGCTAGTGATTTTGTAAAGATCTGAGCCATGATAAAATAATTTCCTTACTTCTAGAATCCTTGGCTTGGACCCTGGGGTTGGTGGAAAGCCATCCTTGCCCACAAAGCCTACCAGTTTCCCTTCAGAGAGTGTTTCTCCTTGTGAGCCTGGGCACCTTCTTCTTGGGCTTAACTTTTCAATATTATTGTACATCTTGACTGCCTTAGTCATGCCTTGACTTTCTGATTTGTTACTTTTGCAGAATTCATTGGTGGTTGAGATACCACCTTTCCGCAATCAGAGAATTACTAGCCCTGTTCAGGTCAACTTCTATGTCTGCAATGGGAAAAGAAAGAGAAGCCAGTACCAGCTTTTCACCTATCTTCCTGCTAATGGTAACAAAATTAATTCCTTATCTCTTCTAGTAAAAATGGGAGATAATGATGATTTCTTAGAAAGATACATGGTTCTGATAATTCTTTAGTACTTTGAGTATTTTGGAGGTATACCTGGTGCTATAAGAGTGAGAATAAATCCAGGAGAGCTGCCTTTGTCTCTGCTGCCCACACAAGAGACCTTCTCTGCAGATTATTTCCATTTGCATTGGTGGCAGAGACTTTTTGAAACAAGGACTTCTGCTTTTGGGTGCTGAAGAGCCACAGCATGAGCTCACGTGTTTGTGAAGGTGCTGAGCTCTCTGCTAAAGTGCTGTCAACCCTTGGTCTGACTTTCTAACCCCAGAGGGTAAATTGCATTTGAATACCATTTCTGAATTCACACCACAACATTTTAAGTATGTTGGGCTCTGAGCTGGAGGTGGTGTGTGGATTCTCCTTGCAGTCATCTGTCACCTTGCTGCCTTGCACAGTGTGAAAATTGAGATGGACAGCATGGGTTGAGATCAGAGTACTCCATGCAGAATGCTTCATGGATGGGAAATGTTCAGAAATATGAGCCAGTATTTTTTTTTGAGCTTACATTGGTAGCTGTGAAGTGACAATAAAGTCACTCATGATAGCTGAATTCCAAGCAGGCTTGTATGAAGATTTTAATAGCTAGTAAATGTCGATTTTTTTTTTTAATTTTTTTTTTTTTTAATTTCTTTAATACTTGAAATGGCTTATACTGAGAACACTCCTTTGGGGAAAGTAGGGAAAAAAGGTGGTTGCTTCGTTGTTGTCTTGGAAGGAAGAGGAATTAGAAAAAATCACTAGGTTATGCTTTTTATTAGACTTTCCAAGCAAAAATAATCCTTCTGTGGGAAATACCCGCAAAGGAATACTCAAGTCATGTCACAGGACTTGAAGAGGCATTCTGACTTTTTGTAGGTGAAGTCTCATAATGTACACGTTTGCAATTTCACCCAGTTATCATGCATGCACTTTTATCAGGACTTAAATTTAAAGTTAGAGTACAGGAAACCTGACATGGCAACTGAGTGCTTATTGCATGTGTTCTGTGTAGCTATGCTTCACTGAATCAGCCTACTTATGCAAACTTCATCCCCAGTGGGGATGTCTGTGTATATTTAAAGACTGTTCATCTCTTAAATCGGAAAGAAAAAGAGTTGTTATTCTCTTTCACAACACTTTTCAGCAACAAAAACCAGTTGTAGAGGCAATCAGGTATTGCCTTGTCAGCCAAGTAACCCTCATAAATATTTCAGATTCAGGCCTCATGTTAACTGCTGTTTATTAAGCAGCATCTTCCCTCCAGTCTTTACATAGGCCCTTTCTTATGATTGTATTCTAAACCCTGGGAACAGTGTGCTCTCCTGCAGAGTTGGTTTATGCTACCATCATTCTATGTTTGAAACATTTGATTTTTCATTTGATGTGAAGAGATGGGAATATATACCTAGTGACAGCAGACCTAGTGACAACAGACAACAGCCTAGGCTTTATTCTGCAAAGACATCTTTAATTATGGTAATTGTTGAAAACATTAGGAATCTTGTTTAGTCTGCTGTACCAATTTAAATTCAAGTGAAATCTTTTCATTTCAGTGTAAGGAAACCCGAAAGAAAAAGTGTAACACCAGGGAAGGGTAGGGTAAAGGAAAGCAGGTATTCCTAGTAAATATTCCTTCCATTCCTGTTTGGTTCTCCACTACCATTCTCCTAATACATATGCATATGTGCGTATAGGTAATTGAAAAACATGTTTCGTTCTTTGCAGCCTCTCCCGTAGCAGTGGTAAAAGTGAATGTGCTTCTGCAATCATCAGAATTAATAGTATAGTATGTTTTTATTGTGCATGTGTTGTAATGCCTGTGTTACAGCTGTAAGGTTTTGCCCTTACGTGGCTGGTGGTTTTTTTCATCATGCCTTTCAAAGATAGATACAATCACCTCAAATATGTATTTAGAAAACATGTACTATGACTGAATCAGTCATTTATGCTGCTGTATTTCTAGGAGTGTTTTTAGGCTTTATTTGATTTCAATCACAGTGTTCTTTTACTGTTTCAAGACACTGTAGAAAACCAAAGTCTGCCTCATGAAGAAAAAATACCTGAGTCAAGAACCACTGGGTGATCAGTGTAAAAAAAATGTAGATGAGATAAGCATGATTTTGGCCCGGGTAACACTTTGTCTGTTGTTTAAACAAATCCTACAAACAGAATGTGTAGGGTTTTGGCAGGCAAATGTCAGAGTGATCTCTGTAAGTGTAAGATGTGTAAGTGTAAGATGTGGTTTTACACAAATCAGATGCTATCCTGTAAGCTGCTTCTCCTTCTGTGCTTTAGGACCAATCAAATGCTGTATTTCAGTGCCTACCATGGTTTTGTAGGTATTTCTGTGTGAGGGAGCTTTTAAAAGCTTCATGACGCACATCAGACATGTATTTCACAGCTCAACTGGACTGTGCCAAAGCAAAATACCGTATATGGACTAAAGCCTAAATATTGTGTGAGCCCCCTGGCCATGCTCCTGTGTTGGGTGTGGGCACACACAGACCAGTGGCAGAGCCAAGGGCTCGCTGTGCAGCTCCCACCCCCACCGCAGGGCAGTAGGGGTTTTTTTCTGTAGCTCCTATTTCTCCTCATTCCCTAGGGGAAAACAGCCAATGGATCCAGGGACACGTGGCCTCATTCATCCCACCTCCCATGGATGGTCCTATAGCATCTCCATGGAGTACAGCTCTGTGACATGCAGCCAGCACAAGCTGCCATCTCCAGCAGAGTGTTATTTCGCCGCCACAGGGCTTCTCCCGTGCTGCGGAGATGTGGCAGGATTGTACCTTTCCTCTGTTAGTTCAAGTGTTTCGCAGAGCAGGAACTTACTTGGTGAAGATGAGTTCCTGCTTCAGAAATAAAAAAACTGCTGTAAAAATGAAAATCTTACTGCTCTGTAAATGCAAAGTTTAAATAACAAAACAAAATGGAAAGTAGACGCTTCACAAAAGGAGCCAAGGTCTTGAAAATAAGTTTGCTTAAGTCTTTGGCTTGGGACAGATTATAAACCTAAGTATTCATAATCCACTTTTAATTGAAATTTTGATTTATTGTTCTGCTAAATTTGAGCAACTCCTGAGTCCTGTATTAGCCTGTATTGTGCAGAAATTACTGTAATGTCATTTTTTTAGTATTACTTCAAGGATACACATCACTGAGCAATTGTATATCAGTTTTGTCCTGGAGCCTGCAGACTGTAGGCTCTTGAGACTCCTCCGCAAACATGCCTGGTGCAGAAATATAAGTAGTTTCCATACCATTCTGGCACAGGTGAATTCCCACAGCTCATATGGTAAGTACTGATACGTATTGCATTGCCGCATCCCTTCAGAATATGAGGAGGAAGGCTTTGGACCAGGCGCTGCAGTCAGGAGTCTGAGCAGAGCGCAATGAGCAGACCCTTGGATGTTCAGCTTTCAAAGCATCTCTGCTGCTGTGGGCTCTGTGCAGGGGGAGCTCTGCAGCTCTGTTATGTGCAGCAGAACATTTTGGAAAACCACTGGCAAACACTGCACTTGGGAACCCTACTGTCTAGAAAAATGCTTTGTTTCGATTTCTGCTCATGACTGCATATCATTTTGTTTCTATGAATTTATTATATCATTGGCCCATATATGCATTTGAAACATGAGGAGCAGTTCTCTGAAATCACTAGGTGTAAGCAGTAGCATTTCAGGGTAAAACTAACCTGGAGAGTCTGAAGAAGCACGGAGGCAACCAGACCTGTATGCTGTGGTTCCAAATCCAGTATTTTCATCTGATAAGAAAGCTGAAGGAGTTCTCCTGCTCAGAAGACTTTAAACAATGCATGATAAGGATTAGATGTCTGTCTGTTTACATTTCTTTTAATTAGGTGCAAAACTTAGAGGAAATGTGTTCAAAACTTATTTTGGCAGATAGGAGTGAGTGCTATGTTTTCTGTTATCCAGTGAATATTGATATCAATAATGTTGAACACAGGAAGGTTTTTCTTTGAATTTTATTTAGACAAGTGGCAATATTTGACTAAGGAAAGACAGGCTAGTTTGTCTAGAAAATATGTAATAAAAAGGAAAAAGGAAAGTCGATGTGTTTCTTCTACTGGAATGAAAAATACGCTTTTGCAAAAAGTTGATCATAAAGCATTGCCAGTTTCTGTTTCTGTCAGGCTTCTTAATTGTCAAAGCATTATTAAAAGATAATTTCATTGCTTCTAGTATTTATTTAAATGGTGTTGATATTCTGGGTAATTTTTACTGTGAGATACATTTTGCTCCCCACGGGGCCAGATTTCCAACTGCACAGCCTACAATCACAGAGCCAGCATTTCTGCAATTCCTTTGCCTCCCTGCTGTTATTTTCACAAGTCTCCAAGGTGTTGAGCTCCTCTGAAAACCTGGCCGCAGTGACTTGGTGGGGATGGAAATCCTTTGAGTCTGTGTGTGTGGAGTTGTGCTGAGAGCCTGCCTGTGGTGACTAGATATGCCTTAATATTGTGGTTTACAGCCCAGTGGCACAGAAGTGAAGCTCTTAGCGTTATAGAATAGAGTCATAGAATATCTCAAGTTTGAAGGGACAATAGGGATCATTAAGTCCAACTCCCCGGTCCTCGCAGGACAACCCCTTGGTGTACATCTGAAAAGGGTGACAACTGCCCACAATGCATTGTTGTCAGCATCCTCCTGACCTCCTGCCTCTGCTCTATAATTATCCCGTCCGCCATACAGATGGGTACAGTCAGCACTTTTCTGGTGGCTGCCTTGAGCAGCCATGCCTCTGTTTCACCTCAGCTCTTCCACCCACACCTCACTCTCTAAGTTAAAAGATGACATCAGCCACCTTAGCAGAAAACTACAAAATGCGGATGCAAAGTGTTGCTGCTCTGATGTGACACAGCATGTGGCTTGTGCTGATTGTCTCCTGACACTTCTCACCTCTCAGTATTTGTTGAATTTTCCTGCTTGAGGTCGGCAAAATTATTAGCCTAGTCCTTTATGCAAAACAATGGTGATTTGGGGGCTGCTGGGCCAAATGCGGGGCCTGTGTTGTGAAAGGATCGTAGCTGGTGGCTAGTGCAATATGACCACAGCAGCATCTCAACAAGGGCACTGAGCGTGGCTGAGTCAGGCCTGGAGCCTCGGACCTGCTGGAGGCATTTCCATTCACAAGAGTATCCGGACTGCTGCAAAGCCAGCATATGGCAGGACAGGGCAACAGAAGGGACAGGGTGAAAGACTGGCCTCAGGGACCTTATTTTAGGTGAAAATAGGAATCAGTTACTCATTTTTTACACTATACACTGACAGAGTTTATTTCATTTTGGCTACTCAGTGGCTGATTGTTCCTTTTGAAATTTAGCAGAGTAACTAAAAGCAGGCAGGGTTTTGTCAGAGTCCCATTCCCATTTAAGACAACCACAAATTTCATCATTGCCAGGTGCATCAGCCCCTCCACTCCCATCCAGGAGCCGCACGAGTGTGTGGCAGAGCAGAGGAGGCATGTGTTGCACTCCCCAGCATTACACCCTCAGGTGCTGGGTACCCACTGAAGCTGCCCACGCTTCATCCATTGCCCACGCTTCATCCAGGAGACATCCATTTTCAGCAGTCAGCCAGAGCCTAGCCAGCTGCATCCAACCTGCTGATGGAGTCAGTCTTGAGCGCTATATGGAGGTGGAACGCTGCCTCTGTGTGGTGCTCCATCTTCACCTGGAAGGCCCGGAAGAAGCATTGCCTGTGTGACGTCCCTGGGACAGGCAGGAGTTGACCATGAGCAATTATCACCCATAATAGTTACCTTGCAGTGCATAAAATTGTCTTTTGTCAGTACCTCCCCTTTCAAATATTCCTCTTCAGATGAGAAAACCTAGCCTATAGTTTTGATCATTGAACTCCTCTGCATGAGCATTTTGAGGACTCCTTTCCTTGCTTCCCAGTGATTTCATATACATATGTTAACAAGCATGGGGCTTTAGGATCTTCCAGTTAGCTTAAAAGCCAAAAGGTAAAATTTGTGTGAGTGAGCATGGTTTAGAATTACATGGGAGATTACATGAAGATGCTTCTTTTTGTTTTTCTTGAGTGGCTGATCACCATCATTAATCTAGCCCCATGATTGATCCTAAAAGAGATGCAGTGGTGGAAGCTGCTGGAGGTGAAATGCACGGGGCAAGGAAGTCTTGCTGATGGTGGGAGAAGCTGCATCCTCCTCTGAAGACAAAGACCATGTTAGAGCCAAGGTGGCTGAGGTCAGCCAAATCCAAACACCTCTCCAGAGAGGGTGGGTCTGTGGGTAGGACTGGTGCAGTAAGGACGCCCTCCTGCCAGCCTGTCCTTGCTGAGCATCTCACATGACTGCCAGTGATGAGGACCATGGGGCTGCCATTGTGCTGCTGACTTGCAGGATCCTGCCTGCAGACCCTGCTTTCCTATTCTCCATGTGCCGGGGAGAAAGGGTAAAGTCAGCACTGGTGGTGTAGTGTTGTGTAGCATCATCAGAAAAGACCTTACCCCAGTGACATAGAAAGCCTTGGCCAGTGCAACCTGTGTGTTGTGCACAGCAAAACCACCAGCTGAAGGCAGCAGTTGAGCCAGGTGCTGCACCACAGTGTGGAAGCAGTGCTAGAGCAGCTCAAGTGGGCATATCACAGGACTTGATTTTCCTATTCAACATTGTAGTATTTAACAAAGTGTCATGATGGAAAACTGTGCCTTTTAAGAATTTTTATCTCTTTCTTTTGAAAGAAGGTTAATGCATATTTTCTGTACTAGCACAACCCAAATGCCCTCCACCTACCTTCCACTTCTCCCACCTGTTTTAGTAGTGGATGCAATACCGTATATTATCTTCTGTCTCATAAATATGTGTAGAATAACCTAATAGTTTAACAGCTGTTAAAAAGCATTTAGCAAATGAGTTATCTGGAAAGCACTTCCAAATCAGGTAATGGCACTGTCCGAGATTATATGCTGAGGTGTAAGTGCAAGGCTTCCATCTCCCTGGAGCTATTCTTGTATAAGAGTGTACATATGCATCTGAACCCATAAAAATCTATACACAAAACCCAAAAAGGGCAGGCAGGCATGTTTTAGAGTTAGCCATCCTGATGAGCAGCACCAGTAAGCAGTGTACTAGCAAGACAGGGTGAGTTCAGATACTTGCGCAGGTAAAAGTTGCATTCACACGTGTGTTGCCTGCAGCGTCTTGATAGCAAGAGGCTCCCTTTGTGTCTGAGTCACTGTGCTCTGGATTTAGTAACTAAAAGCAAAGGCTTGATAGCAGCTTGACCTTTAAAAATGTTGTGGTTTAACAGGTGCCTAGGGGAAAACACGCACTTCACGGACAGCATCTGCACAGGTCGTTGTAGTGACTGTCTCACAAGATCCCTGGGGCCAAGTGCTTATCCCTTGTCACTGAGATTGCCACTGCTGCACACATGTTGGCAGGGCATTTCAGGAAGTTTTGCTCAGCTGCTGCTGCTTGGGTGTTACTGAAGCAGGGATTATGTTTTGTGAGGGCAGCAAGACCCTTGCCTCTCCCCGACACTGACTGCTCCACAGTCAGAACAAGGGGTGAGGCCTCAAGTATGCTGGATCCAGCCAGTACTGCAGCAGCAGCCAGGATTTTGTCTTTGCATTAATTCAGAGTGGCTAAACTGTACATGGAGATGCGTTCACATGTCTAGCTAGTCTCTGGTCAAACAACAGCAAAGCAGCAGCAGGAGCTGGGGTGACCTATGCAGTGTCTTCTGAAGGTGTCCTGACAGTATCGAAACTGACTGACAAGGGTGGATTTCAAAGGCACAAACAGCCTTTCTGAGCTCAACTCAGTAATGAGCATTTAGACACCTAACTGCTCAGCTCTCTTTGAAAGTCTCATCCCAAATTATTACCAATTGCAGACATTTAGTCCAGAAGTTGAAGAAATGTGTGTGTGCACATGATGGAAAAAGTAGTGTTTTGATTTTCATACTCTAACCAAAATCTGTGTGCTGGTGCCAGGGAACTACATCATAGTCTGCACCATGAAAGGAAGCTATTTTGTTGGACAGTTCAATCAAACTTAAGGGTAAAATAAATACATTGTAGTGCCTAAATGTCTACACTGGTAATACATGGAAATGGGAATTTGTTAGTTAAATGTTAATCAGGATAAACTTCTATTTAATTTATACAGATTTATTTTTTAAGTTCAAATATTTTAAAAACATCCCCCCCAAAAATAAAAGTTTAAAACCCATCTGGATTGCTAAAGTGCAAAAGCATACACACTTGTTAGAATTGTCAAAAAATACATATAATTTATATCTGAGCACTTTCTGACTCCCTTTACTGAATGTGCATGATTTATTATTTTTCTTCTAGGTTTGATATATTAACTTTTTACCTGCTAGAAAAGCCTTTCATTTAAATGTGGGCTTGCAGAACTGGCTGAAATATTTCTCCCAGATTCAGACACATACAGAAGGACCATTGTCTTCCAACACTGCCTTGGTATGATGTCATAACCCCGATCTCTCTGAGTAAGAAGCTTTGATTTATGGCTAGGGCTGCTGCCAATGCGTGGTTCTCAGAAATTCATGTTAAATTAGATGACATAACGACATGAGTTCAGAGTCTGAGAAGGCATAATCGAACCATTGAAAACCAATTAGAAATTAATTTGCTTATCAGACTAATTTAGAACAGTGATCTCTGTCATATTTTAATATTGAAAATTGAGGACTATTTATTATCAGCTGACCTAATGCATTGTGAAGTAACAGGCATTTAAAAATTCACCACACCAACCAAACTTGTGTTCTTTTTTCTCTTTTTAGGGCAAGGGCCAGATCCTTCAGCACTCTTAATTGAATAATGTTCCTTCTGAGACTGAGCATATATAGAAAGAGTATCATCTTTTGTTTTTACAATTTCACAAATTCCAGCTTCATTTCTGCAGTTTATTATAGGCGAATCTCAGTGTATGGCAAATTCAGTCACTATTTTTTGTTCTAGCCAGCTGAGAGTCTGCAAGACTGGGTGCTATCTCAGCACCATGGAGCAGTTTTGAGACAGAACAATTGTTGCTATTTTATATGGTTTTGCTGGATTTAAGAAATTACTATTTCTGCTAAAAGTGCTTGCAGGTTCTGAACAACTGTAGGGCTTTGCAGTTAATTGCCAGCCCAGGCCTGCTGTGTGACTAACTAGGATTATCTCTTCTAGCTGGCAGGATTTTACCAAGTCATTCAAGATTTGAAATATTTGAGCTAGAAGTTAGTTAGGCTAATAATTAGAGTTAGGCTCTGTTAAGTATTAATCCTGAGAAAATCAATGGTACTGTCTATATCACATTGAATCTCCTGTGTGAAATACTCAGTTGTGGAAGTGAGTGATGATGGAAATGGATGTGTGTTATGGCAGTTAGCTTACCATGCCTCCCCAGAGATATATAACAGGGCTCAAAACCCCCTTTTCAAGCTTGGGTTTGTAAAGACTTGCAGTTCAACAAGCACAAGTCAGTAGGTAAGTGGTAACTTGCGTACCCAACTAGCCAGTAAACAGCCCTGTCTGCTGTGCAGAGGCTTCTGCTGTGGGTTGCCCAGGGTTCTCCTGTGCACAGCCAGGATTTGGATTTGGTCCTTGAGGGTCCCTTCCAACTCAGGGTGTTCTGTGATTTTCCTATCTAGGAGAAAATGGTGAAGGTGGGCATTAAGGTTTGTATCCTGTTCTCAGTCAGCTGCAGTTGCTCACCCTTGCTGAGCATCTCAGTCCCCCAGAAGTCAGTGAGACAGGGTGTGAGGGTATGTTAGTTCCTGGTAGACTCATTACAGTGTTTGAGTAATGCCATAGATGCTGTGATGGTAAGTGGGTAGCCAGTGAGGACAGTTACAAGTTGTTCCTGCATTGGTTTGGGAAGGTGTGCCTTCAAATACCATGGCTCTTACTTTGGGCCCTCTAAAGTCCTTTGAGAAGTGGAAGAAAACAGTTGCCCTTTCAAAGAAAGAATATAAGGTGATGTACACCTACTTTTGACGCAATCAGAGTATTTTCAGAATGACCAGATCAGACTCACAGCTAGTTTAAGTTGAATTTGCAAGTGCAAACAGATTTTTGGTCTTTGTTACTCTGTTCAGTGAAGTTACATAGGCTGGGGAGAAGCAGGTAACAGAATAGAGTACCATAAATAAACCATTAAGTGATGTAATGTGGCAATTTATGGTATTGTGTCCTCTACAAGTCAAGCACTACCGTTGTTCATGTAAAATACTAAAGCTGAGTTATGGCCAGAAAGGGGAGGGTTAATGTCTCACCTTGACATGCTCAACTTTACAGGTCTGATTCCAGATCATCTGGATTATAAGTAGTGGTATCTTCATGGAAAAAAATAAAAAATCCTACACACCTTCCTTCTCCAAACTGGTATCCCATGAAGACATTTGCAGTTTTTTAACAGGGAATTAGTGGCTGCCACACCAGTTTGTAGGATGCACATGCTCACTCTGCATGGAGTTAATTGCTATGCAAATGGCAAAGCACAGAAAAGTCAGATACAAATCCCTTCACCATTTCAGCAGGAATACTTTTTCTGTCTTCCTGTGTGATACTTATTCTAGTGATGAAATTAGCATACAAACAAAATATAGAATACTGAGCAAGTGATGACTTTTTTTACTGTGTTGAAAAAATACATTAAAAAAGGTAATGGAGACAGTTCAGTTGAACAAGTTCAAGCAACTCTAAGCATAAGTGCAGGCAGTATCTGTCCATTTAAAGACAGTTTGTTCCCCATTACATGAAATAACTGATGCTCAGAAGTATTAGTTCAGAGCAAAACAGTGTCAACAGATATCAAATAAAATGGAGGTGCCATTTGTTCTCATATCCTTCTTTCTTGTTTCCCTCTCTGGCTACCAGCCTGCCGTTAGCAAACAAACTACTGTGACTTGCCCAGACTAGCCCTGACCAGTCTCTATTTTCCTATTGAACTCTGAATTTATAGGCACTAGGAGTGTCCTTGTTTGCTGTCACCATCTCCAAGTGAGATTTTGGACTAACAGGTGTGCAGCAGAGTTCCTCCCACCCATCACGCCTTCACCTGGTGCAGAGCCGGACTTACTAGTGATCTTCCACAGGCTGCAGTATGTCTATTTCACTGTAGCGACACACAAAAGGAGATTCACAGTATTCATGGCCACTAACCAGACCTCCAAATGGACCCCATAGCATTGCTTTTGTAAAGAAAAAACTCAGTGAAGTGATATAAAAGTGTTTGGCAAGCCAGGTATCAAAGATGTGCTGCAGAAAAGCTACAATGAAAAGCCAGGCTGGGATCAGGAATCTGCCTTTTGTGCAGCCTCCAGCCTGCCTGCCACCAGGGCTATAACCCTTTACTAGGTTATAACAAGTCAGACAACTCCAGGATTTACAGGAGTTGTATTGCCAGTGGTTGAGCTTGGAATTATTTAGCACAGGTGTTTCTATAACAGTGATATATTGGGAAAATTCAGTGTTCAACAACCATCATATTTCCAGCTGTGCTGTGGTTAGTGCTAGCACAGTGAACCTGATATAAAACATGTGAGAATATTTGCTAGCTCAGGAACTTGTTAAAGGTATTTTCTTACAATATCTGAGCTGCTGTGTTTACCTAGGTGTGTTTCTTTGGTCTTGCATTTTCCTAAAGGGTGCAATAGTGGTTTTGTAAAGCTGTCACTGAACCTGGAACCTGCTTCTCTGCTACCAAGTGCATTAGTAGCCCTGCTAGCCAGTGTGCAGCACACAAGCTGATGAAAATAAGATTATGAGAAATCCAATGACAGTCTATCAGCCCTAGCATATTTGTCTTGAGCAGCACCTGTGCATCTGTTACGTATATAGACCTCTTTTTATTAGAGGTGCTAGAAATCTTGAAACAAGTGTTGCAAGCATCTACACGTAAAAGAATGTAAAAGGAACAAAGTTAACAAGGGGCTCAGGGACTGTAAAACAAAGGTAGTGAAGTGTATTCACCACCAGCAAAATCTGTGAGTGTTAAAAGAGGTTTTATATGTACACATGGACAAGTGTGCATTTTAAGGGGCTCAAAAAGACTCATACACAAACACAATAAATGGCTGGACAATGTGTAAAGGCTTTTGTAAAACACATGCAAATAAATACACAGTCAGTGACACGTAACACACATGTATCTGAGCTGCATTGCGGAAAGGTGTTTCATTATAAACTTTGTGCCACAATGAGTTGATTATTAGAATATTCTAAAAAATATTCTCTGGTGTCACCAGAAATTTTTGCATCTGTACTCAATTGCTGTATGCATTAGAGTCACACCTCTCTAGGAGAAAATACATCTACAGTGTAGCTTGGCCCTATTATTTGTAATTTTACTGATAGAGAAAGGGGGTGAATTCTACCTGTGCACTGCATGTGTTGTAGGAGAATCTTCAAAGACACCTCTCTTTGATTTTAGAGAGAAAGTAAATGCTGAAAAGAAACTTTGATTTGGGGTAGGGTCTTCTGTGATTTGAGAAGGCAGCTCTACATTTGTCATGACTGCGTTGATGCTCATTGACAATCATTTCTGTTCACATTCTGGTCGTTTTTAGAGAAATGACAGCTCAATTAGGGCATTGTTTGGGACAGTGGGTAGAGCAATTTTTCTTGGTAGTCAGAGACTGACTGACATTTGTTAGGAGCTGGCATTAAAAGCAATTAAATGCAATTATGTAAAAAACTAAATAAATCAAATCCTACCCTGTATAAAATACCCTCATAATTGAAAACTTCTTCTACATAGTACTTTGTCATGTATCTTTACAACTTTATTTTCATTGAACTCTGAAAGCGCCATCTCTACCTTATTATACTCAAATTTACTCTGTGTACAGACATTTATCAAATGGGCCATCGGTAGCTGTAGAAATGCTGTAGAAATGCAGAAATGCAGTACTCTATCCAAGTTAAAATTCTTGCCTTGATTACTACAAATCCATGGAGCCCTTGGGTCCAAAGCTTCCACTGAAGCACAGCTATTTGCAAATAGATTTTTATAGCACATTAGTGCTGGAGGAGAGTCTAAAGAAAATAGTCCTTTTCAGTATTAGAACCAGCTGTGACTTTCTTGTGCTGATGACTCATTCTTTTTTTTTTTTTTTTTTTTTTTATAGGGTGGGAGAACTAGGCAAAAGACACACAGAGTCTTATTCACGACGTTGTTTGTTTTGCAAAGGGTATCCTAGCCACAAGCCAACTTGATCATACCAATATGCAACTCATGTTTATTTAAAACCTTTTTTCTTTTAACAGTTCCAATTATAAAAACAGAACCCACAGATGACTATGAGCCTGTTCAAACCTGTGGACCAATGAACCAAGGCTTAAGCCCTCTCTCTAAACCGTACTACAGTCAGCAGATCATGATGCCTCCTGATCCTGGTTCATGCCTCGTGGCCGGCTTTGCCTCCTGTCAGCAGAGAAATGCTGTGATGTCACCCTCTCCCAACGCAAGCCCCAAGCTGCACGACCTTTCGTCCTCTCCTTACAAGTGCATCCCCAACCCGGGCCACAGTCACCTCGGACTTCAGCAGCCCGCTGGAGGTGTCCCCACCATACAGGAAGTGCCAAGGTCTATAGTTGTGCACCCAAGTCCCCCCGAGCAATCATCTCACGTCATGCTGCAGCCGCAGGTGAGTCACCATCTGAGCAGTAGCTGTCCCCTTGGTTATCAACAAACACTCTATCCCAACAGTCCCTCTTCTCCAGTTCCATCTGTTACCCAAGAGCCAACCTATTTGCAGTCCTGCAGTCCAACTCACTCATCCATAATGGGTCAACAGCAGCAACAACTGCCGAAGGTTCACAGAAATGAGTCTCCAACAACCCAACCACTGTCATTGCCAGAGTTACATGAGGAAAGTAATCATAATTTGGCCCCTATTCCTGTAACGATCAAGCGAGAACCTGAGGAATTGGACCAGATGTACCTGGATGATGGTAAGTCTTCCACAGCGTAGGTTTGCATTCACCATGTTGCTCTATCAGTGAGTTCCCTTAACCCTCCCCTTTTTTTGAGTCCTGGTGAAAAAAAAGGTTCTATTAACAGCCTGGTGGAAAGGTGCGGACTTTGCTTGGATTGTCTTTACACAGGAAAGGGCCCTTTCATTACATTTGCAATAATGAAACCACATTATTTCAGCATTAAATGCTGTTAGTTAGCATAGAGCTCTAGCTGCATGACCAATAGCTATGTTGTAATAATCGTAGCTGTCTGTTCTTGGCTTATGTCCGTGCCAGTGACCGGTGGAGCTGCAATGAAAACATATTTAACACTGTCCCATTCATAATGCAGTCTGATGTGCAAATCTGTTCATTGAAACTAAGTGTTAAACTGCTCTACTTCAGCTGAGAAGGTTCAAATTAAAAATGGAGGCATATCTTTCACTGTCACTTTTCCCCCCATTCTTACTGTGACCTTGCTGCTGCTTATTTTTTGTTGTTTGTTTTGGTCTGGGGGTTTTTTGGTTTTGGGTTTTTTTTGTTTTGCTTTGTTTTTTGGTTTTTGGGGGGTTTTTTTGGGGGGTATTTTGTTTGGTGGGTTTTTGGTGGTGTTTGTTTATTTTGGTTTATTTTTTTGTAAGATTCTGTATATGTATATATTCTACATGCACCACTGAGAAGTTAAAATGCTGTGATAAACTTGTGAGACTCTAGTTCCCAAAGATTTATTAGCTGAATGTAATAAAAGGGCTAGTATGGAATTTGGTTATGTGACTTCACTGAACTGCAATTTCGCATTTGCTGCTAAGTATCCTAGTAGTATTCTGGACCCTCACCTTAATGCAGGATGTGAATTCCCTTCCAATAACCATGTAATTTTATATCACATACCATGCTAGTTGAAGAAGAAATGCCTCTTAAATGGCTGCATTGAAACTAATTGGTGCCAAAGAACATCTGAATGTAATTGTCCTTCAGGGAGAATTTAAAGACAATTCATTGCACTGTTTTTTTTAAAAAGGACATTTTGTCATTCTATTTTAAACAGCATGCTATTCACTGAATAAGGATTGCAAATTAAGGTTCTGAGCCTGAGTAGCAGCCCTTTGCTTTTCAGCTCTATGAAAATTATTTTCGTAACAGAAGTTGTTGTTGGTTACATGATAGAGCATGCTAGAGAATTTTTCCAAATTAGCAGTTTAGATCACTAGTTTTGCTCAACACATATTGTGACAAGGTTTTCTTCATACAGTGTGTGTTTTTATCACTTACCTGTGCTATAAGGGGCACAGTTTCAACAAACTAAATGAGAAAAATACACAAACCAAAACAAAAAGCCATGCCTGAATTTTGGGTTTGAGAGAAAAACGAACTTATCTGTGTAAGGAAGAGAATTCAGATAAATCTAAACCTAGTATATAGCTGTCTTTCTTAAAAAGCACAAGAAGGAGGCAGCCTTCCTGCTTTACCTCTCAAAAGTCCAGCAATGTCTTCTCTGACAGAAACATGAAAGCTGCCTTTGGCTGGTCTCTGCTGGAGAGATGGGACTCTGTCTCAGCGATGAAGGGTGAATGAAGCTCCTCAGCCATGTGTGTTTCAGGTTTCTCCTGGAGGAACAGAGGAACTTCGTTACCATGTGGTCTGAGAGACAGGTTTTAGTTTTTTCAGCAATGCCCATTCTCTCAGACAAAGCGTAAATGCTTTAGCTCATCTCTGTTCCATCACTCTCCTCTGGACACATGCACATCAGTCCCCTGACAGATGATCAGAACTAGAAGCCACCATGTACATCTGCACTGATATTTGAGGTTAACTTTGAATATCTTGTCAGCTAGCCAAATTGAGATGTACTTCCCTTTGGGATCCAGCAGGCTAGCAAAATTATGCTATGGCTGACCACAAGAACTGTAGTCCAAGAAAGAATTCATAGACATAACTGACATAACGACGAGAGGGAACTCATGGCAGTCTCAATATGAGATATAGAGTAAGCTCCATTTTATTTCACCAAACGAGAGACTTATGTACTGTTACAGATCTTACCAATTATCGTTACACACACACCTGCAGTCTGTTCTCACACATTCAGGGATCCTCCTGTTAACTCCCTTATTCTTTTCTCATAACACTTCTGACTCCCTAATCTTTCTCATTACATTCTTCCCACAGAACATTCTCAGGTAAACAAGCCACTGTAGCTTATTGGAATTTTACTGAGGCCTGAGAATGCTGAGGCCCTGCTCAGGTTTATTCAGTTAGCATAAGTTTTGCTGGAAAACTGCGTTTTCCAACAGTTCCCCCGTTTCGTTTGTGAGAACAGACATTGTCTGTTATCAGATTAATTTGCTTTGCTATAAGTAATTCTTATTATTAGAATTGTTATAAATTTACTTAAGGAAATTTCACTAGTTATTTAGATGTGTTGCCATGGTCTAGGAACTGTCGTTGCTGAAAACATTCACTTCACAGGTAAAGCTTGGAGAACTTTTCCCGGGTAAGGACTCCAAGTTTACCTGGAAGAAGGTTTAGCTTTTATGAACTCAATTTGGTAAATGAAAATTATTTGATCACATTTTGATGCAGAGCACTTGGGACTCATGGCATGTTTCCCAGACAGTTAGAACCAAAGCTTGGCCAGAGCTTAGGTGCTAAGTGGAAGGGTTTTCTTAGAACATCTTATAAACAAGCTTTGATTAATATCAATAAGGAGAGTGTCTTAACATGTTATTATTTTTGTAGATAGCTATATAAGGTGAGATGAAATATTTGAAAATAGTAGATATTATCATTTGACTTTAACTAAGAAAGATAAAACTGCAAAGGCCTTTTGTGAATAATAATATAAACTAACAAATTTAAAACTTAAAATTAATATCACTGAAAATGAATAAAACTTAATAAATCTGATTTTAAACTAACAAATAGGACTTAACTATAATGGAATTTAAAATTGATATCACTTTAACAACTTAACTCTAACAAAATTTAAAACTTAACAGAATTTAAAATTAACATCACTTAATATTACTTAACAGAATTTTAACTTTAACAGAATTTACAACTCAATAGAATTTAAATTCACTATTACTTAACTTTAACAGAATCTACGCTTAACCAAAAGTACTTAACAGGTAGTTTAAACTATTCAGTATAACTTCACCCACAGGTCCTCATTCACACATCAAAACTCTCAAGAAATCAAAATCACACTCTCATCAGTCACAGGTTTCATCCACATTAAAGCATTCAACACACTCTCAGTAGGCCTACAACATTCACACATACACACAAATGCTTTAGCAAAATTCAGCTTTCGTTTAAGGCTTTTAGTATTCAAGGTGTTATTTTTTATCAGGATAATATCTTGTTACAATGCTTCTTTATTAGTAAATCGCTGGAAATAGGTTTTGGTTTCGGTGTCAGTGCAGCCAGGCTGAAGGAAGAGCCGATCTGCTCCATCTGCTTGAACATTTTCAGGGAGTTTCAATTGCTGAGCTGTCAGGTGGTGAAGGTTTGCCAGGACAAGTGCTTACAGAAAAAAGCCAAGCTCAGAGACATTTCCCTGAAACTCTGGAAAAGCTGAAAAGTCCCAAAGTTACACTGGATCAGCCATAGCAAGGCTGTGCTGCTGGTTAACATGGGGCAATGGGTGTTTCACCCTGCAAAGCGAATAATTAGAGGTTTTGGAGAGAACAGCTGGAGAACGTGTTCAAAGATTTGTTTCTGAAACTAGAGAGCGCAGCGGGACCGCTGCCGCCATGGGGAACGACATAGACGTGATTCCCGAGCGGGAGATGAAGGATCTCCAGTTCAGAGCACTGAAGAAGATTCGCATCTTTGAAACTCTTAAAAGTTCTCCATTGTGTATCAAACTGCAGTTTTTGCTGGCAACGCTGTTGGTTAGTTCTGGTTCGCTGCTGAAGCTGTCAATCATTTCTTCATCCTTGGGGAGGAGCAGAGTTTAGGGTCTCACCATAGGCATCAGCGTTGGGGCAGTGAAGGAGGCGTGGATGGCTCGTGGCTCCGCCCATCGGGGCACCCTCCGGGACCTCTGCTCTGGTTGTCATTCGGCCGGAAACCACGGTTGGAGCAACTTCCGCCACAGGTCTCCTTGTGTGGTGTGCCGGCGGCGCGCAGTGAAGGGTAGGGGCCGCCGCTTCTGCTCGGCTACTAGTCGCTTTCTGTTTGTTCTTTTTGTTTTTACAAGCTTCTGTGCTGTGAGTATCTCTGTTGCAGCGGGAACACCAAACTTTTCTGTTACAGTTCTTTCGTATGTGTCTTTCACTCCCACATCGATAACATCAGAATGATTTCTGGTTACTCTGTTTCTTTACCCGCGATATCTGAGCGCATTCTAACATAGTATTCAGTTGTTCTGGCAAAAGTTCAACAGTGACTCTCTCAAACAAAGCAGCTAAGATGTTTTTCGTTGTAAAATTGCCAAGCTCTGTGATACATTGAGGCAGGAACAGATTTTTCATCCAATCGAGTAACTTTGTATTCTCGGCTGTCGGCAGCGCGGGAGAGCTACTATTCTCCCCCCCCCTCCCTGGCGGGGGGGGGTTTCCCCGGCTGCGCAGCTGCCGAAGTTCCCCGCATAGCAAAAACAGCACAGTAACTCACAGGTTTCTCTCTGCTCCATGCAGCTGCCATCTCCTGCGCCGTCAGCCCCACAAAGTTTTGTTCCGTGCAATGCTTCTGTAAGCAGGCTACGACTGTACTCCATGGTTTACCAAGCTTTCTTGCAATTTTATCACAGTCCAAAAGTAAAATAGCTTCATAATTCAACAACTCTCCTACATCGAATACTGTAATAGGATTTGTGAAAAATCCATAAGCTTGTCCTACCACTATCAGGCCCATTAAGTGTGATAGGCTAGTTTTACTGAGTCCGTGCTTTTCTAAAAAGCATAACAATAAAAATTGGGCTACCTCTGTTTCCATTCCGTACCAGCTGGGTTTAAAGTTACGTAGTCGCCGCCGTCCGCGCTCTGCTGGGGCGTCTCTGCTTATAACGCGGTCGCCACGGTCAGTGCAGCCTTTCCGAGGTTTATTAGCCCATCCGGAAGCGGGTCTTTTTCGGCCCAGGCTTTCATAGCCCCCCGGCGCTGCCCCCGGGGCCTCTCCGGACTCGTCGCTCTCTGGGCAGGGTCGTAAAACTCTGCTGCCAGTGTCCGTGGTCGTCGGTTCTAAATCCTGCTAACTCCGTATCACGTCGGGGTCACCATTTGACATAACGACGAGAGGGAACTCACGGCAGTCTCAATATGAGATATAGAGTAAGCTCCATTTTATTTCACCAAACGAGAGACTTATATACTGTTACAGATCTTACCAATTATCGTTACACACACACCTGCAGTCTGTTCTCACACATTCAGGGATCCTCCTGTTAACTCCCTTATTCTTTTCTCATAACACTTCTGACTCCCTAATCTTTCTCATTACATTCTTCCCACAGAACATTCTCAGGTAAACAAGCCACTGTAGCTTATTGGAATTTTACTGAGGCCTGAGAATGCTGAGGCCCTGCTCAGGTTTATTCAGTTAGCATAAGTTTTGCTGGAAAACTGCGTTTTCCAACACATAACAGTCCTGGTAACAATATATAATAGGAAGAAACCCAAGCCTTTGTAGTTCCAAAAATTAAAAAACATCAGTTCCTTCTAAGGGGGTCAATCAGAAATGGCTAAACTGATACTTAGGTTTGTCTCAGGGGTCACGCTGATGGAGCGTAATCCACATAAGCTGCCTTTTCCTATCTAAACCTTACCTCACTGCCTGAAGAAAAGGTCATCCACTGTATGTAGATCTGGAGTGGACTACTACCCTCTTCATATTTGTCTCAGTATCTGGACGATTGAGACAGAAAGTGTGTGGCAGAGCGGCCAAAGGCAGGAAGTGTTTCTTGTTGGATTTGTGCAGGCCAAGAGCCCCTGTTCAAATCATGCAGAGCTCTGGCATGGCTTAGACACACAGCCCAAGAGCACGAAGCTGTGAGTCAGGCTGGAAGCCTGTTTTAGGTCTGTGCTATATGCATTTCATAAAGACAGCCTTTTCACCACCACTGCAGACATTGGTTTCACATTACATGTAATCTGATGGAGTTGCAGGCTCCTATGGAAAGTGTGGCCTCAATCCATCTTGCTCTGTCACATGTTCTCACTGCATCCTTCGAGTCATATCAATTGATTATGGAGCAGTAGAGCAGACTAATGGAAAATTAGCCTGCTAAAATAGTAAAATCCACATGGTTGTCTGTTGGGTCAGCTCATGGAACCACGTCCATTAGCTGGGTCCAATGGCCGTGTCCAGCCCTTGAGAGGGGGGCAGGAAGCCTGGTGCTGTGGGTTGAGGGGTGCTGCTGGGCTGCTCTGGGTGGCAGCAGCCCACCTATAGGCCAGAGTCAGTGCAAGTTGAAGCCACATCTGATGTGATCTTATGCTCCCCAGCAACTATCTAATCACCTCATCCTGTCTTGGTTAAAAATCCGCTTCTCGTGCTCACTTATCAGTTACAGAAGAGTGACGTCTGAGCTCCATCACACAGTCTCAAAGGGCAGTTTGGCCACCCTGGTGACTGCCTGGAAAGCACCAGAGATTGCTGCTGGTGACCCAGGAAGTGCTGTTCACTGAGATCAGCACAGAAAAGGCAAAGCACGTATGCAAGGCCTTTGTGCCTGGTGCTGTTTCATTCACACCTCTGGCCATTATGGTGGAACGAGGGACTGTGGGTTTTGGTGAGTGGCTCATACCAAACAGAAGCAACTCATTTTTCCCTGAGCCTGACTTTTTTCTTTTTTTTAATAGGAGCTTTTAAGCTATCACCATTTTTAATTACTAGTATCATGTCCACCTCTAAGTGTTTTTCCGGTTGGAGGAGTGGGTGGAATATCTGTAGCACCTGTGAACAATATGAAAGCCAGAGGGAGACAGGTCAGGTGTACTTAACTGCTTTCCTTGCTTGCTGTTCCAAGTATAATGACTCTTTCCCTCATCCCTGATTAATAAAATATTTTAATGGCATTAAAAATGAAATTCTCAAAGCATCACTCAATTTGATAAGTATATCTTCAAAGCATCTTGTAGCTATTTAATACCTCCAGTTCTATCTAAAAGTATTTAAGAAGTGCAAGGTGTTGACATCTAACATACTTACAGGACTACCAGACAAGTAAAATACAAAATTGATTTTCCCAGATTATATCTGATAAAATTTGATTGCTTGTTTAGCACTTTAGGGAGGTTTGATTCATGTCTCTAATATACATGGGGCAGTTTTGGACCAGGTATAAACAGAAACCTTTTGGTTTTGGCTTATGAGTTCAAAGTAATATTCATTCCTTTAGTCCCGGAATATGTCCAAATATAGACCATTTACACTGCAAAATATAGGTGGAAAAAACCAGTCAATTAATCTCTATAAATATACATCCTTTGTACGACGTTTTTCTGCTTTGGTAAAGGTGGGTAGCTGAAGTGATATAAAGGAAGCACATGAAGAGAATTCCATTTTGGCAAATAACTTCTGGTCTTGGCAATCTTATTTTAAATCAAAATCTACAGTAGCCACCAGGGCTACTCATTACATGTGCTGTCCATTTCAGTATGTGAATATATGATTCCATATATAGAACTTATTTAAAACTCATGCTGTAAAGTGATACCTGATATATTATGGCTGTGCTCTTGATACTGAAAGGTATCTGGCTTGGATACCAGCACCCGTTTCAAATCATTTTGAGTTCAGCCTCTTAGCAAAGATTATGGCTGACTGCCTTTGCTGATTTCACAGGAAAATTTGATTAAAAGTGGTTGAAATTGTGACATTTATGCCTGGTTTTGGTCCTTGCAAGAGTCCATGGTCCTTTGGAAGTGAAGACAGAGTATCTCCTGTCCTCTGCACCAGGAGCTCATGCAGAAACCTTCAGGATACTGGGGCACCTGGTAGGTGATGCCGGGACTGACGGTGTCTCCGTGTGCATTTGCCACCCCTGCCCTAGACAGTGCAGGTTAAGTGACTTTTCCCTTTCAGATCTAACCTGGGAGTAATATGGGGTGCTGGGGTGGTGGAGCTCATGGAAAACCATTAGACAGGCAGGCTTGAAGGACCTCTTTAGTACAAGTCCATGCTGTAAGTTCTTTTAAGAGAATACATGTTATTTAGGTATTGTTGTGTCTGCTGTACAGCCCTTGGAGATATGAAATGGAATTAGTATTGCCCAAAGAGAAGGATAGTTTAGGGAAGCTACAAGCTGATGAGAATTCTTCCTGGTCCCTTGAACCAGACATGGAAATTTACCTAATTTATGTCTTTGACATCTTTATATTTTTAGTGTGCTCCTCTCTGTGGTTGTCTAACAAGTACTTGGGTCAAAAGCTATGCTAGTCTGCTCTTAAACTAATCTTCCTTCTTTTCTGTTGACTAGGGCGGCTCCGACATTTTTTCAGAATTTTAACTGCTTTTATTAGTGGTAGAAGAAATGCCAAGCCAGAGGCAGGAGAGTGGAAGTTCACACAGCTTTCCGGATGTTCTGGCAGCTGGGAACTGGCCAGGCTCACAACAGGAGATGCTGAAGGTGACTTGAAATCACCTTCCTCATCCCCATTTCCCTTTCCTGGACCTAGTGTAGCTTGTGTGGAGCACGGAACTGAGCTCCAAATCTTTCATTTCACTAGGATGCAGAGAGTTCAATTAAGTGTGCTGATGCCAAGAAATATTTTTCAGGTTGTAACTGGCACTCCCATGAGCTATTTTACCTGCAGCAGAATGACACTCATTTGTGAAATTATTTCCTGCTATTAGAAACATCAAAGAATGTAGTTTTCATTACAGATGAAAATGAAGCTATTTTGAAAAAGCAAGGGGGAAACACGTTGGCACCAACAGGAAAAAATGTATTACTTACATTCTCAACAGATTTCAAGGTGTATTATTCATTCTGTAATCCCATTTGTTATATAAATGCACAAAACTTTACAAAAGTAGTTTTTAATTGAAAGCAAAGCAGCATCCTGAAGCATCCTTTAATCAAGGTACTTGATTACTGAAAGCTTGAGTACTGAAGCTGAAGATCCCAGCTTCTGTAAGCTTTGTCTGGCTTCTAATCTCAACTTTTGATTGCCTTGTTGCAATCAGGAGCACACTCCCATTGCTGGCCATGAAACCAGGGTTCCACATGCCATTGAAAAAAAATGTTTTCCAGAATATCCTGAGTCTTGTTAGGAGCCAAAACTGAAATAACAGTATCTGAAAGGCAGACCTGCTGTCTGAAGTTTGTATATTAATTCAGCCTCCTCCTCTCCACATGACTGCTTTCATAAAGGTCCCTATCCTGATCTTGACTTGATCAGATCTATAAATCTTTGCATAGTAAGATGAAAATACACAGGCCATAAACAAAGGTATCTGATGTTTGGATATGTGGCTAGCAGAAAGTATCAGAACCACATAATCATATTTTTTGAAACAAGGAGGCTTTTGTTCTTGTGGTTGTCTTTGCACAGCTGTGAGTTTTATAGCACCATGCTGATGAATGCACTCATTGCGACTTTTATTTTACTCTGAAAAGGTAAATTGGGAGTATTAAGCCCCCAGTAAGTATGTAAAAGTGGCAAAACCACAGGTAAAGTGTTACTGAAAGCTGCAGTCCTGCCAGCCATTTCATTTTAAATATGTCTCTTTTAAAAATAACTTTTGCAGTAAAAGCTGTAACTCCTGGATGTAATATGAGCTATTGCTAATGTCATTCCCATGAATTGCTTACAGTGTTGAACCGTTAGATGTCTGACAAGTCCATATATCTCCTATACAGTATATATGAAAGTTTTTTGTGTCTAAACCATATGTTCTTTTTTTACTCCTCTGTATTCTGGAAATGCACGTCGTTTGGTGATATAGTTTATTTGCACAGGAACCATAACAGACAGAATTATTCTTTCGCTGAAATGTATCCTTTTTCATACATCTCAGCTTCATGATTAAAGTGATTGGCTTTTGAGGCGTTAAGTTTAGTCTGCTTCTGCCACAATTATGCCTTTGAAAACTCCTGAGTTCACTCAGTGATTTCCAGTAGTCCAAGTGTCATTAGAACAACATGCAGGTAGTCTGCAAAGTCCGGTAACACTGTCTACACTTCTGACTTGGGCAGGCTTTTCCCTTCCTCCCTCTTGGCCCAGGCTCACAGCTCTGGGAGAAAACAAATAGCTTTCCTCATGGAAAGTTTTACTTAACCTGGCGTGGTGCCTGAGACTAGACCCTCCTCGTCTCTAATGATGATTGAAAGTGTACGTGCTACTGTGATGAAACATGCTGAGTCGTTAACATTTGGGGCTTGGGTTGTGGGCAATGAGCAAGGGACGACTGAAGTAATGCATTCGAATCAGACCTTCGGTGGACTTGCACGTCTGGGTTGGAGGGGGATCCTGTTACACAAAACCACACACCTGCAGGATTGGGTTTTGCTGTTTCTACCGGGTTTGAGGAATTGGGTCTCCCAGGAGGCCCACCAGGAGAAAGCTCCCAGAAGCACAGATGACCAGACTAGGTTTCCTTCCTGGTTTTCTACAGCCCCAGGTGTGCAGCTGCCCACAGAGCAGACCTGCCTACCTCTTAGCTGTGGTGTGCTGTGAAATATAGTAGGGAACTTTACTTTCTTTCAACATCAGCACTTAAATTTCCAGTGAGGTCCTTGAGGCTTTCAAGGTCCCTTTGGAGAAGTCCTTAGTGGCTCTAGCCCCATTCAGTGATGCCAGACACTGGTGGAGGGAGCAGGAGGCTGACCAAGTGACAGGAAAGCTGCAGAAAGCAGTATTTTTAGTGTTGACAAACCAGCCTTTGGTCAATGTGCATCTGCACACGCACCTTCGCATTAACATTTGGAGTCATTAAGTGTTTGGCTGAAGCTGCGTTGCTCCCCCTCTTTCCAGCTGAGAGCAGCTTGGAAGAAGTTGCTCCTCACTCCCATGCCCCATTCATTCTTTTCTTTCTGTATCAATTGATGTTGGTGTTGCTGTTTCAAATGGTAAAAGCTTTGTTGGTTATTTGGTGTAAGTCTTCCCTGGCAATCAGGAGAGAAGAAGTTGCTGTATCTGAGCCTTGGTAACATTTACATCTGCTTTTAAGCCTGGAGCAGTGCCAAGGAAAATATATGGCTTGCAGAAGCACAAGCTTCGTGAGAAAGCTTTGTCCCGATGCAAATTATTTTAGGAATATGTTGTTTGTTTGAATCATTTCTGCTGAGCTGAGCAATGTTAGCTACTCAGGTGTGGCCTCGTGCCTTGGCCTCCGTGATCTCATGTCCTGAACCCCTTCTGTCAAAACACGTGTGGGGAAGTTGTGGTAGCAGGCCCCTCTTCTCGAGGGAGCAGGATATGGCACAGGCCCCCACAGCACCTTTGCTGAACTGGGCTGGCTGCTCAGCCCAGCAAACACATCCATGTCAGAGGGAGCAGCCTCCGTGACTTCATATACAGCACTTTTGGAGAGGCACTGGCAAGCTGCTGGATCCCCAAGCTGTGGAGGGCCTGCCTCTGCTCCCACTTAAGTCAATAACACCATTCCCTTTGGGTTCGTTGGGAACAGGACCAAGCGCATGGCTGGTAGTTAAAGCACACATAATAGCTGCATTCATGGCAGCCTGGTCCCTGATAGACAGGCAGAGAGGGAGTTTTTCTGAGCAGATTTCTGTGCGGCACCACTCGTCGTTTCATCTGCGTCTGCCAGACAGCTGGGGGCTGGGTCAGGGGCCTGATAGTGCCTTGACCATCGCTGCTGAGAGCACGCTGCTTGATAACCTGGATCCGGGTCTTTCCTCCTCTCTGAGGAGCTGAAGCTGATTGCAGCCAAAGGGGGCACAGACTTTCCACAGCAGGCTTATCACCAGGCTGGGAGGAAGCTTATGAAAAAAAGCAGACCCTCAAAATGTTCCCCTCCTCCTCCGTCACTGAGGAAGTCTGCAAAGCCTGGGCATTGGAAATACCTGGGAACAATTGGTGGGTAAGAAATACAGTAGGAAAAGTGTGGTCCTGTACCTTGTTGGCCAGCCTGGCTGGGTTTGTCAGCAAACCAGGAAGCTGGACCAGCCCTCTACCTCCTTTACAGGCTTCACTTTGTCCACAGGTCTCCTACTTTTTGCACACCATGAGACCTACTGCAAGACAAATAGCAAAAAGCTGAGTAAGATGGTGGTACAAGTGTGTCAAAATTCCCAAACCATCTTGTTCCTGAGCACATAAATTGCAGTATGAGCACTTGGACAGTCTTGAAAAAGCAATGCTACAGGCTATCCAAATCCGTAATTAGTGGATTAAATTCTTTGATCCTCATTATAGCTCATTTTCCAAGCATCATGTAAACGCAGGAACGTTCCTCACTTGCCTTTCCTTTGCACAATGAAAACATGATTTCTGTACTTAATTTTGACCCTTCTGCAGCCATAGTGCTGCAGAGAGTGCAGAAGACAAGATTTGATTCTTCATGTCTGTACTGTCCTGATTGCTCTTGATGTTACATTTACATTGGAGCTAGGGCTGAAGATCTGTTGAATCTCATAGCTATTGTGATGCCTTTGGGGTTGCAGAATAGGTATTGCTGTAGATACTATGAAGCCATTTTGATATCCTGGGAGCAGCAGTCAGTCTTTTTTCTAGTGCTTTGGGGAAAATATGTGTTTCAGTGCCGCCTCACAAGCAAAATCTTCTGCAGATTACTTAAGAAGTAGAAAAAACTGCTATTTTGGGTCACAAGAGAAGCCTCCAAAAATATAAAACTGAAGAATATTTATTTTAACCTTCATTTCTATCCTGCATATGCAAATCCATACACACATAAAGTGTCTGAAATGAGCTATAAGACTTTGTATTTTAATTCTTTTGCATCTTCGTACTTATGGTGGGCAAGAGTGATCTAAGGCTCTTCTACTCATGACTGACTTTTCTGAAAATCACACAGGTGCCTGTTGAGTAAAACCTTTTAGAAGCATGAGGTCAGGTGGAGAAGCCCATCCCATGGAGATTCTGTAGTGCACAGTCATTTTCTGAACCATTGCAGCTCCGTGCTGCTGCACTCCTCTGAGCTGTGATTGTCACTGATGCTGGCATCTGAACTTTTCCTATCCAGTTATTCTTTTGGAAGACTGAAGTGACTAGTAATCTCTTCATTATTAGTTGACTCTTGTTATTTTCCCCTGTGGTGACTCTGGTTCACCAAACTCCAGTCTGCACTTATCCACAGCATTGGCTTGAGGCATTTCACCTCAGAGCATCTGCTTGAGGCATTATCAACTTCTCCAGGCATCATCTTCTTATTGTAATGTCTCTGGATCAGTCATACTGGGAGGTTCAAATATTCTTCTCAATCTAAAATGACTAGGTGTGAAATTGCCATATAAAAAGAGAAACTAGTCCTGATTGTCTTCAATTACACACCCTTTGTTTTCTTTCTTCTGAGAACTTTTCCTGATTCATTAGCTGTTAACCATTGCACTACACACCATGGGCCCCAGCAGTCAAACGCTAAAGCTTCCTGAAGTTGTTAGAACTGATGCCATGGAAATTCCAGTTTTGCAGAGAGTTGTAACGGCTGCAAGGTATGGCAAGTTTTACGTCAGCTGCACAAGATCTCTCTGGAAGGGCCACCACAAATGGAAATGGCTGCTCTGTTCCAGACCCTAAGCTCCTAGGTAACTTTGAAAGAGTTCTCAGGCATTTTCTTGGGATTTTTATTCTGTGCAGAGAGTATGTTAGGATGAAGAAAGACATCATTACAAAAGAAAAAGCAGCAACACTGATTCTAGGGCAGAAAATGCCATCAGCCACAGAGAGGAGACTGCTTTTTTGTATCAGCAGACAAGCCCAGGGGCAATGGCTGCTTCAGAGAACTTTCCAGGAATTACCCCACTCTTTCTGAAAATCTATGCTGGACCTTTACAGGCCAGAAAAGCATGTTACAAACTATTTAAACCACAGACTCACAGGTGGATGAGCTGTCACTGCTTGGTAGGAACCTGCAAACCTCCACTGTTACCAGACAAACTGCTGAATTCTGCCCAATTCAGCACATAGTCAGAGTCGTAGAGATAAAGGTGACCATGGCTTTTGGGGTTGGAGGGTTCAGACTTACCTTTTTGCAATCTGATATCTCAGATATTTCATCCCATTTCAATGGTAAACTGAAGTCTTAAAGAGGAACCAGCAGTGCTGAAGTCAAGCAAAGGTTTGCCAGAAGGACATGCTAATGTGAAAGCAGCTTCTCGTGCTATTTTAGTAGCTAACTCACAATTACAGAGATAGCTGCAGCCCTCAGCTGAGTTGGTGTCTGCTTGCTGGCAGAGGCAGATCTGTGTTGCAAGACTCCAGGACCCCCAGTCAAAGCTGGGGTTCTGCATGGGGCTGCAAAGGATTCAGCACATTGGAAGGGATGGGGCCCTTTGTGAAAAGTACAGGCAAGTGCATGCATGTATATACATTTATTCTATTTGGGAAACTTAGTAAAAAAAAAATAAAATAGAAGCTTTCTCATGAAGCTGTAGCACAGTTAGCAAGCATTTTAATTTTCAGACTTCTAGTCTAGCTGTGAAACTACCTGATGGTGTAATTAGAGTGAAAGAAGGCCTGAGAAAAAGAGAAATGAGAGGAGAGTTAAATATAACATCCTCATTTAAAAAAAAAGAAAAGGTGAGCAAAGATGACTTCTGGAAGAAGAGGGGAAAGGATGAGTGTGGGTGTGAGACAGAGGAGTTTGTCTAGAAGTGAAATGGTACAAATGAGTAGTATGAGCCCAGGATTTGACTGCCATGGAAAAGTGTGTCTAAAGAATACCTCGCTTTGCCCCAAAATAATTTAAATATAGAGAAAAATAAGAGGAGATGATGAAATGAGCATTGTGCTCATTAAACTTACATAGATCCACGGAGAGAGAATAGAGGAGCCTATCTGTCTGTATTGATCTACAGTGTGATGGCTCCAATGCCTGCAGGTGGAAAGGTTTGGTGGGCAGCTCCGCTGGGGCGGGACCCTCACATAACCCCATGACTTATTTCCATGTTCTATCGACAGGTTTTCTAACGGGCAAGGAGAGGGCTTCAGAGCTGCCACTGGGTGGAGAAAGCTCCCACAGGGAGACCAAAAAACCCTCTTGAAATATGGTGGAAGTGAAGGGAGTGGGAAGTGGTCTTTGAGTAAATATAGTGCCATCACTTGAACTTAGTGAGAAATCTTCATATCAGTTTTAAATTTTCATATTGGTTTTAAGACTTACAGTGTAACAGGGCATCCATTAAAAGAACAATAAGAATATATTATCCATTGACCTTTCCCCAGTTGGAAACTACCAGGAAAAAAATAGTGCTAGAAGGAGTAGAAGTGATCAGACCTTGACAAGGCAGTTGAGGATTTGTAAAAGCTCACTTTCAAGGTTATACAATTGAAGAATAAAACAGGAAATCCCCTTACTTTGCAACTTTTGAGAGATGGCATTCAAGTTACATTTAGGATGTGATCCAAGTGCCATGAAATTTTTTTCCATCAACTTTGATGGATGTTCTAAAACAGGATGTGTTAAATCAGGGGAAATAATAACCTGCAATAAAGACTCTCAAGTAAATTAACAGAAGATTCACAACAGATTATGAATCACTGTATTAAAGAATCAATTAGAGTCAGCTATTTACATAAAGGCAGAGTAGTAGCAAAAAAAAATTTTGAACTAGAAAAAATTGGAACATCTGCTGAAGTTTCCAAAGCTATATTTAATATTATCTTCGGAAAAGCACCTGGACTGAATGGTGTCTCATCAAAAATTTCTAAGTGTTTCCAGACCAAAATTACTTGGATACTTTCAAAAAAAAAAAAATCATCTGCTAAAGTAAAAGAAAAAACTCTTGTCTAATCCTTCCTTTCCACTTAATTTTGTTGTGGGGAATATCTCCATCTTAAACCAGATCTCTTTCTGCTGCCATGGGCTAGTTTGCTGGAACCAAGGCCTGCCCTTGCATAACAGTACCATTAGCTAACTGTGGGGTAGACTTTATTATTATAAGGAATATTTTGGATTCAAGCACTCAGCACAGAGGAGAGTGTGAAAAGTGAGCAGACTATGAAAAGTGAGCAGACTGGTAGAGATGCCAGATTTCCTGCCAAGAAATCTACGAATGGATGGACCTTTTCTTTGTTTGTTAGGTGAATATTCAGAAAAAAAAAATTATTTTAGTGAGGAAGGGGGTAAGATATAGGGCTGTCTATGTATGTCTCATGGTGTGAGTTGTGACACTAGAAACATTTGGTCAGCCAGCCAGAGGTCAGCCAGATGTACAGAGGATGTTTCAGGGCTATTTTTATGGTTTCTCTGATGATAAAATCTAGATTTCTGCAGCGACCAACACAATCTCTCTGCTGTCAGTTAAGACCCTTCAGGGAGGAGCTAACAGATGTTTGTGATGCCAAGTGAGGCTGTATCATGCTTTCTGTCATGCATGGTCCCCCAAAGGATGTTGCCACCACCTCTCTGTACCTATTTTTGGAAAAATGCCAATGTTCAGAAAGTTGTCTGAAGACAGATTTACATTTCATATGACAAATTTCCACTGGGGGGAAGCACCACTGACAGGGGAAAACCCCACATCTTGTGACACTAAAATGATTTTAAGAATTCTTTGCTAAGATGTCTAGGTGGGAAAATCTCTCATAATACGGAAAAGATACCTCAATTCTACATTGGTGCTGTAAAATGAAAACCTTAAGAATGAGAGAACTTAGCTTTGGTTCCTCTTGCTAGAGGCATCTGGAGTAAGTCAGCATAGATCCATCTAGATGTAGTGCAGCTGCACTGATTTCTACTTATTCAGACCCAAAACCAATTTATTTAAAAATGAATGCACTAGCTGCAGGGACGATTCTTCTAGCTACATCCTTACTTACCCTGCTTTTAAGTACTAAAAGACATTTCTGTGTATCTTTTCCTTTTCCTTTGCAGACTTTTATTTCTATCATATATCTGTGTCTCACATGCCAATGGAAATCAGGAAAGGAAATTAATTTATATGAATGGACTTCATAAAGTTCATGATTTACCAGTAATGAAATCCTGGTTTGCAGAATGAGAAATAATAGGGCTTTTCCAAAATATCTTAATCCTTGGCTATGATTAGTGGCATAAAATGAACCATTCTTTCCTACATATCTAAAGTCCAAGTTGTGCTCCATGTGATATTATTTCCAGTCTCATGTCAGTAAATAATTGTCATGTTGCTCTTTAGTCTGTCTCTGAACTTCACTGTGCTTGCTTTTCTTGATCAAAAGTTGGGAGGTGTTGCAGATTGATCTCCTACTGTGATCTGATTTAGTCTAGTGTGAAAGGAAAGCTCGTTAATCCTACTCCCAAATTCTTTACCCTGTGTACTATAAATGTACTGCTCTATAAGCATACGTAATACAGCACAGCCATAACAGTTCTTAAATGGGATTTGGCCATGCCTCATACTTTCTAACTACTTCTACTTTTGCAGGAATACAAATTCACTCTCTTTGTATTGTCAGGGGGAACTTTAAAAAAAATGGTTTAGCTAGTTTCAGTTTTCTGATTTGATGCCAGAATATTGTCTAGTCTGTCTAACCTTGGCCAGTGTGTCTAATTACCTGAATATGAACCAAATATGGTTCATATCTTAAGGAGTCTGTTTTGTGGATGGGAAGAACCAAGTAGCTTGACATGATCTTGTTTTACAAATTAAAAATTGGCAATTGAGCTGTATACTTAAGCAAGGATTTTTAGTCCTAGAGAAGTGGTTTAAAATCTAGAAAAGAAAGACTATGTGCTGCTACTAAAACCCTGTGCATGGTTTTCCACTATTCCCTAGAAAGTGGGTAGGGCTGTAGGATCAAACTGTACCCACATGCATATGCACTAAAACCAGCACACTGAAGTAAACACAGAAACGTGCTTGTCCTGCTTGTGTGGTAGAAATCAGAAGTTTGCTGACATCAAGGAAGTCTTGCATCCTTCAAAATTCCAGCAAAATAAGAGAACAGATCTACTTGCTTCTTTTGCATATCCACATTAAAACATTTCAAATGATGTTTTGAGAATAATGAACAAAATAGAGTGTTTTGAGAGTTAATGAACAAAATACAGTGACTGATATGTTTTCCTGCCATGCCATCAGACCAGTACACTGAACACTTGTAGACCACCTTGGGATATATCTGTCTGTGTTTAATAAGAACTTGATGCAAAGCTCATTCTTTGCATCAAGAATGCAAAGAGCAGGAATTCTTCTATTGTCTCCTGAGCTCTTTGGATCAGACCCCAATTCACAGTCACGATAACCTATCACTTAATGCTCTTTTGAAAAGTCCTGTGTTGAAAACAAATGTGCATGAAAATCTCTAATATTGGGTGAAAATTGCGGGATGCAAAAGTTGATGTAGATGCAAGCTATAGTTCCCAGAGTAACTGTAGAATTACATTAATATGTTAAGGTAAATGGCACATACAATATTCTGAAATACTGCCTGTATTTCACATGTAGTGTGACTGACTGGCAGTGTTTCAAGAACACTCACTTTGATTGTTTGGATGTGCTGATATTTAAAGTAAGGTTTATGTTGTTTGCAAGGGATCTCCAGGACATCTCAGTGTGTTCTTGCACATTGAATGGTGCGTAAATATATTTTGTAATAGTGCACCATGTCTGTTTCTGTCCCCCTTTATGCCAGTAGGACAGAAATATTCTTCTCCTGGAGTAGTTCTCATACAAATATGTAAGGTCCCTTCGTGGGACAATTTTGGAAGTTTCTTGTGTGGCTGCACTCGTTCATGTGGTCTGTAATGAGACAATGACAACAGTGCACCATGTGTCCTCCATGGAAAACAGGGTAATTTCAACACTTCTCCATTTTCTGTCATGTTTTTCTCAAAAGAGGGGGCCCTCTTTATGTGTGCAGAGATTCTGCTACAGCTTTCCATAGATAGCCATGCCAAAGAGAAAGCATGAGAGCTTTTAGAGCAGAACATTCATCCTCACTTATCTGGCCCTCAGAGACATTAGCTAATCGAGGCACAATACTCCATACAATAGGAAAAGTGCTGTAAAGCTACCTCTGTTATCCCAGCAAACATGGAGACTTATCATTCCCATGGCCATTTTACAGGATTTGTTTTCTTCTGACAACAACATCCACAGCTTACAGTGCTATCAACTCCCACAATGAATCTGATGCTGGTTCTCTGTGTTATCGTCTCCCTAATAAATGTCTTTTTTTTCAACTTTTTTTCTTTCCCACCCCATTTGTGAGAATTTCTCCCCTGGAGCTCTTCTCTATCAGGTCCCTGCAGCTGCTGTTATTTTAGATATGGCAGGAAGTAGGTACCGGAAAACAGCGAGAGCTCACAGCACTCAGAAAAATCTAGAAATTCCTCTGATTTACCCCAGGCTCTGGCTCCAGTCAAAGCTGGTTGAAAAAAGAAAATGAAAAGGGAGAGGGGGGGATGTTGGCGAAGGGAAAGGCCCAAGCAGACAGCTACGTCTGGGCTGCGTGTGTTAGGAAGGAGAGTTTCAGCCATCACCTCCTGCAGGGTGCCAGGGGGATGCTCCACACGGCCATGTGGAATGGGGAGTGCTAGGCTGGGAGCAGCATTCTGTGGCAGAGCTGGGGCTGGCACCCTCTCCAGCAACCGAGAAAACCCCTTCTTCCTTCCTCAGGGACATGTGTTTTTCATCCCTTTTTCACGTTCTCCCACTCGCATGTCTGGTGTGTGCCTGAAGCAGATCAACTTCCCTGGCCGGCCAACAGCTCCTGTAAATGCTTTTAGCAGCACTTACCAAGGGGCGCCAGCCAAAGACACTGGTGGAAAGTCACTGGAGCAGGAAACTTACATCACTACTACTACTGTTATTATTATTATTATTATTATTATTATTATTATTACTACCACGATTATTTTTATTATAATTTTACAGCTCAGATGGGATTACATCACTACTACTACTGTTATTATTATTATTATTATTATTATTATTATTACTACCACGATTATTTTTATTATAATTTTACAGCTCAGATGGGATACTTCTTAATCTGCTCAGCAAAGACATTTTCAGTCACTCTGAGTACCTTTTAAATCAGGCTGACTTTGGAGATGACTTCTGAAAGAAAAGAAAAAATATATAAAGAAAAACACCTACAAATCCTTTGTTCAGTAAGCAGTTTAGAAAAGAAGACACCGCCACCCCCATGCACAAAGATATACGCAGAAAAATTACTACCTTTAGAACTGGTTTTAGTAAATAAATTGTCTTCTTTGACACAGCAGATAGGGAGGAAGATGTCCACCCACAGACATCTCACACTATTAGCAATCTAGTTAACATCTAGTAAATGTTTTAGGGAAAGAAATTACACTTTGAGACATTTCTTTTTTAATTACAGGCTCCAGATGAGATTCATTAGAGCAGGGAAATGTATCCCATAGTGACTGATGTCAATAGCAAGCAGTCCCTAAAGCCAGCCAGGATTGGGAAAGCTATGCTGTTTGCTGCTCTTGGCACTGCTCCCTGCTTTCACAATGTCAAAGTTAGAACCGCCTTTATATGCACTTTCCATTTTTTTTTCCACAGTAGCTGTTGCCAGCAAGCTGTAAACTACCGTATATCACACAGATTTAAGAACCTAAACTTTAAAACAAATTAAACTCATGTTGACATTGTAGTAAAAATCAGAATCGAACTGAACAGCTCAGTAAAACTGCACTTCAATTATTTTATGGATTTAAGATTGTTTTCTAGGATTCCCAGACTCCCAATACAGTGAAGTTATTTCCTCTTGGCAGATGTCTGGAATAAAAATTCATTGAATGGATAAAATTATGTGGCAGACACTAGGTTGAAGCCTAAAGGGAGGAAATGGTGTCTCCCCAGCCCCTGTAAATATTTGCTCTGTGTCTTGACCAGAAGAGCCTTTCGTCCATGCTTTGAAAAAAAATTTTCAAGGTTTTTATTTTGTGAGTTTTTAAGAAAAAAGAATTTTCATCTGTCAAAACTCAGTTTCCAACTAGGTGTTTATGTGGGTTTGAACAAGAATGACAAACACAGATCTGACCCACCCTTCAGAACCACATCCAAGTGCAGGTAAATGCACACATCACACCAGTGCTCCCAGTCCCTGGCCTCTGCTTATCTTTCATTTCCCTGCTTAGCAGTTAATGTTGGGTATTCTTTTATAATTCTGTCTTCTTTTTTTCCCATTCTGTAAAATGGAAATAAAGATTTCCATCTGATTAATTGCCAGGTTTCCATTCTTTTTAACGTTTCCTCTCAAAACAGTTCAGAATGAAAGTATTTCAGAAATGTGTGTAGACGGAAGCTACTGGAGATAATAATTTGTTTCATGGAACTATGTTTTACAAAAGGTGTGGTGCACCAGAAGGGCTGTTGTGTGGCGCAAACAACAATCAATTTGCGCAGCCTTTCATCAAAACCTTTGTTGCATTTTTTTTCTTTTATCTCATCAGTGGAATGTCCTCGATGTCCCCAAAGCCCCAGCCTGAAAAGCATTTGGTTCACAGTGTCTTCAGCAAGAGATGACCCTTGCTGGGTTGCTCTTGTCACAAGGATGCTTCTGAAGAGAGCCAGATGTTGCACAGCTGCATGCCCACAGATGGGTCCTGTGGTCTGCATGTCCTGCTGAGTTCCCCAGGGAGTGGGGACCTGCCTGCCCCTTCAAGCACTGTGTTGTGGTGTGGATTTTCCAAAGATGCTGTGTTAGGCTCCATGCGTTTACCTCCTGCTCTGAATTGGCTGATTTGACCTGACTGAATCTCACTAAAGCAGCCAGTTTTCTTCATTGTAGCATTAATAAATTTTTTAAAGCTCCTTTTGAATTACTGTTAAAGTTCTTCCACTCATTTTGTTGCCTGGAGCACCTCTCAAAAGTGCAGGCCAACTCCTGCTGGAGTTTGGATGTGCTGCAAGATTGCAGCCTGGGCTATGGAAACACCCTCTCATTTCTCAGTTTGAGAAGCAAGGGTTTTGCAGTCCAGGTACTCAAAAAAAGGCAGAAAAGAAACCTGTTGCACATTGAGAGGGGTTGTTTGGAAAGTGTAATGCAAACATTTTGAATAAAATTTCAGGTCCTTAAGTGTGTTTGGGAGATGAGTGTTGTACGCCTGCTCTCAAGTGCCTTTTTCCGAGTTCTCTAGTGCTGGCTGCAGGTTTACAGTGCTTCATTCTTGGGGCAGAATAAATTTCCTCTCTAGTGGAGAGTGCTGAGTGTCAGCAGGATTCTTGTGTTAAGCACTGACTGCAAGGGGGAAGGTTTTGTCTTCCCTGGGAGCCCAGCTGTGATTCTTACTGAATTCTTGCAACTGTATGTGGTGTTTTTACTGTTGACATTGCTCTGTCAGTCCAGCCTGAGCTTGAGCCATTTTGCAGCTAGGCAGAGCATGGGGGAGAGGGGAAAAGAGGAAGAGACATTTCGTCGTGTTTGCAGCTCTGTCACACTGGGTCCACATACAAATAAGAGTACTCTTCCAGCTGCTATAATATGAGGTTCTTGCTGTAAGTGGTTTTAGCATCCAAGGAGTACTGGAATCCAGGAAGTCTGGGTGCAGTGGTTTCCACAGCCACATCTCCACGCTGGGGACAGCACCTGCTAACACTCAGCTGGGGTTTGCACACCATGGCCAAGCTGCATTGGTATATCTCCAGTGTGAATCCACTTAAATCAGCCTTTGGATCAACCTTCCCAGCCAGCCTGGATGGGAGTTTTGTTATGAAAAGGTCTTTCCCTGGTTAGTGTGGCGCAAAGCCAACTCAAGAGTGTCATTAGGTGCTGCCAACACTCTTGTCCAAGGAACCATGACAAAGAGGACATGCACTCGTCCTTGAACTGCAGTGTGCACCAGCAACAGATGCTGCCATGGTTGAAATGAAATCCTGTGGTATTATGTACAGCTCATATTATGGTGGTAACCAGGTCATCACACCAAAAGCAAATTTATTGCATGGCAACTTCTTATTGCATCCATTTTTTTGCAGACTGTTTGCAGCCACCAGCTCAGATTCCCAGAGCCAGCTCTGCTGCTGTGCCCACTGCTGAAGATTAGCAGCTGAGTCCCATCACCTAAGGATTTCCCCCAGCTAGTGTGACCTTTCCCAGCCTAGTCCCCAGCAGGCTCATAGGTGGATTTCTTTTCCCTTATCAAACACAAAAAATTTTATTAGCCCCACCCAGCCTTTCTCTTCCATTCAGCAGCATGTGGCCACTCACTGAGTCACCTCATGGCCATCGTTTTATCTGACTGAGAAAAGCCCTGTGAATTAGAGGTTACCACAAGGCTGAGCCTTCACACCGGCCAGGTACGGATGTGTCACAGCAGTGGCCACCCCCTGTGCCGTAGCACATTGTGTATGGTTTACACAGTGGCATCCTCCTGTTGTCCCTGCCTAGGTGCCCTCTTTGCTGGGTGATGTGAATAATGGCACTTACCTTTTCTGTTTGGCACACGCTATGCTGATGAAAAGGGCTATAAAGGAAAAAGGTGTTGATGCTGATGATAATAACAGGGCAAGTTTGGTCTATAAAAAGGAAAAAAAAAAAAAGAAAAAACCAAACCCTTCTTGCTCAGAAAAAGATCATGTAGATCCTCTTTTAACCTATCTCCAAGACACTTCCATTGTTGAGACCATGTTACTCCTGCTCAAGTCCATCAGACTTTGAGGCTGGTTGAGTGGAAGAAAAGTCAAGTCTCTTGGCTATTCTCTACCCATGGAAAGAAAAGGGCACTCAGCAAATACTGCTGCGTGACCTAAGGTACTTCTTTGTTTCCTCCATTCGTTGTTTCTTTGCTTTATTTGATATGCCCAGCTGCACACAAGCTGGTTTTTTTATGAACAGCAGTGCAAGGTGGCTCATTTTGGAGGATTCCAGAGGATCACTAGGGGCCACACTATTATTACATAAAGTCAATTAAAGAGCATACATGCACATCTCATTGATTTGATTTAGAACTAATGAAAGCTTCAGTAATGTGCAATTACAAGAAACTTAATGACCCCTTTATATTGAATGCAACTTCTGTGGCACCGAATATACTTTGATGAATTGTTCATTATGTGCAATGTTGGAAAAGCTTCTAAAAAGATTAATAATTGTATAATCAATAAAGAAATTCAGTTTTATTTGGCTTTTTTAAACTCTAAAATCAGCAAGCCATAGAAATTATGGACCTTCTCTTGCTCCTTTTTTTTCCTCCTGTACCCCCAGAATTATTTCTTTTCTAAAGCTAATCTGTCACTGTCCCAGCACATGGAGAAAAGCCCTTTCTTGTGCTATATAAAAAAGTCTGGCCTGTTACGTGTGTCCATGTGAGGTCCTAAAGATTGGTGTCAGCTGCCCACAGAAGTCACCAGTGCTCAGCTGGATGCCTGTACATGGGATGCTCCTTTGGCAGGGCATGAAGTGTCCAAGTAGCAGCCTTCAGCACTGGGCTCTGAGCTTTGTGTGACATGGTCCAGTCCCACTCCCCCTCTCCCATTCACTGCTGGTAAACCTTGGGAGCTACCAGCCCTTGGGGCCATCAGGTGGGCTTTAACCTTGCTTTTCTAACTACTTTGAGAGCCTTGAGTCTCAAGTGTTATCCATGCTGCAGTTGACAGCTAGTTGTGAGGTACAGCAAGCCTTGAGGGATGGGATCTGGAAAATGAGAGTAAAAAGACAAAACAAGGAAGTTTACTTTTGGTTACATTCAGGATTTAACACTGCCAGAGATGTCTGGAAGCTAGAAAAATAGGCAAATGCAGAATTGCTTAAAATTTGTTTCGATTTTGAATCTAGTCTCGTGATGCTTCAGGGCATGATTCATGAGTTCTGAGTGCTGGGGTTTGACAGCACTGTTTCACTGTTGGTCACTAGACTGAAAAGGAGAACTCTTCACCAGGATCAATTTGCATTACTGCATTGCTTGTGACAGGAGCAAATTCCTGTTGTCCATGGCAAAGGGGTGCGTGGTCTTCCTCACCCCTTCTGGACTAGTACCGGCAAAGCTTCCAGCAGCATGAGCCTCAGGTTTTGGCTGCCTTAGGAAGCATTTTTGTAGTTTGTCTGTTGTGTGGAAATTCCGTGTAAAACATAAACTATGTCTGTTTTGTTTCCCTTACAGATGCTCTTAGGAATGCAAATACATAATTTTGGTTAAAATGTGGTTTATTTGTTCGTTGTCAAGCCTTACCCTCACACGTATGTGTATGTGTGTGTCAGATGAGGCTTGCATCCTACTGGGGCAGTTCTTGCAGCCTCTGTGCAGCCCAAATCCCCATCACCCCAGAGAAGGCTGGTGTCAGTGAGGGCTACCTGAAATTCCTGAGTCCCTGATTCTTCGGTAAAAAGGCCAAATCAGATTGAGTGCTGCCATCCTCAGACTGAGAGTAAAAACAAGCTGAAGTTTAGACTCCAGCGTGTTGGAAAATACTGCAGCTCTGCTGATTCCTGCGCTAATTTCCACCAGCCGAGGAATTCATCCCTAAGTGCTTGCAGAGCAAGAGGCACAGGGTGTTTCCAGGGCTGCGTTTGGGAGGAAAGAAAAAATTGAAACCCAGAAATTTTGGTGCGATAGGATGGGACTCATTTAGTCTGGACACCTATTCAAGAGCCCCAGTTAAATTGCTGCTGCACAGTGCTGTCATCACACTACAAGGAACCTTTCCCATTAGCACTCCACAGCACTGCCGCCCTGGGAGACTTGGAGTTGTTGAGCTAAATAAAGCAGAGGGTAGAGCAGGTAGAAAAATGACTCCATGTTAATGGCTGTCATGCACAACAATGCCATCCATCGTGCCAAGCTGACGTTCTTTTGGGAGGATCATGTTTTATTAAAACCTGCTACTTGTTGTCTCTCGCTCCACTGTCCTATTCGCTGTCACCAAAAATAGCATGCCCTGTGGTAGTGGCTTATTATGATTAAACAGATAAAAATAAGTTTAAGGTATAAACACATCCAGGACACCTGAGGTAATACAACATCTGACTTCTTTATGGAACGTGTGAAGTTATATTTTCCATTGCTTCACAAGACTTATTTGGTTTTTAATTCAGTAAGCTTTATTGTGATCTATAGTTTTGCATTACAGTCTGGCACCTCAGCAATTTTTATCACTGTTTTCTGATGTTTTGTCTTACAGGACAATATTTACTAGCTTTGAAAAAAGAATTTCTGTAAGAAAAACCTATTTTTGTCAATGATTTGAGTAACAATTCTATGTTGTTTGTTGCAGCTTACGTATGTCAGAAAGTAGTGATGCTTATGAATAGTGAGGAAGTAGGTACCTGATAAAAACTGTAGAATTTTAGTCATAGGACAGAGTTTATACCAAGAGCTTACTTTTTTTTGTCACTGTATATGCATCTATATTTAGCCATTTTTCTCTTAAAATAAAATCTGTACATGGAGATAAGGAAAAAAAACTTTCCTCCTGTATTTCTGCTTCCTCTGCACTCATTTGCAACTTTGAATTCCTCTTCAGTGAAGCTAATATGTGCCATTTCATCTGAAATGGAGGGCATATGAGAGCACAGAAGCCTGATGGAGCAAGAAATGGCATCACTGCTTGTGGAAAAATCCGAGGGCAATAATTATAGGCAGCAAAGTGAATGTCATACTACAAAGCATTACTACAGGTAGCGTGGTGTCAGCGTCAAACTCGTGGAGTCATTCCAGAGCTATGTGTCCCGGGCTTTCTTCGTGTGGTGAATAGTGACAGCAGAAATTCAGAGCACTTGTGGGTACATCCACGCTGTGAAATGAGGTGTGTGGAGAGGTCCCTGACGTGGGTGTCACTGTAATTGTACCCATGTAAGACTTGTCCTGAGCTAGTGAGTGAGTTCTGCCAGAAGGCAAAAATGATGAGCCAAACCAAGGCAGTTTTGCTTTTAGGACTGCTGCTCATTCCTGGGGGTTGCTCAGACCTTCCACAGAGCTTCTGGAGGCTGTGACACAGAAACTGTGCAGCCTGACCAGTGTCCAGCATGGTCCAAATGTGGTCTCCAGTCATGGCACAGCACTGCTTGGGCAGTTAGACCCATCTGAGAGATGAAGCATTATTGTCCAGACATGGCAGAATCGGAGCGTGATTTACCGCAGGCTTTCACACACATAGCTTGAAAGGTGCAGCTGGTATGACTTGTATTTTCCATGCTGCGTGAACCAGTCAGAGCAGGCTGCTTTTGTTCATTTTCATCGAGAGAGCATTACGGCATCTCAGCCCCTTGTCTTCAGTTCTGCCCTGTGTTAGAGGCAGTGGTCCCCAGCAGACTCAGGTGGACATAAAGTAATGAGCAAAGATTGGTAGGTCAGCTGTGGGCAGAGACTTCACGTGACTCTGCATGCCTGCATGTCTTGGGACATGCCACGTGGCACTTTCTATTGATAAGGAAACCATAAACCATGCTGAAGGAGCTGAGTTGATGCCATCGCTATTTACAGGGGAACAAGGGCATGTGAACCACAAGGTACCAGCTCAGTGCAAAACCTCTGAGTGCCCTTTTGCTTGGACTCTATCACACCTGTCTGTCTATTACAAAAGAGTGGCGGGGAGATCCACAAAGCTCGCTTGTGGAAGAGAAGAGTGCATCGTAAAGGGCTGCAACTGTAAATACAACCTGGAGTTGGCTTCTCAGTCTCCTTCTGCAGGCATTTTTGGGCTCCTGCTGATGTGGATTGAAGTCATTGGAGCAACGGTCTTTGACTTCCACATGTGTGATAAGACAGCAGCTTAACTCAGCCAGAGACTGGAGATTTAATGTTTCTGCTTGCAAACTGAAAAGGGATGGGGGGTGTGTTTTCAAACTGATCCCATTCACCCACAAAAATGTAGACTCAGCTCTTTATAATAGTGAGTTTGACCATGGCTCTCAGCTCACTTCCCATTTTTTTCAGACTCTTGGGGGGCATTCACCTTTAGGAGTACAAAGTCTTCTCTTTTATTTGTATCCCCAGAAAGCTTCTCAGCTGAGGAAACCCTGTGCATGTGCCCTCTCCCTACTCCCTGCACCACTGACCTTGTAACTTCTTTGCTCTGAGCAAGATCAGTGTCTGAGTTGGAAAGCAGAATTTGTCTCAGAAGAACAAGTATTTTATTAAAGCAAAAGGCCCCATTGTTATCCATGTTAGTAGTTGGATGCAAGAAAAGCAGAAATCTGCAGGAATTTAAAGTTTTGCCAGTTAGTGGAATCCACGTACAGCCACCAAATGTTAAAAATATTACATTTCCTATGAAGTTCACATCTATATATAGAACCCACATTTGTACAGATATATCTGGTTGTCCTGTTCCATGCAGGAACCCAAACTGGTGCATCAGTAAGACACTGATTTTGCTAATTAGTTAAGCAAAAATTTCCATTGCAAGGGCATTTCAAAGCAAAATTAAATACAAGAGGAAAAAACTCCATATTAAACTAAAATGTGGTGTAACAGCTCACCACATCCTGCTACTGTGGCATCTGCTGTTTAGCAAAGGAAAGGTTCCTCTTTCAGAAGCCTTGACAGGTAGAGAGGTCACGTGTTACCTGCATTTCTCAGCATTATTATTTTTTTATTTTTCTGTCAGTGGAAAAGCTGAACATGACAATGGAAAATACCAGTTGAGAGAAGGCATTGTGGGGAACTGTAGGTGTTAGCTATGAAAGCGACAGTGGCCTCCCACCCCAAAGCCAACAGAAAAACAGTGAAAAAAAATCTGATGACAAAGGCACTGTAAATCATAGTACTCAGCTGTTTGGTCTGATAGGGATCAACCTGGTGCTTTAAGGGAAGTGTTGTGCTACTCTAGGCATTGAAGATTAAGCATCCTGCGTGCTCTTCCAGATCTGCTGCTAAGCTGTATGAAGGGCCTGCAACAAGCTGGGTAATTATCTGGAGCTCATCTATCCTGGTTATAAACCAGGTCTTTGTGAGTGCACAGGTTATGTTGTTTTAGAAATGAGTGTAAAGCCATTGCAACTTTTCTTTGAAGAATGTTGTGCTTATTCAAAACCAGCTACTCCTGGAATGGTACTGCAGACATGAATGGATGTGTATCCAAGCAGCTGGGGAATCAAAGACCAGCATTTGCTTTAGGAATGAATCTCAAACCTGGGCCAAAACACTGCTTGCACTGAATACTGCTATTCTGTGGAGCACACACAATCCTCTTGTAATAGTAACAGGTTTATAAGTCACAACTTGAGCATTCAAGACTGTAAACAGCTAGTTCTCTTTAACTATGTAATAAATATTTTGTTACAAAGGTGGGAGTTAAGAGAAAAATGCCAATTACTTTATCTGCATGATTGGATCTTGCGTCGCTGGGAAGTTCTGCAGTGGTCCTACAGGACCAAGTGGAGCTCTGAGGATACCAAAGGGATAGATGGCAAAAGAGATAATGAACAGGGAACAGTCAGCTCATTCGCATGAAACATGAATTAAATTTACAAGAAACAAATTTAAAACAAACAATCAAAAGAAAGACCAAAAAACCAAACAAAAACAAAACAAACCCTTTTTTTCACCCTCATATCTCATATCAGTAAACTGTGGAACCCATTGCTACAGGAAACTCTGAAGACCAAAAGAGGTTCAAAAGGTTCTTAGAAAACTTCATGGAAGAAAGTTCATCAAAGTTCACGAGAAGCAAGGATGCAGACTTCTCGCTCATGAAGTCCACCAGAAGAGTAAAGGTGTACTAGAGAAAGCATCACTGGAGGTGTGCTGGTTCTTAGGCTCTTTCCCAAAGCCCTGACTGTAGTGGTGGTTCTGACACTGGTGTGGATGGGCACACAGGATGCTTCAGCAGAAACATACTCAGTAACAGAAAGTTTGATTTGTTGTTGGGAAGGACAATCCTGGGTCAGCCTGCAACAAGATTATTGATGTTTTCTTGCTGAAGGAAAGAAAAATCAGTTTGGGGTCAAATAAAACATTCCAAGACATTCTGTTTGATGCAAAATAAAACATTTTCTGACAGGCAGCAAAACTGTTAACATGTTTTGGAATATTAAAAGGAGGCAAATTTTTCAGAAATTAGAAATAAAAAGTGTGTTGAGAGTCTTCGTGGGAGTGCTGGACCATGCAGTTGTGGGGGGCAGGGAGCATCCTTCTAGCCAAATCCAGCAAGCATCACACTTCACATGTGTTTGCCTCCTGGTTTTCCCCCGTTCCCACCCACCACAGGGTTTTCCTTGCAGCCTCAGGTGTCTCGCGAGTAGTGAGGGAAAGCCCGCTTGCAGCACACTTCCCCTTTCATCTCTGCTAGCGGTCTGCCGCTGCAAGATCAGCTGTGCTGGCACGTATTCCCCCACCTGGGCCTTTCGCATGCACCCTGGTCCCTCTCTGCAGGTTTTTTCCACTGTATCATTGGGAATTTTTTGCATTTTTGGCACTGCAGTGAGTCAAGGGGAAACAAGCAAGTGAAATGGTGAAATAAAGAAGGTTGTGTCTGAGCCATGCTGTCCAAAGACCACTGCAGAGTAGAAGATGAGTGTTGAGTGTCCTCTTGGTGGTTTTGGCCCCATTTGATTGTGACATCTGGTGGCAATGGGTGCACTTGGGTTGAGGTTCAGTTGTCTCCCGAGTCCGTGGTGACATTGTCTGCTGAGTGTTGTTGAACAGCTGCCAGATGTTGTTACATGAGGACACTAGGCTTACTCATCAAGGTAGCAGAAGTCCATCTCTGTTAAGAGAATAATACAAAATAAAAACAAGCAATAAGCTGTTGTGAGTCAGTAACAAAATACAAGTGATTTCAGCTGGGGACAGATTGTTTTGGCTGCTGAGAGATGGAGAGAGTGTGACTGAAGGAGCATCGTGGTGTCGTGGCCTGAGCCCAGGCAGGTGGGCTCCCAGCTGAAAGGAAAAGTCATATCATATCTGGAGTAAGCCCTGTGTCCTACAGCACTCAAGGGACAGAGGATCAGCTGAGGGTACCTGGAGTGGCTGGAACAGGCAGCCTCCTGAGTGCCTGAGCTGGTTTTGGAGATGGATCTTTGGCTCATGTCATCAAGTTGCTTCCAAAATACCTTTGCCGCATGCTTTAATATGGGAAAAGCATGGGCTGGCAGGCTGAGGCTGTTGCTTTTGAAAGTTTTACTGAAAGAATCAAGCAAGAGTAACTCAGCATGGGCTACAGCATTAGTCAGTGATTTGAGATGCCTTGGTGCTGATCCTGACTGAGATGGGGAGGTCCTTCGCATTTCCACCTCCCTGTCCCCATGAAATATCAGTGGTAATTATGTTCACTTTTTACAAAAGCACTGTGAAGATTCATTATTTGATGTTTCTAAGCACTAACTAACTGTACAAAGAGTGAGGATAGCTCTGACCAGTTTCTTAATTTTATTTGATGTAACAGAAGCTTTGAGAGAAAATTAGCAAAACTGTGATACTGCCTGGCCCATAGGAGGATTTGTTTCCTTTGTCTCATAAAACACCAAAGTATCACTGTGTGGTTTTGCTGCAGACCTGAGAGTGCTTCGAGAAGTTTATCACAGAAACTATCTTTACAAAAGCATCATGGAAGAACCATCACACACAAGTGTGTTGTTTGCGTTCAAGGCAGAGACTTAGTCCCTAAAGCTCTCTGGGGTCTGGCCACACATATAATGGGGCAACACTTCTGGCTGGGCTTGGATGCATGCAGAGCTCAGTGCAGGACTTGCTACTTGAATTTGTTTTTGCTGTTTGGTAATATTAAAGATGAACTCCATGGCACCGTCAAGAGAAAGAACTGCTTTGTCTTTTCACAGCTAATTTCCGTGCTTCTTAGTTTGCTGCTGTAAATAGATAGTTACAAACGCAACTGATATTTCTTTTCTGAAATATGGTGTGTGTATCCATTGGTGGCCATGACCTGTGACACAAATCCTGACTGATTAATGTGCTGCAATTACTAAGTGGGCAATAGGTTTGCAGGAAAAAAAAAACCAAGCCATAAAAACCAAGGCCAAAAAAACCCAACTAATTGCTTTAGGAAGTTGGTTTTAGACAGGCTTGATCTTTTCCAGTAAACACATGAAGTTATCAGGATCACTGTGAAGAGCAGCCCACAAGGAAAGGAAAATGAGGGCTTTTCTTTGGTGCTTCCATGACGTGGACACGTGTTTCCCATTCCTGCAATGTTAGGAAAACTCAGAAGCAGTGATAGCCCTGCTGATGGCACTTTGTCTATCTCTGTGTAAATCAGGTGGTGGCAGTTGCTGTAGGGAGATGGAATGGAAATAAAAGGGATGTTGTGTAGTCCACTGTTGATGACCTTTGCCAGGTTCAGTCATTTCCTGTCCATCTGCCAAAAATCACATGGACATAATTGGAGTGTGGGAAACTGTATTGCTTGATGATCTTCAGGGGAGGGGGAAAAGAAAGAAAGAAGACTTGTGAGTAAAGAAAACAGCACTTTATCAGTGGAGATGCAGTGTGACTGGCTGATGCTGAGATAGCAGACCTTGTTTATTCTCTCCTCTGACTCTTGCCAAGAGAGTTTTTTTAACTTGTTTGTCCATCTCATCTGTTTGTATGGATAGAAGTAAAGAGCATATGTCCACGTGTGTTGGTCACGACCAAAGGAGGATATATATTAAAACATGTTACCAGGTCTAGGGAATGGGCAAACATGCAGCAGTTTCCTCTCTTCTTTTTTTTCTCCCTAGTATCAACCCATGGTGGAAAAAATCAGCATGCGAAGCTATATTCTATCTAGGCTTTGCAGCTGCACATATCCAGGTTCAGTGATTGGTGGCTTTCTGCCACCAGTACCTACCATGGCTAACATACTTTGCAAACAGCTCTTTTTATGGAAGGAGTAGATTATTCTAGGATCTCCTGTGGTCCTCCTGGCTTTACATTTCTGAGGCACTCCTAGAGCAAATGAAATGTTTTATCTGTAACCGATTTGAAATGTTAAGTATGTTTGATGCAATCAAAGATCCAGGATGCTGCTGCTCTTGTGATGCCTGGTTTTACGTGGTATTTAGCATATTAATAACCTTGGTTAATCCTGCTGGTTTTGCACTGTGATCAGCCTGTACAAGCTACCTGGTGATGCCACACTTACTGTCCAGAGCTGTACTGAAGCTGTCAAGGAAAGAGTGCAAGTTTGGGGGGTTTTGGACTGAGGAGACCTGCCTGCAGCAGTGGGATGCTAATCAGTTCCTCTTCTTGTCTTCTTTCTTCACAGTAAATGAAATTATAAGGAATGACCTTTCCAGTACCAATGTCCACTCATAGCTTTCAATGTGAGCCTGGTATGAAATACACACTTTTGACTTGGCTGGCACATCACCTCGAGTCGGGAGATGCTGAATGAACTGAAGATGTTGCCTGGTACCACTCTGATCTTCCACCTTAATGAATGTCAGGAACTGAAGATTTACCTCTTGCTTGCAAAGAAGTAGCTACTCAACTTCAATTGATTAAACAGGTTTTTTTAAAGAAAATCATCTCAAAAGAGGGGAGGGAGTACGCTCCAAGATGGCACATTTCATGGGACAAAACTAGGAAATTCAGCAAAATCTGAGCACTTCTTCCCAATGCTGATCCTTTTGGCATGGCACCACTGGAATACAGCCCTGGAAGTGCCTTATTTTACCAGGTTGTGGCATCAGGGCATTTTAATAAGCTTTGAATTCGCTACCATTTAAAGTGTTGGCAGGTGCAGAAACTCTAGAGCTTGAATTCTGGAGAGTGATATTGGAAAAAAACACAGGACTCCGCAGCAGAGTAGGGAGAGCAATCCCAACTCCAGTAAGACACATTGATGAATTCCAGAATTTTCTCAGCTTTTCCTCTGCTGTAATGTACAGCCTATTGCCTTATTCTCAGTGCATTTCAAAAGCCTCCTGTTTCGTCATCATCTCAGCTTTCTTTTGTGTATTGTCTTTATTAAGTGCTAATGAATCATAGGGTTGGTAGTAGTAGCATGGTAAGATTTTGATTTTAATCCAGCTTCTGTCATAGCACAAGTGAGTTGATTAGCACAAAAAAAAAGGGTTGATGGACAAAAAATGGAAATCTATCTTTTACATGATAGATGAATGTGTATGCATGTACATACATACTAGTATATATGCATATATTTATATATGACAAATAATATAGATGATTGCCCAGTAAGGGCACTGAATTTAGCAATAATTTCAGTTTCTGGGAATGCATTTCAAATCCACAGCAAATATTTCAGCTACTTCTTTTGAGGGTTTGTTGCACCTAAAGCAGATATGCATTTTCTTTCCTCGCAGAGTTAAGCAAGCACTTTAGATAGGCAAGAAGGATGCATACAAGATACATGTTATTTACCAAATGTCAGAATATGAGTTATAGTAACTGTAAATACCATTATGGAAGAGTGTAAAATATTTGTTCAGTTATAATATTATTATTATTCCGCAGAAGCCTTATAAGTCTCTGCTAGGCGTATGGAAAAGGATGTTACCAAAATTCCACCTTGGTTTCACATGCGGCGCTGTATAGTGTGTTTTCAGATTCGCTAATGTTCCTGGAGCTACAGGTAGGCATGTAGTGTAGCCTTCAACATCATATTTTTTACAATCAACCGCTTATTATATAACTAGCAACGACCTATTACTTCACATAACCAAAAAAAAAAAAAAAAATACCAAAAAAAACCCAAAATAAAATAGCATGACTTTAAATTAAAAATGTTTAACATTAATCTTGTGCCTTAGGAATCTGTGCCCCCTCCTGGAAACACACCCAAACTACACCCCCGAGCTGGGGTGGCTCCTTAACCCTGATGCAATGAAGACTGAACAGGTTTCACAAACAGGTGAAATCCAACTAAACGTTTTAAAACATTATTCTGTATAATTATGTCTTACTTTCTTTAGGAAAAAAAATTGAAAGCCATATTTGTCACATTTGCACATTACTGTGAAGACATGAGAATATAATATGGCTGTATGTACATAATATGCTGGTCCTGGTCCTTATAATAGTCTGTTATTCTTCACCTGTTTAATCCCAATTATTTACCCTGTATTTAGCATTGTAGACATTGCATGAAACGTTTCTTAGAGACTGCCATATGAAAAGTTAAAAAGCTTGACAAACATCAGCTTGACTTGTAGCTAGAAAATAGTACTAATAAAGCAAAATGTTTTGCTGGAAGCTAGTCTTAGAGTGGTTCATTTTATGTTATCTTGAAAAATCTTCTTTTCTCATATAAAATAGCATTTTTACATTATATACATATATCTCTCCATCTCTTTTATATGAAGCTGCTTGCATCCTGCTGCATCCTGCTAATATAACTATCTTTGTATGGAAGCCAAGTCTCTTGTCAACAGTCTCTTCTTCATTTCCCCACTGCATTTAAAGACATTGCTCCCAAGAAGATGAAATTATATATAATACAATGCTCAGATTTTATTCTCTCATTATTTCAGATATGTCAATAAACTGTGCATGGAAGAACCTCTGATTATGCCAAAGCATTTTTTTTATTCATATACTAAATACATTGGGTGAGGCTTTAACCATGCAGGACAATACACACGCACACAGAGGCACCTTTCAGCAGTAATTTTAGCAAAGTTTTCAAATGTGTGGTTTGGCTATGTTGCAGCTCCTTCATTCTGATTTATTTTCCTCTTTAAGCTATGTTGAAAAAAAGAAAAAGACCCCAACCTGTTACTTTTAAGCCTGGATAATGGAAGACTATGCCATCTGTTGTATATGTATTCATAAAATAAAAACGAAAGCAGAAATATTTCCTGTATGAGACTGCTATCTTGTTTCTGTACATGTGTTACAATTGTTGCTGTCAGTTTAGGAAAATGGTTTTCATCAGCCTTTTTGAAAACAAAGCAAAACCAAAAAGTCACAACACTCTGAACTTGGAGCGTAGGTACATTCAAAAATAGATACATTCAAAAATACCTTTGCCAGGGATGATTCTGACTATTAAAAAGAGCCTTCTGAATGAATTGTGAGTGGCAAAACAACCTACCTTATTAATCATGCAACAAAGTACTTGGCATATGGATGCATTGCTTGGACAACAGTTTGTTATGCTCTCCCTGGAGCTATTTCTGAAAGGCATGGGTTGCTAAGGGTTGGCTTTGGATCTGTGGCCTTCAGTGCAGTAGATACAGGAGACATTTTTGTCTGGCTGGAGGCTTTGGTAGCCCTGCAAGGGGAGGGCTGTCCATGGGCTGGCAGGAGGGGATGGCTGGTCACCAGCTGCCTATGATGTGATGATGGATCTGATCTGTATGATGTGTCCTGCCCCCTGAACTCCCTCACTGCTCTGCTTTAGAAAAGAAGGGACAACAGGAGGGTGTCAGCTTACTCAAAGCTGGGCTGCAAACAGCTCTGGGCTTATATCACCTTATCAGGCAGTGCTTCTGTATGTACCAACTTCTGACACCTGATGGGCCAATTTATATAGAAATGCTGAGAAAACTAGTTCAATTTTTCAGCACCAAAGGCAAGTTGAAAAGTACATAAGCGTGCCTATCACAGCAGTCTGAGTTTACCTAAGCACTTAAAAACCATTCAAAAATTTCTCAAGAAGGAGACACAAATATGCATTGAAGTCTTTGTTGAAAGAAGAACTTGCTCTGCCTTGGGTTTCTCTTCCTGTGAGTATGAGGTGTCACTCCCTGCTCAGTCCATCACACCTGGCTTCCCTGGGGCTGGTACCCAACCCCTGGCCATTTAAAGAAAGGCAGATGCTCCAACCCCGTCAAAACCCAGATATGGCCCAGCTCTTCAAAGATTAGTCAAAGGGCTCTTTCTCTGCTTCCCAATCTTGAGGGTGGAAATAGTGATATTTACACCTCATGGACCACATGAGCTGTATTGTTGGTGAGGTTCCTGGAAAAAGGAAAATACTGAAAACTCAGTCACAAATTCTCCTGGAGACCATGGCATATTGTATCAAAGCAAAATGTCACAAACTGAATTCACCCAAGAAACATACTTCAGTCATGGTGTTACCTGGCCTCCTGTGAACTTCGATTTCCATACATCCTTCACTCAAAGCACAGCAGACCCAAGCACATCTACATTAACCACATCTTGACCAGACTCCTCCAGGCAAAAATAGCCTTTAGCAAATTCCTGACTACTTTCATTCATAACCAAAGCAGAAGGTGAATCCCACACATCCATCTGGTACTGTTTGACTAAATAGCCTTGCTGGAGTTATGCCTGTGAGATTTTTCCTTTCCAGCTGAAAATGGCAAATTTCTAGGAGTTAAGTTTCTTGGACAGAGTTGTACTGCCTTGAAGCTAAGCTTTCCTTCACCATGTGTACAATTTTATAGCATTCATCACTGTAAATCTGTTGAATTTGTCTCAGTAAAAATAAAACAAAATCCCTCTCATCAAGTATATTACAGACGAGTGTTAAGGTTAATGGCATAAGATCTTCTTGGTTTCTGTAGCTCTTTTTCAAATACAGAGTCTAATTTTATGTCATAAGCAGTGATTGGATTGTTCATCAAACTAAATTGAGTCCTTTCTTCTCCACCTTTGCCCAATATGGAGGTCAAGCTCTTGCCTGTTCTAGTTTGCCCATACGATTTCCTCTTTCTCAACAAGTTAATATTTTTCTTCTTTGAACTTCTTTCCAAAAAAAATTAAAATTTTTTGGTTCTCTTTAGGTAGCCGAATAATTTGTTCTGAGCAGATCAGTTACAGATTCTCATATTTTTGGCTTTAATTACAGGTTGTCCTTGATTCCAAAACTAGCTTTTTTTTGGCCAAAGAGACTGACTTTTTGTACTGTGCAAACCTGTAGAGCTTTAACAACTCAAACGGTTGTGTTTTCAGGATTTCAGATAACTGGTAGTGTACCTGGAACTTGTCATCACCCATGGGCATGTTAGCATTTGTCATTTAAAACGGAAAAGCTACTGACTGTAGAGCTTCCTTAGCTACTTTCAGGGACAGATAACCCACAAGCCACTCTTTGCAGATGTGGCAAATTCATTTTCAGTCATTTTAGGAAATCCCTTTCTTTTCAGCTTGGGGAAAGTGTTTCCAAAGATGCCGTCAGCATCAGTTTCCAGCACCTCTTCTGAATTAGTTTCACACTCACAGCTCCTGTGCCCATATTGTTTCCAGTGCTGCTGAAGAGCTTTTGGTCAAGAGTAACAAAGCAAACACTGGCAGTGGGTACTGCTGGCAGAGCTGCAAAACCTCCAGGAATACACGTAGTGTGGAGTCCCAAAATACAGTGGGATGGTGTTCCCATCTTGCCAGGGGGACATTCCAATAACACCAGCATCATGGTACTAAGGGGGAGGGGAGAGCTCTGGGCCTCGCCAGAAAATACTTCAGTGCATGTCAGGAATCTTTCAACTGCAAAAGCTGGGAGTTTTCTGGTCTGGTTTCTTTTGATTTTTAATAGGAAAAATTATGTTTTCTCCAACATTAAATCATTTGCTCTACTTACTTCTTTGGGATATTTTTTCTTTCATTTTCTACTTAGAAAATATAAGCCACAAACTATTTTGCATCAGGTTGATCTAGACTGCACCTTCTTTCCCCCTCACCCCCCTCCAAATCTCTGGGATGGGCTGCTTCCCCAGACAATGGCTCCCCCTCGACCCAAGCAGAGCCACACAGGCGTCACACGTACATTGCCTCTGCCCAATTTCTTGAACAGTTTCTTTGCAGGAAACTCCTCGTGGATCTTTCCTGCCTCCCTGGACCCCTTCCAGGGCTCCTGCGTGCACTGAGCTGATCCAGCTCTCGTCCTCATGGCAATCTCAGTATTATTTTTTTTTTTACCACAAGTTTCTTGTACATTTTATTTTACAAAACAAATCAGCCCTAGTCAGATGACGACACTAAATTAAGCACACACTTTTTGGTATATGTGAGTTACTCCTGTGCTTTTCCCCCAACCTATGCATGGAAAGCCACTTCTGTGGTGCTGAACCCCGTGTGCCCTGCCAGCACAGCATGCAGCAAGCTTCTTGAGAAGGCAGCAGGAGCCACAGCCTTTCCCACCCAGCGCCTTCGGCCAGGGAGGGGACACCCACCACAGCACAGCCCATGGGGCCCTGGCTGCGCTGCTCCACCAGAGCTGAGCGTGGGCTGAGAACAGCCACAATTCAGCGCACCTGTGGAAACAAACCCGGTGCCAGTGCGCCCCTGGGATGTGCCCCAGGGGGACCGTGCTGGTCAGAGCAATTTAAGTGAGTTTATGGTGGCTTCTCCACCCAGTAGCGGGGCGGGGGGGAGATGGGAGAAAGGGCTCCGGGGCCAAGGCTGAGCAGCAGAGGCAATGCGTGGGAGGGAGAGAGGGAGAACAAACTCTGCCTGACTTGCAGGATGAGTCTGCAGAGGTGGGTGTATGAAAACTCATCTATTTTCTTTAACTTTCCAATTGAGCAGTATGGTCTGGGCAGAGGAGGTGTGGAGAGGGGAAGCCCAGCACTCTTTCCCTGTCCCTTCTTGTCTTCAGGAGCAAAGTATTTTCATCAGCAAAGCACCCCTGGGAGAAGGAGGCACTGGGTATTTTCAGGGTGCTCAGCCCCTCACATGACTGGTGCCCCCAGCCATGCAAATGACACCTAAGCATCTACATGAACACTGAGATCAGTGTAGGAGTTTCTGGTTTGGTTTTCCCTGCAGTGCACGTTGCCACTGACACTTTAGAAAGCCAGTTTCAAGAGTGACAACTGAGATGAGAAAACTCTCGCTCACAAATTAGAAAGTCGGTAGTTTCAGGGTTTAATCTGTATAATGCAAGGGGGTGTGCTAGAGGGAGGAGGCAGCAGTTTGACAGCAGTCCCCTCGAGCACTATATCCCTGCTGAAGCACAGAGGTGAAGTACCTGGCTCATCCCAGGGCTGCCCTCACTGCAGGTGATCGCTTGAACCTCCCTGTTATTAGGAGGAAATTCTTTGCTGTGAAGATGGTGAGGCACTGGCACAGGTTGCCCAGAGCAGGTGTGGATGCCCCATCCCTGGAAGTGTTCCAGGCCAGGTTGGATGGGGCTCTGAGCAACCTGGTCTAGTGAAAGGTGTCAGTCCCTGCCCATGACAGGGGGGTTGTGTCTACATGAGCTTTAAGGTCCTTTCCAATCCAAACCGTTCTATGATTCAACAACAACATTCTTCTTCCTTCAATGTGAGCTGGCAGGCACTGGAGACCTCTGGCAATGCTTGTAGGCACAGGGTGCCTGGGGATCTCCAGCAATGATGCCAGCTTTCAGCGAGGGATGCTGCAGACTAGCCCCATCAGCAGACCAGCCCCTTCATATTGCTGCCAGCGACCAGGAGGGCCAGGACCGCTGCATTAGCAGAATGTGTTTGTGAAGCCAGTTGTTGTGCAGTAAAGAGCATCATAAAGGCTAAGATCCAGCAAAAAATGTTTAGTCTACCCCACCCTTTCTAAAATAGGTGCGTGTACCAAACAGTAAGGAAAGAAATAAAATTTGTTGCTAAAAATAATAAAGGAAAACGATTGTTATATTTGTGATTCCCACACACATGACCTGTATAAGCTTTATAAGTCTAAGGAGTTACTTGACTAATAATGTTAAACAACTTCTTATATAACATACTGTGTCCTTAAAACATTTTTGTGGCTGAAGGATGTGCATTTCTGGTGACTCAAGTGCACAATCTGAGCTCTAAAGCAGTGGTCAAGCTCAGGAACAGCACATCACTCATCACTGCTACCTACTGGTCCAGTGGTTGACCCAAACCCCCCATTTCCTTTCCTCACAGCCGGCATTGTGAAGTGTGGGATAACCACACTGTGCACACGTCTGCTGTTGCACTTCTGTCCTGATGCAGATTACAGCACAGTTTTGCAGAGTATCCCTCCCACTGACCGGCCGTGCTGGGTGATGGAAAACACAGAAAGGTCTTTTCTTTCAAGGGAGATCTTTACCAGTTTAATGTGTCTGAACTTCTCAGTTTGAAAGAAAAGACACTGAGGCAGCCTGGCCCTGGGATTTGTGGTTTATGTGCTGGTGCTTTATCTGGACTCTTGCGGCTGCCTCAGTCGGGCCTCCCCAGTCTGAGGGCAGTTTTTAGAACAGCAGAGGGTACCTGTGTTTGCCTCCCAGTGCTGCAGACCTCTCCTGCCACTGGCTCCCTCAAACACACTCTTGAGTACTGCTGAGCTCTTGCAGAACTGGTCCAGACCCAGCAGCTGGCGTGGCACTTGGTCAAAACCCTTTGGGGTCTTTTGATTCAAGAAATCAAGATTTCTTTTTGGGCCTTTTCTGTGCTTTAGAGGGCTGACTGCATATAAAGACTCTCATTTGCTAAACCCAGTGAGTCACGCGACACAGCACTTGACTATGTAAAGGCTCTAAATATCTTTGTTTCTAGCACATTTTGTGCTTTGCAGCCATGCTTCATAACCATGATGAGGAATGAGTTTAAGCCTCTGTGGTCACACATGCAGTTAATCTGGACCAATTCTCAGCTGGAAGATAAACCCAGTTTATCTGTGTCAGTGCCTGGGGTTCCTCTCTCCTCCCGTCTTCTCCCACCGCAGCTGCCTGTAGCTTGGCAGGCAGACACCCTCTGGCAAGGCACCACATCCACAGCTTCCCCTGTACACTGGCTGTGCTGTCAGCAGGTCGTGTGCTTTGCATGCATCCCAGTGAGCTCCTGAGGATGCAGCCACCCCCGGCAGCCTCGCAGAGCAGAGGGGGTTCGAACCCCAGGCGTTCCCAGGTGCTGTTGGCATTGAACCGGGACCTGCTGGGGTGGCAGTCACAGCAGGACACTCACGGATCCTTGGAGGCCTTTTTGAGCTGCCAGTTGATGTGTAGCTGACTGGTCATGGTAACTCCATAAGGCCCTGCTTACACAAGTTTTGCCTGCTGGATGCTGTTCCTCCTCACTGATCTTACACATGAGGATGGCAAATGAGCAGTGTTTTTTCAGCTCTGTTTTCTAAATATCCACTTGATTTTGTTCAGTGAGTTCAGTCAATGCTCCGTAATAAGTGAAACCACACATCCCAGCAGTGCCATATTCTGTCTTATAATACAAGTTGCCACTGGAGACAATATCAGAAGTAGTTGCAGCTGATGGGAATTTTCCAATTTTTGTTTTCTTCTATAAAATTTTGCATCATATAAAGAGCTAGCCAAAAAATATTGAACTTTGAAGAGGAAAACACAATCTCCTTCTTCAACTGGATCTGTTGTTGTTCACATCTTTGATTATTTTTGTCTTTCTAAAGACCAGTAATTTTGCCCAGTTAAAAGAAACTCAACTGATTTTGATCTTCTGCAAGTACAACTGTAGTTATTCCTGAATTATGCCAGAATAAGTGAGATCAGAGTTGGGCTAAAAATCCTGCTTCTCCGGAGCTTTATGATCAAAGTTATGTTATGTTGTGCAAGAAAGAGAGAAAGGGTGAAGGGAATAGAAGACAATTAGCGTTATTGCAGTCCTAAGAAAGGTCAGTGCCTCAGCCGTGCTACGCACTTTGCCCTTTGGCTGCCTTGCAGAAGAGAAAAGCTTATGTGCCTCAGCCCCATCCTGGCTTCTTAAAGGAGGTGAAGTTGCATCACTTTCATCCCAGCTGATTTCAGAAAAGGTGAAGTTGCATCATTTTCATCCCAACTGATTTCCAGGCTCTGTCTCAGGCCCAGAGATGCTGATTATCAGCCATGCAAGCCCCCATCCTGACTGGGGACATTTGGCTAAACTTGTGGGTCTGAGGTCATGCCTGGTCCTGCCAGCCTCCAATCTGTTCCTCTTCCTTCAGCAGGTCAGTGACTTGGCTGCATGGCACAGGGAGCACAGCAGCAGCAATCCCATAATTTCCTGCTTCTGACTTCTGCTGATTGGAATCCTAGAGAGGCACGTCTGGAAAGAGGAAAAGGCTGTCTGCACACTGGGTCTTAGATGGGGTCTCATTTTGGATGGTGCAAAGCTCTGAGGGATGTGTGTGAGTGGGGAAACAGAAGCGTCTGTTGAAAGGCTTCAACACAAGCTGCTAGGAAGGCAAGAGATGAGTGACCAGTGAGTCACTCAGCAGGCACTGAGTCAGGGAGACCTTACTGTACAGGCTCTTACTCAGCTGAAGAAGGCTCTCTGCTGCCCAGATGCACCTAACTGGTAAGGCCAAATCCTGTCCTCTCGTTGCAATGTCCCAGGCTGCAACCTGGAGGGGACTAAACAGGATGAAGAGAAAATCTCAGTATGGGAGCAATGATCATGTTTGGAAAAATTTGAGCAATAGTGTTAGTATAAATGCTGCTGTCTCTATTCTTACAGTATTTCAGGTTCCTAGACCAGTATTGCAGTTCCTAGACCAGATATTACCCAAAGCAGGTGTCCCTGCCACAGATGGATGCACCTCCTTGGGGTGGTGCATCTCCTAGCACAAGGAGTCAGGCCATTGCCTGCTGCTGCTGTCTCCAGCCATCCAGGCTGTTGTGACAGACACAGCTTCTGGTCACTTTGATCCCATGGCCTTTGATAGTTTTATTCCTACTGTGCTAATGTGTGCAGCTTGTGTCTCATGGAGCTGGGATGCCTCACAACCTAGAAACTATATATATTTACACAGCCTCAAAGACTCCCAGAGAAATCTTGTTGGGGCTTTACTCACAGATAGAGTAATGAGAAAAGAATGGGAAAAAAATAGAAGAGAACATGGCCCCAAAATAACTTGTTTTGTTTTGCTTATATTTGAGGTTGGTTTTGCTCCTTATTTTAGGAAGACATTTTTTGTTGAGTTTTGTATGTATAACTTTTCAGTTATGCTGTGTAAAAATAGAAGTCAGTGATGACTATCAATATTTATGCATGAAGCAATTATTTTAGAAGGCCTGTAGCTACAACACAACCTTTCCTCTGTACAGTTTCCGTCATGATTTCAGATTGCGAAAGGGAAGCTTCAGAAGGAGTGTTCTGTACAGAGCTTTGGATAGGGAATGCATCCTGATTCCCAGATTTAAAAGCAAAGGTTGACAACATTTCAAGTGTCTGTGTGGTGAGGACAGTGGAAAAAATAGTATTTTAGCCTTGGTTGTATACAGTGTTTAGGCCAAGTTGGATGGGGCTTTGAGTAACCTGATCCAGTGGAAGGTGTCATCTTGCCCATGGCAGAGGGATTGGAACTAGATGGTTTTTAAGGCCCCTTCCAACCCAAACCAGTCTGGCTCTGTGAATGTTTACTGCCAAATTGCTGAATATGAGGTTTTGCTCTAACCTTCCTCTGTTCTCGTGTGTCTCTACAGACATAACTGAAGCTCGGAGCAGTGCCTTGTTCCCGGTGGTCTCAGGTCCTCCCTGCTCTGCTGATGCAATTAAGGGATTCAAGCCTGCCCTGATGGAAGTCCCTGAAGCTGTGGGGGCATAGCCCAAGCCAGAGTTTGCCAGCTCATTTTATGCTGTGCAAGACATTAACAGAGGCCTTGCTGACTGAGCTCGTGCAGAGGGAGCCTCCAACAAAGATGCAACACCACCAACAACAGGCAGAGATTATACTCACACCAGGAGCTTTGCTTCACTATTAATCACCACCAGTTCTTTCTTGGCAAAATTTTCAAATTTTCAGTGTTCTGTTTTTGAACTTGGGTACCTACATTATCTGTCTGATCCTGCAGTTTATGGGCTCTGTAATAATGCACTCTCACACTTCACCGTTCACTTAAAGCCCTAAACAGAAGATCTGAATATTCTGTTTGCAAATTTCGCTCTCTGAGAAGAGGTTTAATAACTTCAAACAAACAAACAAACAAAAAAAAAAAGAAGAAAGAAGTGGGGGAGGTTTTTGGAAGGACTGTGTTAGTGTAACAGCTATAAAGCAGCCTCTGAAAGTGAGGCAGTGTCTGCCACTGCCAAACAACCACATTTCATTACTTTGGAACCACATTTTAGGGCTCAGGCAGCTTGTTTAAGCAGATTTTTAGAGCCCCACCACCATGGGCAGACCTGCTGCAGCCTCACCTTGGGTGTCTGTCGTTTCTGTCTGGCTCTTTAGGGCAGCTCCCTTCCAGCCCTGGGCACAGGGCTGCTGCCTATCCCAAAGCACATCAGACATACCAGGATGTGGGCTTTGCCATTCCCTGGAGCAGCAAGGTAGGGATGCAGCAGTGCCAGCCGTTAGTGCACAGATCTGCTGCTAAGGAAGGTAAGTGAGAAACAACTCCTGCAATTAGGAGCACAGAGGTGATTTCACATAGGTAAACTGCCAGAGGTGGTGAAGTGCCAGAACGGGATTTGGCCAGGACACCACAGCAAACACCTGCATGTTTACAAAGAATGACACAGGATCATTGACTCCTCAGAGCCTCCCACCTCCTGTGCTGCCTCTCCCCTCCAGCAGCACGGCACCGAAGGGCAACATCTGGTCTGCAGTTGACATCAGAAACATCATTATTAAGAACTGGTCCGGTGAAGACTCAGCCTGAAAACTGCAACCTAATGAACCTTCAGCCCCACACTGTGCGAAGGCTCCCAGCCCAGCACTGGCTGGTCTAGGAATGGTGGGGACTACTGGAAAACCTCCCCTGCAGGTTGCCAGGCAGCTATCAGGCCAGATTGGTTCCTGTAACATGTGAGCTCCAATGAGAATGCAGCGAAAAATGAGAGAGCTTACCACAGGCAGATTTCTTCCTAACTGTGTCACCGGTGAACACCTTAATTCTAAGCCGGAGGTGGGAGAATGGGTTTGTTTTTACAAGAAACCTGTCGATGGAGAAAAGAAAAATTTGAGGAGAATTTAGTGACTGGCTGAATTTGGCAAATAATTTCAGCTGGAGAAAATAGCTAAAATAGTTCAAACTTGGAGCAGGGAATGGGAGACGAGAAATTCTGGAAATCCATTATTTGCACAGCTCTCCTCCAAAGCGCTTATATTATACTGCCCGCTACCAGCTGGCCCAAGATTTATGTTGCCTAATATTTTCCGTTATAAAAAATTCTTTCAACATTTTTATTTTTTTAGAAGCTCTAACACCTCCATTGTTTGCAGTAGGCCCTTATAATTTGGCAGGGACAAAGCCCCTGGGCTAGAGAAGTGCCTTTTCTTTCATCCATGAAATTCCAGTCAGGTTTGGCTGGATTAAAAAAAAAAAAAACACCAAAAAAACACACACAAAAAAAAACCTGTTAAAGATCACCATTTCCCTTCTCTCTCTTATGTGCCTCAAGAAAATATGCTGGCGGACTGCCAGCATAGCAAGTGAACATGAACGTTCTCATTAAATTGAGCCCAGGTTGTCACCAAAGCAGCCGTCCAGACTCTGCTGGGAATGTCTGGGAGCTTCCAGGGCAGCTGCAGCAGCAGAAGAGTTGTGGGAGACCAAGCACCACCCCAAGGAGTTTTCCCAACAGGCGAAGAAGGCAGAGAGGGGAAGGAGCTCCTCCTGTCACTGATTTAAAAGACCTGGCAAGCCAGTCTCTGTGCCTTGGGGCTCCTGTCCCTACTTTTGAGGCTGGGAAGAGTAGAGCCAATTTCTCGCTCAGCCAGCTGTGAAATAGCAACACTAAGCCGTGTTCCTCTTTCTCCAGAACCTTTCTCTTCTCCCTGGGAACTGCAGCAATCCTGCCCTCCCCTAAAATAGTTAACCCTGTGGTCTTAATTGTGTCAGTCTATTCTGTGATGCTGAACAGACAATGGGTTTGGTGATTGTCGGTCAGGGGTTTTATAAGCACTGAAGAGGGGATAGTTGTCTTGAAAAGCTTCTGGTCCACAGATTGGAATGGGGCCAGCCCAGAAGACTGCACAGGAAGAGATGAGAGTCCAGGAGCCAGACCTACTAGGGAGGCAGTTTCCAAATAGTGATCAGGAAACAGAAATGGGACCATGTGCACAGAAATGAGCCTAGAGAGCTAATGGGAGTGGAATGGGAAATGGGAAAATTTGGACATAATTTTGTGGGAGACCTGGTGAAACCTTGGAAGATCTTAAGTAGCCAATATAATCCACTCCTGGCAGAGGAGACTGTGTTATGAAAGTCAACATTGAGTGCATTATAGTGAGATGAGCACTAACGTAGAAAGGAACATAGAAATATATTATTTAGTGGTCCATCAGTCTCGTTTTTGGCCTCCACAAGTGATGTTGGAAAAGATGGCATACAGAGGCTCCGCAGCCAGCAAATTCTTGCCAGTTGTGAAAATCTTAGTGCAATCCTAAATAGCAAGAAAGTGGCTTATGTCAGAGTACCAAGTTTTATGAGTCTTCCCAATTTTGTTAGCATTATCCAAAAATTGGATTGGAAGTCAAATATCAGAGTGCACCACACAGAAGTTTGACTTCCCTGTGCAGATCTCGTCATTCCCATAGAAGTGTAGCTGTCAAAAGAATCTAGCAGACTTCACAAGGAAGGTGCTTATCCATGGAAAAGCTGTTAGTGCCCATTTAAGAAGTTTGGTGGTTGCCAGTGGACAAAAGACACAGAAAACAGAAAGTTGCCTTATTTCTGTCATCCTGCCCCTGCTCTGCTGACCACATGAGCAAGGTTCAGGCAAGATCCTTCGGTCTGAAAAGGTCAGAGCCCTTTGCTCCACCCAGAGATAGGCACACTGAAAAGCTGCTAGCCAGGCTCATCCCAAAGCCGATCTTTCACAGGAGGTCTAACTTGCTTCAGTGGGCAGAGTGCACTGGGCTGCACTGCTTTTGGAACCTGTGCTGCCCTGTGTGCAGAAAATGGGTGCAGGAGCTAATGTCTGTCTCTACCTTACAGCTCTTTGCATGGTACTCCATTGTGCCAAGTAGATGTAGTAGTAAATATGTTGGTAAAACCTGAAAGAAAGACTGAGTGATGGCAAGGAGAAGACAAAAGGTGGTACTTTCACCTCTGTTTGAGCATTTGCTTTATCCTGAGGATGGGTTTCTAAGTTAAATGAGAGGTGGAAGGCTGAAACTATGGCTTTTCTAAACTTGGCTTTCCTTTGGTGCCAGTTTAGAAATAAAACTTCTCACATTTGAATTCAGAGTCAAATCTGTGCCCCTGAAGGGAAAGTGGCAGTTCAAAGATGGGTCTCAGTACTGATTCCAATTTAAATAGAAAAGGTTGTGTAATTTTCCCTTCAGCTGGATAGTGCATTAATTAGCACAGTAATTTCTGGAGTGCTACTAATAAACTATATATTCAACAATGTTGGCAGTAAAAGCCATTGAAGCAAGCATCAGCAGTTCTTGAAGACAGAATATGACTGTGAGTACCTGAGGGCTCCTTCTTTGGATTGCAGGAGTGGGATAACTTGTCAGAAATTAGTAAATTGCAATCAAATATGTATAGAATGCAGACTAGCTAAAGATGGAATAATCACAACCATCAAAGTTTGGTGCATAATTGGTAGAGACAAGTAGTCCAGCAAATATTGTTCTAATATCATCTTAACCACAAGGGCTGCTCAGATGCGTTTCTTGAAGACATTTAAGTTAGCAAATAGTACTCATCATTAATCTTTTATAATGGCTTTTGGGAGCCACAGTTCATTTAAACATTTTACATTTTTATTACTTATGTATGCAGGGCAGCAATTAAAGCTGTCGTGGTCATATAATTAAGACTAATGAAAGCAAGACCAAGGCAGGTTTTCATTTTCTGTCAACCTGAATATCCATCTGCTTCTACCATCTCCCTGCCCCCCACCATTTTTGGTTGTTTCAGGTTTTTTGGGTTGGTGGGTTTTTGGGGTTTTTTTTTGGGGGGGGGGGAGGAAGGCTAGTTTTTGATTGTTTTGTTTTGTTTTGTTTTGTTTTGTTGGGGTTTTTTTGCTTGAAAGCCATCTCCCCAGCCCCTAGGCATTTAACCAAACACCTCTACAACTGTCCAGGATGAACTGTGAAGACTAAGGGGTCCTTTCATTTCTGGCATGGAAGAAGCATATCTCTTGGTAATCAGACAAGAACTGTAAAAGGCTCAGTCTTTCTCAATGCAAATAAATGTGAGTGATGCAATAACAACATCTTTATGGTATGTTTTCTTGGCCACTGTGAAGTAATAGTTTTGGAGGGAAGACAGGGATTAGTCATCCCACAATTAGTCATTCTATAGTGTAGTTTGATACTTGAGAGATCTGTATTTCAGAAATGTGGTTCTGCAACCATAGGACCTCTTTTCATGTACTTCCTACTTTCCTCCTCTTTTGACTGGGAGAAGTTTGTAAAAAGAAAAAAACATTTACTTTCTTTTTTTCCTGTGCTTCTGCACTCATGTGTCTCTATTTTATCTTCATACAAACCTTGCTTTCACTTTCTTGGGAACTTTGACCAAAACCTTAGTTTGGGAGGCACCTCCATCCTCGCTTTCCTAAGGCAGAGCCCATCAGCCTGATCAGGCATGCTAAAGCTAATGCTATAAAGGGCTGTGTGTGTGTGTGTGTGTGTGTGTGTGTGTGTGTGTGTGGCACATATAGAGCCACTGTCCCCTCACATGTGTCTCCAGCAGCCTGGGAGCCTGAGAGGTGCTGGTGGTGCGTTAGTACTTGCCAAGGTGTGGGGAGCTCTGTGAGGACAGAGCGGTGAACTGGGACACTGGAATACACCTCCCCTCCAAAGGCTGTTTACTGCCTTAGGAAGAGAACAGGGTAAGAGGCAGCTGCTCTGTCAGTCTTCTCTTTTGTAACAGTCAGAAGCTATGCTATAGAAAATTTGTTCCCTTTAACTGGAATTCTTGTGAGTCAAAAAGGCAATGCAGATGTTTCAAAGTGTTAATCATAAATATCAGGGGAGAGGGAGCTTAATGGCAGAGCTCCCAATGAGTAACAACTTAATATTTGGCCTCAAATATTTCGACTGGTAAGATGTCATATACTTCTCTGTACATGGCAGCTCTGCAGTTGTATTAACCATTTCATTTTTGGAGTGAGTAGTTGCAGCCCAGCCCACGGGTCACAGGCAGTGTGCTACGCACGAGGGTCTGCACTGGACACGTGATTATCACTGGTCCAGGCACCAGCACCAGACCTAGTCCTCTCCTAAGATGCCTTGTTTCATTGGATCTCCTCACCACAGCAAAAGCCTGGATCTACTTTCCATCTGACCTTCCTCCCAGCTCCTTGGTATTTCTCTGTTGCCAAATGCTAGTCTCCAGAAAGTATTCTATGCATACCAAAGCCTGCATGACATTTGTCTCTGAGAGTCTTTTGGTATAAATATACCAGTCTTTCAGTATAAATATGCCAGTCTTTCAGTGCTGGTATAAATAGAGTTAATTTCTTCTTATTTCAGACATGTTGTTATCATTATTAACTTACCAACCCAAACTCCAAACACAAAATTCAAATCTGGCAAAAGAAATACAAAGCAAGTCATGGGCCAAATTCATTTGACTTTAAAACAGCACTGAAACAGATGAAATACTGTGTTTTATTTGGAAAAACAGCAGCTGTGTCTGTACAGCAACTACTGTGCTTCTCCAAAGGGTTTTTCCCACATACAGGGTCAAACTCAACCAAATGTACCTTGGGATTAGAATGTAAAACTCCCATTAAATTCCTGGATCAAACTGTTAGAAGATGTAAATAAGGGTTACTAGGTTTGAAGTCAATGAAGGTGGTATGCAATGCACCAACTGTGTGCATTCCGTGTAACATCTCTGCTGATGGCAGTCAAAAACTGGGTAGGTAATTTCCAGCCCAATGGACACAAGCTGAAGACAAAGGCTTGCTTCTCTACCCTTTCTTCTCTGGCTAGAAGCAGATGCCAAGGTAGAAGCAGATGCCAAAGTCTGTACTCCACAATCAGCATAATTTGCAATGATCTAATATTAAAATGTCAGCACCAATGTGCAAGGAATTCTATTTCTCCTCAGTCCCAATGTGTGGTATCTCTACTCCGCTGGCAAATTCCCACAGCTCCGGCATGGTATAGACCTCCCATACCCAAAGGAGCACAAACAGGTTCCAGTTACAAACTGACCTGCTTTCTGCTCTACTGGAGAGCCCTGTTGGGCACAAGTCATCATTTCACAAGTGATATGGTTTAAAAGTGAAGCTAATCTGGAACAAACCTCGCTGAGCAGATCTAGTAGAAGTGGTGTAGCTCAGCAGGCCTGTGTAGCTCAGCAGGGAGTTGAGGTGTGTGATGCTCCCTCTGGAAGGAAAGCTCCCAAGAACAAGCACCCTTGAGAACTGCTCTCAAGCACTTTTGGTGCCATTGTAATGGAAGCAGCATCTGAAGGGATTGTTATCTTAAATGCAGGTTAATTTTTAAATCCTGATGGTTTCACTGAGAATTGGATAGCTAAAACAGCTTTCAGAATCCGAGGCTGAAGTTTCATTGCTTTTTGCTTTGCTTATGGGTTGCAGAAGACCTTGTAGGGAAGGGAAGAAGCCAATTTTCTGGTGACACTGACAGACCTTGTTTCCCTTTACTCAACAGGGTGTGCAAAGTACAACTGCCTTCTTGAAGTTGAGCACTGCGCTTCAGCTGTCTTGGAGTCAAAAAGGAGGCATATTCTTGAGGCAGCTCCAGTTCTTTTACACAGGAATGATGCGGGGCAGAAAATCAAGGCAGATGCAATTACTGAAAATCAGAACCTGCAGTGCAACTTCTCTCTCCTGCTGCTTTTGTGTGGGGCTCAGCTCCCCTGAGCCTTGGACTCCATAGAGCCTAACAGAAGAAAGTTCACTACAAGCATCAGGTATTGCTGTTAGTGGGAAGCCTAGCAAATACTCTTTCCACACCAGCAACACCTCCTGTTGGCAGGCTTATTTAGCAGGCTCTAGGCATTGAAGTAAACATTCTGTCTCTTTTGTGAGATTCACCACAGTGGGGCTTATTCCTGTCCTGCCTCTCAAGAGAGTCTGAGGAGCCAGTTGTGGCCTTTTAATATGAGGGAATTAAGTGGCCAAAAAAATGGAACTGCCTGAAAAAGAGGCAGTTATGACAAGCAACATGGAAATAATTTGAGAGTGGGTCATGTTTCACTATCTTTTCCCCCACAATTTCACTACATTTTAAGTTTGTGTTTTTCTTTTCTTTTTTTTTCCACAATCTGACTATACATTAAAAGAATAGAGTCAGTAGTGTGTAAAGAGGGAGAGTGGGGAGCAGAAGACAGGATGCAAAAAGCTTGGGAGAAGCAGCCAGTCTGAGCTGACCAGTCAGAGGGATCACAGGATCGTTCAGGGGAAGTTATTTCAGGGGTAGTATACAGGTTGGGATGGGCAGTCCCACAGAGTAGCATCTCTCCTCCACCTAGCCCAGATTCAGTCTGGCTCTCCTCTGCCTGACCTGCCCCTTTGCCAGCAGCTGCCCAAAGCCAATAGACCAGAGTCACACTAGCATCCAGAAATGGGTTATCACTGAGAGACACTAAACTTTGCCTTAGATTTTGTTTGGCAAGGGTGGGGAACAGTCCATGCAGAAAGGAAATAGAGGGAAAAAAACTCCAGAAAAAATAAACTGCAGACAATGTCTCATTGATACAGTGCGTGGGGTAGCACTGTAATGCAAGTGACACGCAGAGGAAGGAGGGAAGCCCTGGTGCTTGGAGTAATCCATTATTTTCATTAGTATTGATCATGCTTTCCTGCCTCCAAGTGTCCCCAGAGCTGGTGAGGGTGCCTTCAGAAGGGCCATCAGGGCGTTTTTGCTTCTGCTGCTTTGCCACACTCTCCTTATGCTGAGATTTCACTGCCATCCCCACACCAATGGATGCTGCTGAGGGAGGCTTGGGACCATGATGGAAGCACATCCAGACCTTTCCCAAAGGACTGTGCCAGCAGCCACTACCACCAAAACAGGGCCAGGGTTGTACACACAGCTGACTACTGCCCCCGTTGAGTCACCCCACAGGCCACTTCTTTCTTGTTGCTTTAGCTAAATCAGGAGATCAGGAGATCTGCTGGGCAGCTGCGGAGGAGCCCAGTCCGTGCCAGTCAGGGAGGGGCTCTGCTCGCTCTCAGGCTGGAGCTACTGCAGGCGAGAGAAGGTGCAAAGCACACAGGAGGAGAACGGCAGCCTTGTATTCTGTCATATAAAACTTAGAGCCCCCGGTCTGGCTCTTTATCAATTATTAGCCTGCTGCTAAAATAAGAAAATAGATTTCATAAGTGTGTTTGTGTTCCACACACCAGACAGATAGTCTGGATAAAATGATTTATTGGTGTGAGTAAGTGCGTGTATGTGTAGATGTGCATATGGTTCAAATCCTATAAAGCAGAGTCCTGCCTGTGTGTGCATGTATTTAATGCTTCATATGGTACATCATTCCTTTTTCATGTGTGTCTGTCTGGTTTTCTTGGGCAGCACCACTTAAATTTCTTCTTTCTTTTCTTTTCTTTTCTTTTCTTTTCTTTTCTTTTCTTTTTTTTTTTTTCATTTCACATGAATTGTGCAGTGGAAGCCAAGAGTATCTGCCAACTTGGCTGTCCCAAAAATAAAAGTTGACACTCTTCTCCTAGAAACAGTTATCTCCTCATTGTAGTCATGGTCAACCCACACCATCCCTTTCTTGAAACTGAGGCTGAATTTAATAATACACTTGGCCGCTTTCATTTCTGACTAAAAATGTCAAAAAGTGAAAATACTTTTTTTAAGAACGCAGAGGCAGAGAGCGATCCCAGGACACAGCACTTACTACTGTAAGTGTGTACAAAGGCACAGACTGCTCTCTTCCAGCTGGCAGCGGGAGCACTGCTGCAGAAACCATAGACAAAGGTGGAAGCAGTGATAGGAAAGTCCCCCCACCTTCTCTTCAACTTAAAATTCCTCTTTTCTCCTATGTGGCAAATGGACTGCTGCAATTCTCAACTTTCCTTGAATTCTTCATTTTGGCTTTTGAGGTTTGGGATTCCTCCTCTTTTCACACCCCTAGTATACTCAGAGGCAGTGAACAAACATTGATTTCACCCCAGTCATAAGTGCCACAGAGTCTAAGGAGGGAAAACCGCCTGATTGTAAGGCCAGTTCATGTCCCTCCTACCAGAATAGCAGGCAGGGGTTGGTATGAGTCATGCAAGACACGTTGTCTGGTCTTAAGTTATACTTGCCCCATGCAACTTATTTTCTAAGCCACTTAACAGAAAAGTAGCAATTCAGTGTTGCTGTCATAGGTACTTCAGAAGCTGTGCTTTTAGTTAGAGGTGGCAACAGCCCATGCAAATTTCTGGTTTAGATAGGAAAACATAACTTAGTAAATGAATAAACAATCTGTTTTCCTGAATCATGCCCATTTCCACCTGTACAATGCCTAGACAGCAAGTGAGATTCTTTTAAAGCAACAGTAAGTCATGAATTCAAAGTGACTTTTAACACTGCTGCTGTAAAGAGCCATGTCAAAATATATTCCCTCTTGGCTTTCGCTCAGTTTAGGTAGAGTAGCTCTCATGATATGGAGACTACTAGGCTATGCTAAACAGCTGATTCTAATTTTTCACTCTGTGAGTTCCAGCAATTGTAGCTGGTTGGGTATTTTTAAGCTTCCATAGCTGAATAGGTCTCGGTAGCAGGAGTTGCTCCATGTGGTCAGAGCTACTAGTGACTTGAAATCAATTATCAGATGGAAAATGGCTGACATGACGACTGAAGAACATTTTCTGGTTTTCACTGTCAAGGTGATTGCCAACAAAGTGAGATCTGTGGATATAGGAATCACTGACAACAAGGTTTGTCATTCTGAGTAGATGAGGAGGGTCTTGTGATCCTTCATGGTGGCTGTTCTAGTGGTGCTGTAGGTTCATTGTCTTTGGAGGAAAAGGGGTGTGTGTTTAAACCTTTGGGGACAGCAATTAGTTTGGCATCAATTTCAGGATTTTTTTAGCCCAGTGAGCAGGGGAGAACAAAGTTCTAGAGCAAAGGGTTACAGAATCACAGAATCACCACGGTTGGAAGAGGCCTCTGAGGACATCTATTCCAACCATCAATCCAGCACCATCATAGTCAGCCCTAAACCCTATCCCCAGTTGCCACATCTGGATTCTTCTTGAACATATTCAGAGATGGTGACTCCACCACCTCCCCGGGCAACTTAGTTGAGTGCCTACCACTCTTTCAGTGAAATACTTTTCTAGCAACTAATCTGAACCTCCCCTGGCACAACTGAAGGACATTTCCTCTTGTCCTTTCACTTGAGACATAGCAGCAGAGACCAACCCCCACCTGGCTACAACCTCCTTCCAGGTAATTGTAGAGAGTTATAAGGTCTCCTCTGAGCCTCCTTTTCTCCAGGCAAAACAACTCCAGTTCTCTCAGCTGCTCATAATGGGACTTGTTTTCTAGTTCACTCACCAGCTCTGTTGCCCTTCTTTGGACATACTCCACTCCAGCACCTCAATGTCTTTCTTGAAGTGAGAGACTCAGAACTGAGCACAGTAGTCAAGGTGTAGCCTCACTTGTTAGCCTACAAAGCAACATTTTCAGAACTGTAGGTGCCATCAGAAGATCTGGTTTCTGTGCTCAGCCTTAGCAGAGAAAACATTAGATGTTGTTGGATTGTTGTTACTTACATGACTTTGCAAACAGACAAGAATCATGTTATGAATTTGTAAAAGTCAAATACCCAATTAACCTTGGAACACCTAGAAACCTGCATAAATTCAGTTTCTCAGTCATGGGAGACTTGCATATTTTGTACAAGAAGCAGCTTTGATTCAAGGCAGATCCTGCCAAACTGCCTGCTTTAAGGAGTTGGTTGAACTGATCCACCTAAGCTGTAAATTATCCGATCCCATTCATAAATTGTGAAAATCAAGAGAGATCCAAGCTGGGATGATTCCTGCAGTTTTACTGTAGACCAAGTGTCTGTGCTTCTATGCTCTGAGCTGCTGGCTGAAATATCTTTTTCCCTTTACAATAAACCTGGACTTCTGACTGTGGGTTTGCATGGCACTCAAATTAGATGTCTGGAGGAAACAGTATGAGTAGTAGTCGGAATGTGTGACTCCACGTATGACTGTAGAGCATAGCATTTTGCCTATACTGGGCAGTGGCTCCTCATCTCTCCCATTTCTTTGAAATTCTATCCACCTTGCATAGACATTAACTGTGTAGCACTTTTGAAGGGGGATCCTTTCTGCTTCAGAACATGTTTGGTTTTAATGAAAGTGTAAATAGGTCAGCTCATCATGGCTGGAGTGTATGACAAGCATGGTGTGGGAAACTGTTTATTTAGAGCATGCGGATTTGTAAGCAGAGTCTACTTTCACCCTGAGAGGTTTTATGTGGCATTCTCGTATGAAAACTGTCCAATATTGGTTTCATTTGGAGGTGTGACTGTCTATATGCCAACCCATATTCATTTTGTCATAGTTAGGAATATGGGCATCACATTTGAGTGCTAGCCCAACATCTAAAAGACTTCAAGTTGGTTTCGTGCTCTAGGAAATCTCTGGCAGTTTAATTACTGCCTCTGCACTCTGTTGATCAGAAGGCAACTGCATGAAATAAGTTTAGGGCTGTGATTCTGAAGGTCATTCAGGTTGTTTAACTTCTCAGCACAAAATGGTGAAGAGAGGGCAGGAAGGCATCTGAATGTGGCATTCCTGCATCTGAGATGAATAGCTAGGACAGATAACCTACTTATGCCAGGAAGTCACAGTAAAATAGGTATCAGTGGTATTATAAGCTTCAGTGCTGTGCAAGGAATAAGCCTAGGCTAATACTGCAGCCATAGAAATAGACTTTTACAGAAATTAGTAACAATTAGCTGCAGTACCTCTTAGGTGGAGACAGGCCTCTTGGACCAGCCATCCTGTCTTTCACTATGGCCTGGTGATGAAAGAACATGAATTACAAGCTTGGCCTGAGCAGGAGAGTCCATGCTATCAGCACAGTGAATGAGCTTCCCTTTGAGAGCTATATGAGTCAGTGAGGTGGGTTCCCATTTTGAGAGTTGTAGTGTTCCCCATTAACTCCAGGAAGCCTTTATCTCAACAATCAGAGAAGGCCACAATAATCAAAGTAGAGGTAATGCATGGGGAAACTCATAATACTTGGAACACAACTTGTTTAAAAGCAGTTTGAATAGTCTGGTGCTGAGCTAACCCTTCACCTCCGTGCACTTTGAAGATTGCTAAGCCACACACTGCACACAAGAAACCGCACTGGTGGGTGAGGTGGTGCAGTCAGGAATTGCTGTGAGCTGGAGCTGAGCTCTGCCCTAGTGGTGCTGGAAGGACTTGCCTGCAAAAACATAGGAATTCAGCTGAGGTGAGAGCCCAAGAGGTGATACAAAGCATACCCAATTGCTGTGTACAATAAGATGTTTTATTAATCCTGAACAATCAAGGATTTGTCTAGGATAGAGACCAACTGCTCATGTGTCTTCCTCTTGGCATTTTATCTATTAATAAACTATATACTTACAGTGTGGCATAAAGCACTCCTGTAATGAAAAGAGAGCAGCATGAGAGATTGCTGCTGAGCTGTGATAGCATCTCTTTTAAGATGCTCCAATTTGAAAATGTTAAAAATGCAAGCTTTCCAGTGTGTGTACACATATGACAAGCTGTTTTATAGCTGAGATTCCCACTGAATGTGTTTTTTGAGATGGGCAGGTACTCACCAAAGATGTAGCCTTGTGTTAGCTTCTCACGATGCCTCCTGAAGCAGTTAGTGAACTTGAAATTTTAGATTCACTAGCTAATCATGTAGTACATGGCTCTGGTGATCTGTGTGAGGAGCAGTACAGGTATAAGAAACTGAACAAACATGTCTCTGCACCACTAAAATCCAGTGACTGGGAGAAAAACCACAAGTAAATGCTGAATCCATGCTGACACAAAAAAAGAGAGGAAACAGAAAGCTCTCCAAAACTGGCAGTACTTTCACACTTATTGCACAAGGTATATATAGAAGTATAAATGTGTGTCTAAGCCTGTATATACCTTGGCAACAAAATTTTTGTATAGGAAAGGTCTTACTTGGAAACTATAAATTCTTTTTCTTCTGGGGAGTATACCTGGAAAAGAGGAGAAATGCAAGTTTTAAAAATTGACAGAAATTGAGCATTCATCTAAGATTCTAAGGATGATTGTCCTCTACAGTTATTTATTTTAAAAGTCTGCATCGAGGTTCTGTGGACTAAGAATGCTTTCCTCCTCTTTTTAGGACTATTTTATACTCAGATAAATACAAAGCCAGTCTGCAGCTTAATGCAAAGGTGATATAAGAAAAAATATTAATGAAAAAACAATCAGACCAATTTTTTTTTTTTTTGTGAATATACACAACTCTTTGGGTTGCCATTTTATATTTTTACTGCACAGTTAAATCCAGCAAATGCTGCATTCACAGTCAGGATTACTTTCCAGTGGGACTGAATGCAGTGGCCCCTGGAATTGCATAGCACCAGGTCATCTGGGATCTATGTTCCTTGTCTCTAACTCTGCAAGATAGACCTCCCTCTTAGTGATCTGTGTTTCAGCCGTATTCAACATATTTTTCTTTCCAGTTTCAATATTTTAATGAACTTTTGACTCACAGCAGTAATCTTCATTTTAACAAAAAAATTAGGAAGTCCAAAAGTAGCAGAGAAATCTAATCCTGGATTATCCCATCCATTCCTCAGCTGTGCTCTCAGGAGCTCACTGGGTGCTCTTTGCTAATTGAACAAATCTGAGACATAAGAGCTCCCACTCACCCTCCTGCTGCTTTTTCTTTCTAAGCATCCCTAATATAAACAATAAGACTGAACCTAAGTAACAACATTGGGTAAGTGCTGGGAGAGAACATCTCAGTAAACAGGCATAGGAAAAAGAAAATGCCTTTTTCTGAAGAATTATCTGCTTTGGGATATGATCCTTCTGCCTCTTAGATCAGCATGAACTGAGAGAAGCGGCTCTTAGCATCTTAATGTTTTATGCTATTGCACAGTACTTCATGGTCATAAAAAAATTGCACACATCTATATGTTTGTGTCTATATTGGATGAAAGGAGAGTGGCTGAGGGTATCTGGGAATTGTTGCTTCCTTTCAATGTGTTATTAGGATGTATCAGAAATACTGCTTTCCAAAGTTCAAGTTAGCTTTGAGTCCTTGGGGATCCCACATGAGTTTTATAACGGGAAGGAAGGTTTGTTTTCTGTAGAGAAAGGAAAAAAGAGAATTTAAATAAAACCTAGGTGAAGCTTGGAGTGACCTGATAAACACAACTGAGGTATCAAGGGCTACTGCCCAGACTGTGCCTACTCCTGCTGTGGAACTCTACTCCAGGGAAGTGCCACAGGTTAAGATAGCTGCTGTGGTGGAGACTGTGAGAGTCATGATTCACACTCAGGGAATGTGAAGCAAGCTGGTTATTTTTTGAGTTTCACAATGGCAAAGAATGGGAACCAATATACTGGCCAAGAAAACAGGCAACAATGGGTAAGAGTATAAACATGTAATGCAGACATATAGGGGGCAGGCAGCCAACTAAGAGGAAGGAAGAAGCTAAAATAAGCCAAAGAATGAACAGACAGGAAATATTTAACAGTGAAAGAGATAACGTGTGACTTGGAGGGAAATAAGAGGAAAGAGTTACAAGGTTAAATCTATAAAATAATACATCGGTTATTTAGGGGAATGTTTGTCTTGCTGCAAAAAGAAAGGACAGAACAAAGTCTAGGGGAAGTGTGGCAGAAGTACCAGCAAACAGCTGGCATCAGTGGCACCTTGCCCCAGCAAGGACTACCCAACCCCTCTAGAAATCTGGCTTTTGTTGGGTGATTGCCCCACTGCTTTATGCCTTCTCTCACCTGGCTTGCAAAATGCATGCAGTTCTTCTGGAGTCTTTTGAGCATTCTTTGCTGCCTTGGGTCTAAATCTCCTCTGGACTGTATTTTTTATAGGCAATACCCTGTGATCTGTATTCTGATCTGGGGTTCTGGCAGGCAGGACTGCTGGAGCTGATAGATTTGTGTTCTGTTGATGTTCAAATAGAGGAGTACACAAACAACCATCCCAGCCTTAAAGAAGTTGAAAGGAGGTGAAAAAGCAGATGGGACTACCTGAGGAAAAATACTGACTGTTTCAAATAGATTAGGCTATTTGAACTTTATTGGCAGAGTACATCCAAAACCAGTTTGGTTTCTCTTCTGGGGCTGGGAAAAGGTAATGGCAACTCCTCGTCTCTAAGCCCCTGGCATGCCTCCAGTCCTGTGCCTTCTTCCTGTGTGGATGCTATGGGCTGCTGGAACAGTCCTACAGGTTGGATTAAGGCAAATCAGAGAGAAAAAGAATAACCTGTTTTTACTGGTTAGTAAATAAGGTAATGAATTTTTATAGTGGAATAGAACCACAATTCTAGGAAGACTTGCATGTTATAAAACCCTGGTTTTTTAGATGTCTTAATAGAAGAAACATCTGAGTCTACACAGAACTCTATTATTTTAGCATAAGGCTATTCCTGCAAATATGGGAGGGTGCCTCTATGTGATTGGCCTCCCCTCTCTTCCTGCATTCCTTCACGTTGACTTGAGCTCCAGATTTGAATAAACTTGAACTCATAAAATCTTTAAATGGTTAGGATCTGCATGTTGAATTTGTAGCATCCTGAAATTAAGCCAGTTTTACATTGTTCTATTTTGTGTGGATGTGGCTTTTTTGGACTACTCTGAAATAACATTTCAAGGAGATACCAGAAAATCATCAGCCTGAGAAAATTACTCATCTGTCAAAGAGGAACATACATTATGACACTGAGAAATAGGGAATAAAGATGCTTTGGGATAGCTTCCTTATTCAAAATTAGAAATAAGGAAGTAGAAAGGGAAAAACTAATGACTTTGCTTTGCTCAGCACAATACTGTGATTTGAGTGTGGTGCCTGACTTTGCTCTCAGTTACCCTGAGAAATTCAGACTAATCACAGTGTAAAAGTGGTAGGATCAGAATAAAGCCTGCATAGTTCTCATACACATTCACATCTCACAAAGCCTTTTGGTGAGACAGGCACTGTGTTCTGCATTAGACAAAATGCAAAGGCAGGAACTGATTTTTGGAACTTACTATTTAAATGCAAGAAGCTCTTTCTAGATGCTAGATATTCTGTTTTAGATTAAAAAGAAAACTTTAGAATAGAGTAGATTAGATTAGAAAATAATAGATTGATCAAAAAGGATATGTTTTCTGACTGCCTAGGGGCAAGAGAAACCACTCTCCTGGCTGCACAGGGTGCAGGCAGTCTGACTACTGCCTGGAACTGCTTCTAGTTAGTTTGGGCATAAGAGCAGTGAAGACTACCCAACAACCCAGCAATCAAAAAACCAAGGTGTGTGGGGCTTTGTGGTCCTGAGGGAGGTGCTGTGTTGTAGGAAGGTGCTGATGCCTTTCCCAGCATGCCTTAACTGCTGCTGTCCTGCAGAGCTGCCAGACAAAAGCTATCACAGATGGGTCTATCCAGGTTGCAGTCACACCTCCTTTTTGTGGTGAGGGCAAGTACTTGGATACCCTCTGTAAATGGTGGCAGTCTTCCAGCTAACAATGGTGTCTGGGCTCTCTGCAGTATTACCTGCTGAGGTGTTTCTTACAACATGTCACTTCTTTCTTTACCCTTGCTCTTGGCTCTTTCCCTTTAGACAGAGCTTGGCAAGCAGCCCTATGGCAATTTTCTGCACTGAATATATGCCAGAGGAAACCCGCTTGGATAAGAACTGGGACATTTTGATCAAAAGCAAGGTTGTGAGTCCCAGTGGATACTCCTTTTTATGTGCTTGTTAGCATCATTGTTTTTCCGATTTTTGCTGTATGAAATAGTGTTCTGTCCTTGACTAATGCAGTGCTCTATTATTCATTAGCTTTTCATAAAAGTCCCTCCTTTAGTATGGAGAATATCTGAATTCCCTTCATTTAACTTTCTTTGTTCATTGGAAAACAATGTAGCAAAAACTGTATGGCAAAGGCTCAAATGTGTTTGAAGTAATGCTCTCGTACTTGCTTTGGTTTCTAATAGTTAATTGTTAAAAAATGGGGCTTGATATCAAATGTGTTTTAATGACAAAGTGCTTTAAAAGAAACAATTCACAAGTTCCAGGCTATCTTGGTCAACCCTTGCTTACCTGGACAGTACCTCATGCAGTGGGGTGCCAGAGATGCTCCTCTGAAATAAAAAGTGCAAAATGTAGTTAGTCACAGCATAATAAATAGGGTGCTAATCACTATTTTGGTGAGTTACATATTGGTATCAAAGATCAAAAGTACTAATTTTTTTCATTAAATGAATAGAGGAGTTTCTGTTTTCATTTTCTTGTTTCAGATTATAACTCTTCTCATAATCTCTGAGCCCACAATGTGCTCATTTTAACTTCCATTTTCTTGTTTTTATTTAAAAGATTCAGCCAAACAGACCTTTGGCAACATCATGCATTTTTATGGACAGCGATATTTGCTTTAGAAATAGTGTCACTGTTGTACCTTGTGAGGTGATGATAAACATCCTGAAATTGTACACAGAAAAAGGTCAAAGATCAAATAGATTTCCTCACCATGGAATTTTCCTGTAACACACAATGATCCTGTTGTTTGTATTGTAACACAGGCATCAGAGGCTGCAGAAATTATGATGTGGACTGGATTGACAGACTTTGAAAGACACGTGCAAGGTGCTGGATCTTTCAAAGACAAGAAGTTTGTTTCCTTGTCACTGTGGCCACTGGGTTTAGTCCTTTTCCTGATGATGGGGTGAAAAGTGTGAAATGAATACCTGCTAGTGGCTTATATCAGACAGGACAACGCAGCTGGGTGTCATGCAGGCTAAATGAGGCTCTCCTCTGCCTCACAGGGCAAGACCCACTTTCAGACAACAGCAACTTGACCTCAAATGGTGTTATGAAGATGTCAGTGACTACAGCCATTAAACATACCAACTGCAAGTGCTGCTCTGTGTCTGTGTGCATTCACTTCAGCACTCACTTCCCTTTTGCTGACTCAATTGCCTACAGCTCGCTGTTGCTCAGACAGGGGAACACGTAAAGTGAGACCAGCTGAATATGCAGACAGCGTTGAGGCATTCCAGGGGAGCAGTTAATGTTAGTGTCTTCATAAGATTTCCAGGTTCCAGTCAGCCTGGAGTTTGCATTTATTTTTGGGATGGAGTTAGCATTTGGTTGGTTGAGCAATTTCATTGTCGAATCCAATGTTAATCCAAAGAAACATTAATATTACTTACTTATTCCTACCACTCTGCTGACTGTTATGTAGGCCACAAAATCTGAGGTAGGAGCTCCCTTTGCAGCTCAGGAAAACTAATTTTTCAAACAAGACAAAAATGTTGTTTCTCCTATTAAAAAAATGACACCAAGATGTTTCTGTTTGGGTTTGCTTGGTCATAGTGCTGACTTCTGCTGTTCTCTATCTAATAATTGTTCATCTGGCATTCTCATTATATCAAGGCACCATCCTAGAGCAACAGTTATCTCCTCTGGAGCTGAAAATCAAAATTATTATATGATGCAACAAGAAGATGTGATAAATGAGAAAAGGGAATGTAAGAGAAATTATGAGGCTACCAGTGACAGGAAACAGAGCTATATAGACCGCATGTAAAATTTGTAACTTTGCAGCATGTGTTAGGCTTTATTTCTCTAAGATATAAAGAGAGGAAAAAGATTGATGATGTCAATAGTTCCTGCTGGCCACCTGCCTGCCGTTTATGCTGAAAAGATGAAAGTGCATTCCTTTCATACATCAGGGTACGTTTTATGCATTCTGTAACTAAGCACACCATGGTATTTTGCCCAATTGCATTTTCTGTTTAGTTATAAGAAAATAAATCTGAGAAAATGGTGAAGATCTTGAGAACTATGAGCCCACTAATTCTGTAGTTTAGAAAGTCTAGCATGTTACTTTGTCTTTCCCTTATAAATATTTTCCAGAGGAGCACTACCTCTTGACGGGACCATTTTGTGACCATTAATAGGCAACAGAGGAAACAGCAATGAGTTCTGTGCTCAGAAAAAAAACCTGCCAGAACCAATAGTACAGCAACACACAACAGCCCTGCTCAGACTTTAAAACAAACATCAAGCTAAATAATCCTTTTCTCATGGGTGGGATAGCGGTGTGGTTTGACAGCTACGTGACAGAAAATGACAGTCATATACACAAGTACAAATAATTGTGTGTGTGTGAGGAGGTTGAAACACAGAGAGAGATAAGACTGCTATTTTCTCAGTGAAATCTAACCGTACATCAGAATATAATTTTGCTTACATTTACCATTTGCAGTCTTTCTTTAAAAAAAAAAAAAAAAGAAAAAAGTAGGTCCTTGTTTTAAGAAGAGCAGGGAGTGGGAGGGAGGGATGTGGCAGGACTTCCTGAGGAAGGCCAGCCTCCCTGCACCCCAAGCAAGCAGCTCCTTGCAGCCAACAGCTAACGTGAACTCCTAGAGTACATCACAGGGACTGCCAACTGCACCAACAGGGGATATTAACCCATGTTTTTGTAGACTGAGGAGCACAAGTCTCTGTTCCCCCAAGGGAGAATGCCCCTGAAGCAAAGGACCACAGCATGCACTCATCGTTTTCATTCAACCAAAATGGAGGAACCATAACACAACCTGACCAGAAAAAATTGCCTTGGGGCATTGCTATGAGAAAAGCTAAAAGGAAAGATTTCTAATGTGAGAAATCTGATCCAGTCTTAGCCTGGTTTGAGTTAAGGTGGTAAGTTTTGCTTCAGACTCTTCTAAGTTTCCATTGAGATGGATTAGGGTTTGGGTTTAGGGTTAGGGCATTTAAAGTTATGGCTAACTGTTAGGGTTAAGGTCATTGGTGTTAGGGTTATGTTGGTTAGAGTAAGGCTTTGGGTTGTAATTTTTACATTAGGACTAAGTTTATGGTTAATGTTAAAGTTACAGTTTTTTCATGATTGTTGAGATGAAGGTTAGGTTTAGAAACTTCTAGATTTGCTTTCACTTTGGGCTGCTAATTTCTGACTACTCTTCACTATCTCATATATTTTGCACTACTTGAATTCTTCAAATGTTTGTTTATCTGTTCTTCCAGACCTTTGTGACCCTCTTGTCATGCCCATTATTGTCCCCTCTATTTTCAAGGTGAACCAAACAGCCCAGGCTGCATGAGTGCTGTGTAGTTCTTGTACGTTTGTAAGAGCTTCCTGCTCCACATACAAAGCATGGTTTGCCTGATGCTCCCCTTCAGGGGGAAACTTTTTCAGGCTCTGGGAAAATTTTCCAGATTTCAGCTGCTGTGGTGGCCTAATCATTTGATTGAAGAAGAAATTTGTGAACCTCCAGATGAAAGGTGCGACTATTTATCACCAATGCAGGACCTGGATTCAATGCAATGCTTTTCCTTACACGCCTCCTGTCACTCTCTAGTTCATCACAAGCTGTTAATTTCTCTTGCACTTGTATGAATTGTCCATGCACCACAGAAATCTTTTCCTTCACCTTTTTTTTTAAATATTTCTTAAGAATAAAACCTCTGTGGTAGAAACAACGTATTGTGCATAAAACAAAGTAAATGGTTCAGAAGATGAAATATTTGCCCCTGGGATCTTCTCCACACACACTGCAGAACACATCCTCCTCAGGAAGGTTTCTCCTGGCACGCCACCTGAGGGGCTCTCCATTTCCTGATCAAACACCACATGGAAAATTAAAGTTCACAGAAAATATATATAAAATCCAACACCTCTCTATAACAAGCTATATGGAGAGGCCAGATATTAAGTCGTTAATTCTTGCCACTGCTTAATACAGTGTATAATTACCACTACATAATACTGTACGGCACACAATATTGTTAATGTGCTGATTAAATTGCAATTAATTTCACTTTTTTTTCCTACAAATTCCTTCCTATTTCCTTCTGACAAGAGCTCTCTTTTCTCTGTCTCACACTTGCTTTCTTCTCAGTAATGAATGTGTTGCACAATCCTGTCCATTGGAAGGTGTGTACAAGACTTCCTTAAGCTTACCAGAACATGTATCTGGGACAACTTAACTTGGAAACACCAGTATTTTCAGTGTCAGACCACTGCCCATAGCAGCTTTCCTACCTTCAGCCTAAGCACAGCCCCAGATCTTGCTCTGTGGGAATAGAGGAATGGGCAATGTGGAACAAAATGTATAAAAAAATAAAAGTTTTTGCTTCAGATAATTTTTGTTTTAAAAATCTATTCACCTTTACAAGCTTGTGCATCACCACATCTGGGGTCCTAAGCACAAGAACAATGTGGACCTGGTAGAGCAGGTCCAGAGGAGGGACACAAAGATTGATCAGAGGGAAGGAGCACCTCTCCTACAAGGACAAGCTAAGAGAGTTGAAATTGTTCAGCCCAGCAAAGAGAAGGTTCCGGAGAGACTTTACAGCACCTTTCAGTACTTAAAGGGGGCCTCCGAAAAGGTGGGGGAGAGACATTTTACAAGGGCAGATAGTGAAAGAACAAGGGGGGAATGGTTTTAAACTAAAAGATGAGTGATTTAGATGAAATCTTTGGAAGAAGTTCTTTTCTCAGAGGGTGGTGAGACACCGGAACAGGTTGCCCAGAATGGTGCATCATCCCTGGAAGTGTTCCAGGCCAGGTTGGACAGGGCTCTGACCAGCTTGGTTTAGTGGAAGGTGCCCCTGCCCATGGCAGGAGAATAGAAACAAGATGATCTTTAAGGTCCCTTCCAACCCAAGACATTCTATGGTTCTATGATCTGTATGTATACAAATGAATGCTTGCACATGTGTATGCATATAGAGAGAGAGCTGCATACTTCTGCATCACAGAAACTACTACTGAATCACAGAATATTCTGAGTTACACCTACATACTACACAGTTTTTTAAAGGCTACTGAGTACTGAGTTAATGCCCCCTTCCTCCTTCCCTGTTTTTATTGCCATTTTTTTGGAATCTGACCATGCTGATAAATGACATGTCACTGAAGGGCACTTTGTTTATTTTCTGCTCTGATGGGAGGATGGAAGCCTTTTCGTGTAGGGCTGCTTCTGGAAAATAAAGGAAAACAAAGGGGCTTCTGCAAGGAGGACAAAATGGGAACCTGGAGCAGAAGGACCTCCATGACATGCCAGTGCTGCTGGCTCTGGGCAGTCAGCACCTGGGGCTCTGGGAAATGATGGGGTAGCTAGCCCTGGGCCCCCAGAAGAAGGCAGCTGCTGCAGGCTCCAATGCCGCTGTCTTTCATTCCACTTTCACAAGAGACTCTCTCCAGCCTCCTTTTTTTACAATTTTATGTAAACTCTGGGGTCCTGCTGGAGGAAAGTGCTCTCTGTTTTGCAGCGGAGCTGTGGCTTTTGGATTTTACAGCCCCAAAATTACTTCATGGTGATCCAGAGCACACATCATAGCCCAGAAACCACACGGGAGCCATGCTGGTAAAAGAAGCCAAGAGTTGCTGAAGTAGCCAGACTGAAATTTATAACCGTGACCTGGGCCTTGTCAGGCCTTTACAACACCATGTAAAGGGAATTGCTGCTTAGTCACCAATTTGCTTGGCAAGATTGGCTGGATTAGGAAATACATAAAAGGTCAGACAGTAGGAGTTTGTCTAGACATCCTATTTTGGATTATATACTCTACAAGTTTCTGTGGCAACCCCTGCAAAACATTCATATTTTAGCAATATTTTTGAAGTCTCCATTTCTGTAATGAGCCATCAAAGCTTTTGTGAGCAAAATTAACTTGTTTCTCTGCCACCTGCTATACCCATTTGGGAAGCAGAGCAAGCCACCTCAGACGGGAGCTGACAGAGAAACTACCTTGTTCCCCAAGGCAGAAGTTGTGCCTGTGGGGCAGCTGATGACCCAGGGAGGCCTGTGGACCTGCCAGGGTGGAGGAGCTGAGACGGGGACTGCGTGCTTCCCTGTGGCTGCCAGACCACTCTCCGTTCACCAGCCCAGGCTCCATGTGGAGCTTTCCAGTGGCAGAGGGATGCATGGAAGGAACCAGAAAAAACAGGTGCTGCCTCAGGTTCCCTGCTTGTGAGCAGCACACTGAGGTCTGTGGGGAACAGCAGCAGCGCTATAGCTTGCCACGTGCATCTGAGTCCACTGGGATTTGAGATGGGCTGCTCAGGAGTTTTAACGGAAATATATGCAGTATAGTAGCGAGAGGGGAAAACCAGCCAGACAGCCAGGCAAAAATGGGCTACAGAGCCAGGGTTTTTTATTTGTAAAATCATAGACTGATTTGAATTGGAATGGACCTTAAAGTCCCTCTAGTTCCAACCCCTCTGCCATAGGCAGGGACACCTTCCACTAGAACAGATTGCTCAGAGCCCTGCCCAATTTGGCCTCGTATTTCTGTGAAATTATTAATATTATTTAATATTATTTATCCCCTTCCATTTCACCCCTTGTGCAGGTAAAAAGTGGGAACAGTTTCAAATTTTGGTCTCTGGAATTCTTTCTCTGGGCTGTTAAAATGAGGGTGAAAAAGAGAAAAAGTGAATTCCGTGAGTTTCAATGACACTAATTGGATTTGGCTGGGCTTTCCATGGCATCAAATAGATGCCAACTTAAACTAAATAAAATGTAGCAAGAAAGACTTTATGAAAACCAAAGGTAGATTTACTTTGTCTACTCAAATAAAAATGAATGAATAAATAAACTCTCCAGACAGCGCTTTTGACTAGGTTCATTAAAGTAAGCACATGCTTAACTTTATGATTCCTATCATCTGATACCTAGAAAACTAGCTTTCAAATTCATTCTTGAAAGGACTGGTATTTATTAGGACTGGTCAGTTTTCTTTCCTCATCTTCATAATTATCTTCTGGATAAATAGTACTATGAAAAGGGTTTTGCAATGCTGGCTGCTGACATAGCCAGCACCTGGAGCCATGGTGGTGCCAATCCAGCAGTGCAGCAGATGTTCCTCTGATGGTACCACACACCTTCCTTGGGCAGTGCTCTTCCCTATCCACCTCCAAGCTCTTCAGAAAAGTGGGTACCATTACCCACACTCTGCAGCTGAGGAGCAGCTGGAGGCAACCCAGGCTTAGAGAAATAAGCAGATAGTTTTGAGAAGGTGTGGATTACTTGCAGCTTCCCTGAAACTCTTGGGGATAGTGATGTTTGTGTCACTGCTGGCTTTTCATATGTCTATGAGAAGGTGTGTAATTAGTTTATTTTGTAAATTAAACTGCAAAATACTGTACTGAGTAACAACTGAGTAAGGCTGAGTTGCTGAAATGAGCAAGATTTCTGAAGTAAGAGCAGAGAATTACAGCTGTTCTGCTGATACCCTTTGAATTTGAAACCTAATGCTCTGGCACTTCCCAGGCGAAGCGAGTCAGCCCTCATTCATAGTAGTCTCTGGCACAGCCAGAGGGATTGCACATGAATTTGAGGATTGTAGCAACACTCCCAGGGCTGAGGGTGTGCGCTGATGTACGTACTTACATGAATCTATTCTGCACTCTAAAACAACCACAGGGAAATGCATATTTCACAAGTCTACCTGTTCAACAAGATTCCCAAATGACAGTCTATGAGTCAAATAATGTGAAACTGAAATGTGTGGTGGAAGGGAAATTCCATGTTTGACCAAGCAAACACCTCTCTGATTCTAAATTGTTTTCAGCCAGCTTCCTTTGGTTGTACTTGCTTGGTGATTTGCCTATAAAATGAGCTTTTATTTGATGCTTTGAAATACTGTGTTAATAAGAAGGCTATAGAACCACATCAGATATTTCTGAATTCCAGCACAAATCTGTTATCTATTATTATTATTATTATTATTATGCAAACAGCCCTGTTTGGGCAAAGGAGCTTTGCAATACAATTTGCCAAATGAGTAACAGGTCTCTGCCCTACGGAGGTTACAGTCTAAAGGCAATTTTGGCAAGGTTTTCAAAGGTACTGTGTACCCACAGTTTACAGTGACTTCAATGAGAACTTGTGAGTCCAATGACAACTTTGAAAATCATGCCAAATATAAATAATTACTTTTTTTCCCCCTTCTTTGATATCTGGAAGTCACTCATAACTTTTTAATTACAAACATATTATCAAATTTTATTGTTTGACTTGTTTAGTTCCATCTCCCCCTTTCAGGACTGATCTGCATTTGATTGATAGACATCTGTCCTTTCTTCCCCTACCATGTAAGAGGAGCCTAATAGGCTCTTTAGAATGGCTAGCCACCAGTAAAGAAAATCATACTGAATGTAGCAGCTATTGGGCTGAGCTACATTGCTATTTTTATAGGTGAGAAGGTTGTCTATTGCTTGTACTGGATAAATTGAGGGGACTAATAATTTCACGAATGGTTACAAATATAAGGAGCAAGTAGGTGGGATATTTTAGATCTCAGTGTGTAGAAGTGTCAGGGTACAAGGATAGGTGCTTGTGCATAGTGGGGAGGATATTTTAAAATAGTTTTTTAAAATAGGCTTCCTAGCAAAGCTAATACCTTCAAAATGCTAGGGCAATATGATCTGTAGGAAAATAGATTATTAAATTTAAGATTTAAACAAGTTATACACCTCTTGTGATGTTTTCCACTATTCATACAGATAACTGAGTGCAGAATGTCGACTCTGTATTGTGGAGGGCCTCTGACCCCTCCATACTCCCTACTGAACACTGAAACTCAATATATATTTCCAAAGCAGGGTAAAGGGACTTAGTAGATTATACCTGGATGAAGAGGAAAGGGATTTTTATTTTTCTGGGGACTTGCACAAGGGTAATATTACTCTTCTTCTTCATATTCATCACTCTTTTACTTTAGAACTAAGCTATGAAATATCTACAATTTTGTGAAGAAAAGCAAGAGAGAAGATAAATTTATTTATGTGGTCAAGGTATTCAGCAGAACAGAAAAGTAACATTGAACACATGAAAGGCTTGAAAATTAAGAAAATTAATTCTCTATGCATGGTGGGAAAGCGTAATTTTATTCACACCCAGCTCTTATTTAGTGCTTTTCTCTTTTGGATATCAAAGTACCTTAGCGAATCAGTGAGCACCACTACCTGATTTATGGATGGCAAAATTAAGGAACAGGCAGGAAATTTCACATGCTTAAGGCTGCCCAGTATACCTGCTGGGAATAGCAACCATATCCTGCTGCTGCAATGCTGAATCCACTAGAACATATTAACAATGAATGATGATCCAGCTGAAACCCAAACAAAAGCACTGTTGAATTGCCACCAGCCTACAAAATAAATGGGGTTTCTCTGACCTAAAATATGCTGTGAAAATGGTCTTTTCTACCTGACTGTAGTGTCCTCACCCAAACTTGACATGAGACTGCAAAAGCCAGCAGGCTGTTCTGATGACCTGCTCAGCCCTTCCTCCTCCACAGGTGAGCAGAGGCAACAGGCCTCTGCTCCAAACTCTCTACCCATGTTACCCTAGACAATTTCCATTCCCTTCAGAAAAACTGCTGCTTCATCCTCCTGTGAGTTTCCCTGTTGCCTGGCATCCTGCCAGAGCTACGTTCTTTGATAATCGCCTCTTCACCTTCACACTGTCTACATACATGCATTAATAATGGTGATTATAGTTGAGAGTTATCTTATTTTGGCAACAGCTTTTTCGAAGATATAATAAGAAATCTACTGCTTTTGTTGATGTTGCTTATCTCCCCTGCCAAGTCCTCACCTCCTTCTCTTCTCCTTTCTTGGGTATTTTTCAATGTCTGTTTTACCTCCACATAATTTTCCTTCTTGTTGAATACTGCACTATATTAATACTTTTTCTTCCTATTTCCCTCTGCCTTTTTCTCCTCTCCCACATTCTGATTTTCTTCATGACCTCCAGACTTTTTCTATGTCTTTTTCCCACGTTCTTCCTTTTCTATCTGGTTTGTCCCAGTCTCCTCAGCCAGAAACAGATAGATCATGTCTAGTGGTTTGGGGAGTTTCAGAGCAAGCTCTTGAACAGCATTTGGTCAGGCCAAACAAAGCATCTGGATTCAGCAGTTTCTCAGCTGTTTTGCATCTACCTTCTGCTTAGTCTGAGCACATGGGAAGGAGGCACAGCTGCCACGTCTGCTGAAGAGGTGCTCTGTAGTCATCAGGGATGATGAGGTGATACAGCTATCCAGAAACTAGAGTGCCCACACCTTTACAGCCTGTTTGACCAGAAGGAGCTCACCCTCACTTACCTTACAGATTTAGGGAAAGGTTTGGGCATAAGTTAAGGTGGGGGTAACCCATTAAATATTTGCAGCAATCCTCAAATCAGTTCACTTCTGTGGCCAAACTGAACCAGCAAGCTCAGAAATGTTATTTAATATAGTGAAGCAGACAAACTGATTGAAAATTGTCTGTGTTTAAAGCCACCTTTGCTCTTCTGTGTATTTATATTATATTATATAATTAGGAGTGGTAGTCACAGAGACTACACTTATGTCTGATCAGTCTGATTTAAAGAAATTGAGAACAAAATGTGTACCATTGCCTGCCTTCATACCTAGCTGTTAGCCCTTGCAGAAGGGTGCGTACGGCATGGTATCTTCATGTTGTACAAGAGAATGACTAAACCAGCACTGGGAAAAACATTCAAGGAATATAAACCCCACAAAGTGTGCTAGTTTTGCAGGCAGAGCCAATACGTCCAGAGGATTCACCTGCTCCACAGGACTGATGCCTTGAGTCCTGAAGCTCATTTCCCCCCAGCCCTGCCCTCTGCCTTCTGAAGCAGCAGCCATTAGAAGGATGGGAAGGCAGATGGTGCTTTGTGAGCCACTGGCCTTTCCAGCGCTGTCCTGTGCGGGTGTGCTCTCAGCAGAGACAGATGCTTAAATTGCCTGGGGCCCTGCCTACTCTGACTCCCATCATTGCTACTGCCAGTGGAAAATTGCAGACCAAAAAAAGCTTCATGTAAATAGACCCTTGTTTAGAAGCTTAGTGCCTTCAGCTGTTTCTAACTGAAGCATGTCAAGGTGTAGGAGGGAAGCCCTAGTGGCATATGGTGAGCTGGGCAACACCAACTTCCGTGAAATGCCTGTGGCCAGCTTTAAATGTTCTTAGAGGTTTTATTTTTAACTGTTTCGGTAAGTAAGAGCTCTCCCGTGGTTGTTTTGAGGATAAGTAAATGAAGTGTTGGTAATTTAATATCAACTGTGTGCTTGGCCTCATAATTTTTGTTCTCTCTGTCAGTTCTTCATCAAGCCACAGAAACCAAACTTTAATCATTGTCTCTTCCTCAAAACTACATGATTGCTTTTGCAGTTCTCTCTTTGACAAGCTGCCAGCAGTGCATTATCATATGCACAGGATCTCACAAGACACTTAAAAGCTGCATATCATCACAAGCTATCTTCTTGGTAAGAAATAGTGTAGTGTTTGCTCTACTGAAACAGTAGTTAGCTGTGAGGTATAAATTTCTAGATGATGACTGCAGAGTTTGGATGGTGATGTAAGGGCTGCAGAGAAGGCAGTAACTCTCTGAGAATGCCTGCCCAGGACTCCTCATCACTGTGGAGTGCCTAAATAGACCATAAATTGCAGGCTGATTGGCTGGAGGAGACTTCAGCTCCTAAATATCTCCTGCTAACGCACACACTGGAATGAGACATCTAACTGAGTTACTATGATGCCCAGGCTATCCTCCAACCCACTCACTCCCCAACATTTTTACATTCTGTTCTTTAATAAAAATGCTTACTGCTTTTCTCCCTTTCTCAATTTTGCCTTTTCCCATTATCCTCTCTAACACTCTTTTGAATGGGTCTGCCTGCTGTCTACACCAAATCACTAAACAGATCACTTCAGAGAGAGCCTCCAAAGGGAAATTGCCCCTTCCCTTCATCTGATTGGTGAGGTGAAAATTTGGTCTTTGACACTTTGTTCAAGCCAATAATATATCCACCCCCCAACATGTATACATATTTATTATCTGCTTCTTATTAATGTCTTGCAAAGATGTGGGTCATCTGGACTGCTGCTTCTGCCAATCCACTTCCATAGGGTTGATGTATCTGTTGTGTGCTCAAAGGTTGCTTCTACAGTTCTCAGTCAGTAGAAACATAAATTCATACAACTTTTTTTTTTTCTTAAACGGGTTCCATCAGGGGAATTATAGAGAACTCCTCAGGTTTGCTGGATTTAACTGTTACAAATTGAGGTAATTTTTCTCTTAGATTCTGTCAGGATAACTGCTTTGTTGTTACGTTACTTTCAGTAACTCAAAAAATTCTGAGTAGACATTTGCTTGCATTCATGACTGAAATCTTGCCAGTTAAGGTTTCTACTTAACAATTAATCACATTCATGATTAGGCTCAACAAAACCCTGGTATATCTCTTCTAATTATAACACCAAAGTCATAGAGTGGGACCCATTAGGTAAATGGAAACAGGCTAGGTAATGGATAACCATAGATAATTACAGTGCAGGGAAAGGAGCAAGTGCATGGACAAGTTGTCTTTGGAGCAGTGGATATCCCAGAGGCTGTATGGATGTGGGGTGTCAGCCGTGCACACTTTGTCTGTTGGACGACGGGGAGCTACCCACTGCCATTGATTCTGTGCTGCTCAACTCCAGACTAAGCAGATGAAACTCAGCTGGTCACGGCACTGGCTCCAGGGATGGCCTTGCAGACCACAAAAGCTCGCAGACTGCAGAGGACAGGGCTCCCCACAGCTCAGACATTGAGGTAGTCATTCGAAGTTCCACAGTTCAGATGCCCACTTTGCAATGCTGAAATTAATTATATTGGGCAACTCATCCTCTTTAAGAATGTCTCTGTAATTCAATAAGAATACTGACTAAAACAATGAATTAAACATGATGCCTACTATTTAGTCAGTTAAAAATTTTCTGTAATTTAAAACTGTAAATTTTCTAAATTCTGGTCCAGTTTCAAATATTCCTTGTTTAACAGGCTTAGGAGACTAAACAGTATAGTACTATCTGGAAGTGTTACATCCAGCCATAGTTATTACCAAACCAAAAGCTGAGAGGATAGAGCTGCTGTCCCTTCATTTTCTGAAATCTCTCTATGTATACATTTATTCTATCACTGCTGGAATATGTCAACATGTGTTAACTAGTGAACCTGAGAAAGAATCAATTATATCAATAATTTCATGCATAAATAATTTTACATCAAAATCAAGTTAATAGGTAATAAAATGTTGCCTCAATGAGGACCACTCAGGCCTTAAGTCAGGTGCTGGATCTTTCACCTCAACCACATTTGGAATTGGCATAAATGATACAAATTGATTAATAAGCAGCATGAGATGATTCTAGCATCTTCAAGTGCCAATTGAGTACCTGTTTCCAGTAATGGAAACATATGGTCAGCTGGGATGGAGCTAACCTTACAGTTAGAGCAGTCTCCAGGATGGTTTTCTGTCTTTTCTGCTTTCAAGCCTTTCCCATGACCCTGCTGGTTTGCTTCAAAAGTAATGCCACAAAGGTCCTCAAGACATCAGGCAACAAAAGTATTCCTGAGGCGAACAATGCCAGCTGAAAGAAGCCTCTGTTTTCTTTTGATGGCAGCTGATTGGCTCCATTAGCATTTACCATAAAATCACAGAATGGTTTGGATTTAAAGGTATCTTAAAGACCATCTAGTTCCAACTCCACTGCCCATGGCAGGGACATCTCCCACCAGACCAGGTTGCCCAGAGCCAATCCAACCTGGCCTTGATCGCTGCCAGGGATGGAAATAATTTCACTAGGCAACCTGTTCCAATTCCTCACCACCCTTGATGTTAAGAATTTCTTCCTAATGTCTAATCTAATCCTACTCTCTTTCAGTTTGAAGTCATTCTGCCTTGCTCTGTCACTTTTTACATGCCCCTGTAAAAAGCCTCTCTCCACGTTTCTTGCGGGTTCCCTTCAGGTACTGGAAGGCCACAATTCGGTCACCTCAAAGCCTTCTCTTCTCTGGGCTAAATAATCCCAGTTCGCTTAGTCTTTCCTCATAGGAATGGTGCTCTATCCCTCTAATCATCTTGATGGCCTCCTCTGGACTCACTCCAACGTACCAATGTCCTTCCTGCGCTGGGGATCCCAGTGCTGGATGCAGCACTCTGGTGAGGTCTCAACAGAGCAGAGCAGAGGGGCAGAATCCCCTCCCTCACCATGCCATCCACATTGCTTTTGGCGCAGCCCAGAACATGATTGGCATTCTGCCTCAACATTTTTTGTTTGGCTGCTGTTTAAAAGGAATGTATAAGCCAAGGATCAATTTAGCATGCAGCTGGAGCTGGGACTTCCAGGTGTAAGGTGCAGTGATGGCTGTTCAACCCCACGTTCTAGCTCTAAAGATCTTCACTTGTGAGCTGCTGCTCTTAATTGGCAATTGCAGTATTAAGGTCTTCATCAGTCCCCCAGTTGTTTTTCTCAAGTTTCACAAGTGAGCAGGGGCATTTCCTTTTAGAAGAGGAAGATACTGAAAATGCAAAGTGCAAAAAATTACTTGGAGGGCAGGGCTTTTCCACCTGAAAAGGCCTTGATATTTCTTCTTCTTTTTTTAATATACTTCATTTTTATGGTTGGCTTTCCACAGAAATTCTCTGTCTTATTTCACATTTCATGTTTTTATCTGTGATTTTGAATGAGTGAAGGAGCAAAGGTTAAAAAATGTGCTTGGGTTTGAAATGAATATAAGCCTAAGTGCTGTTAGAAAGTTTTTGCCAGATGTCTGCATTCAGTGATTTTTTTTTTTAATAGAGTGGGTACATTTTCTTGAAGAGTATAATGTATTTCTACTAGACTCCTTGCACTAAAATATTTCAAACTCATTTCACTTAAGAATTTACTGGTTGGGACAATAGGAATGGCCTCTGATTTATGGTAGATTGGATTTGAGTCCTAGCTGTGACACAGAGAATGTGTCACAGTCCTTCCTTTGGGAAGGACTGAGTTAGTTTTCCAAGATAACATGAAACAACAACTTTTGGCATTTCTGCCTCCAAGTCATTCACCTGTGATCTAGTGAGCATGGCTAGGATGGCACACACAGTGGGAGGAGAGGAGACATTCTTGACTCATTCCTCCTAAATCAAGAGGTAAGGTAGGAGGGATTTCAAGTTATCACCAAGGTATAGTTTTCAGGAAAAACATTCTTATCCATGATATAAACTCCAAGCCAAAATTAAAAACTTCTAAAGTAAAGAACAAAAAAATCCCTCGGGGCCCTATCAAATGTTTTCTTGGAACCAAGACTGTGAATTTTGTTCCACTGAAAGTAATGAATAATATTTAATAACCTCCTTATGTTATTCTTGGCCTGCCTCTGGAGGGGTTACCCTAGCTGGTCAGCATGGATAATGGATGTCAGAAAAGGTGCTAGGCTATTTGTATATACCTTGGCTAAGATTTTACCATCCCCATTCAAGACTGATATGAGTCTTTATGAAGTGTACGATTTTACAGCTTCTTTGGAAAAAATAGTCATTGCTGCATTTAGGACAGATGAAAGAAATAATTTGGAAGGCTGTCTATGAGGTGCGTAGAGGGGATAAGCCAATTCTTTAACTGTCAGCGTAGTCTAATCTGGATAGATTTCCGTTGTTAAGATGGTGTCTCATGTCAGAAGGGCTGGCCATTGCCCCAGCAACAGGGCTGCAAAGCCTCAGCCTGTCCTTCAGCATTTCCTCTCACCTCCTATTTCCCCACATGGCATCCACAGACCATCGGTCCTTCAGGAGCAGGTGGGGAGAGCTGTGGTTGTATAGAAGAGCATTTGCTGAGTACTCAGTCCCAGACAGTGGGAAATCACTCACTCAGCAGCTGAGAAACCAAAACTATCGAATGTCCGTCTCTCTGAACAAATAAACCAGTGTCAAGCATCCCACCACTGCTATTGAAATGGTTGCCTGTAGCATCACCAAAAGGTAATGTAAACCTCTATGCAAATTTCAACCTGTTGCCCCTCTTCTGAAATTTTATTTTTAATTACAAAAAATTGAATTAAAGTTGCTCAAGTTGAAACAAAATGTCATGATGAATAACTGGCATATCTCATATTTTTCTTCTTTCTTCTGTTTCCTGCAAGAGAGCAAATGCATAGGTTCTTTAGATTGCCTAAATGGTGTTTCTTGTGTCACTATGGAGTTTTTGGGCAGCACATGTAAGGATACAGACTATTTCTATTCCTTTGCACAGTTTTATCCTTTGATTTAGGGTTTCTTTCTGATTTTTGTTCTATCAGTAGTTGCTGATAAACAATAGCTACCTGTAACTGTTTTGCCCTCATTTAGAGGGAACTTCTTATTGCTGCACTGAAGCCTGTTAATCAGTAGTCATATCTCCACAAGGCTGAAACTTTTATTCTTCATCTAAATCCTCCAGAAGTTTCCCTGCATTTCATCATGTTATATTTTACTTATACTGACATTAAAAAAACCTGCTGTTTCAGCTCCTCAGGTTTTTTTTTTCTGATCCCCTTTTTACAAAAAGAAAGAAGCACTGTTCCAAGCCTCACTTCAGTGGGTGTTTCCGTGTATTCCCCTCCAAGAGTCACCCAGCCTTGCACCGAAATGAAGAATTTGTCTGAGATCACAATTTCTGCCCTTTATACCCTAAGTGGAACTTATATCAAATAAACAGTATTGGTGTATATATCAAATAAATAGTATTGCTAGTATTGGTGTTCAGCAGCTGCAGCTCTTCAGAGCAGTCTTCACAATCTCACTTGCCACGGGTCACTCAGATGCCGCAGGCTCTGAAGCCAAAATGACCGAGGCATCTGCTTTCTCAAAAACATTGCTTTTGATTGGTTTGGCCATGTAGTCAGTGGGAGCTAAGCACTTTCCCAACAAGTATTGAGGATCCTGCAGTTACACTACTGGAGCCCTGGGAAGTGCAGCTATCCACGTACATCACCAAGCACATGTACAAGTCTGCTGTTGCTCCAGATACCACAGGTGACGGTACAGAAAGCTCCAGCTGAGCCCGGGGATTTAAAGCCTGTTTAGTAACTGGCATTTTTATGCCCTTCTATGTAGAAGAGTAGATAGGAATATAGCACTGTGGTGTCTTCATCCAGGAGGAAAAAACCTTTTTCATAGGCTTTTGCTGAGTGCTCACTGGCCACACTGCCAAAGCCAACTGTGTTTACAGGCAGCTCTTCTGTCTCTCCAAGTTCCAGGGTCACTTTCATTGACACGTCACCTCCTGCTTTCCTCCATGGCCTTACCACACCCTTGCACTGTAGCCAGCAGGAAGCCAACAGGTCTGTCCTGAGCACATCAACCCCTTTTTGATGCTCACTGCTCCCTGTGAGGGGTGACTCCATTGCCCCACAGGCCGTGGGGCTCCTTCCAGCCTGCCACCCACTGCTGCCTGCACCTGTCAACCTCCCTCACCTCCCTGCAGGGAGAAAAAGAAAATAAGACGGTGTGAATGATTGGACTGGTAATGACATCAGAAATTCCATTCTGGCAGTGCACTAAATCTTCCTTAAAAGCTTTGAAGAGCTTCCTGAAAATACAAGTGCTAAACAGTGTGGCAGGCATGTCAGGCCTTGGGCCGGAGAGCTGCCACAGATCCCCCCGGCTGGGTCACTGAGCGCACCGCTCTCTCCCGCGCTGGGAGCAGTCCGTGCTGGGTGCACCCTGCCCAAAGACACTGCCCTTCCAACTTGGTTTAAGCACCATCCTCTCCTCTGCTACCCTTCCTTTTCTGGTCTCTGGGAAGCTGTCACGGCTCAGTCTTAGGTTACACTGAGTCAGCCCTCGGCTTCCCAGTTGTACATAGAGACTGTGCAGCCGAATTTGTTACACAGCCCATGGACTCCACAACCGGGAGACCTAATGCATAGTGGTTCTTTGGCTACACCCAGTATGTTCAAAACATATTAATTAGGTCTTGAAAAAATATGGAACTCACTTAATGATCATGAGATTTAATAAAAATAAACACAAGTTTCTTTTTACTTGCTTTTAAAAATTATTACACTTTTATGCTTTTAGGTGGCTCTCAGATCAATATTCAAAGCTCATGTTCATATCCATGAGGTCTGCAAGCAGACGTAAATCCAGGACCTGAACTTTTAATTAAGAAATTGAATACTGGGAGATTTGTGGTTAAATCAGGAGCACTGTCAGCCTTGAAATCACAACAATTTACATTGCTTCACACATCTCAGGTTCACAGCATTGCTACCTAGTGCCATCTTCAGTGCAAGCAGAGGACCTGGGAAAAGAAAGTTAGGCTGAAATTGGGACCTTTGCTTAATGTCCTTATTTAAAAGGGAAAGTCATATCACACTCTTCCCAGATACCCTAAATATGTGATGCTGTCAAGTCTAATTTTCTGGCACAATACTTACTGCGTCTATGTGAAGAAACCACCCAATGTCTAAAATGCCATAAACACAGTTGTGATTCTAGGAGACCTTGTTCCAAATAGACTATAGGACAAGAAAAATCTATTTGCTTTTGTAGCTTTGGGGGCAGAGAAGAGCAAAGGTTGTAGTAAAAATGACAGTAGAAAAATATTTTAAGGGGAGATCCCCCCTCTCTTCTGATGGATGTCTCTACCCAGAGAAACCAAGAGCACTGAAGTGTCTGTGATCTGGATTCATTACAGGAGTAAGACAGGCTGCCTTGTGAACCTTACTCCTCAGGTTTTTTGCAAGCGAAAATTCAACAAGGCCTTCAAATACAGCCTAATTGAAAGGTGGAATTTATGTAAAGCATCTGAATTTGGTCAGACAAGTTTCCTGGAAATTAAAAATTAGTTCAAACTGTAGCATAGCAAGCTAAATTTTAAATAGTTCAAACTCTAGTCTAGTTGATTATCTTTTCTTCCCTCTTCCTGCCATCCATTAAAGATTTGGCTTCTGCATGTGCACTATTAAAGATAGAAGAAAACTGCAAAATGCATATTTGGAGCCAGTTTTGGCTTTTGGAAACCCCCATTATGCTGAAATACTTAAACTTTCCTTGCTGAATACTCTTCATGAACTTGAGGTTTCAGATGTTGTTTTGAGCCAGAGTTTGGTGACACACAAAAAAGAGACCTTCACTTCATTTAGTCTTTGCTGTTAAAGCCTTTTGAACAGTGGACAGATCCTGAACTCACACCCCTAAAATTGCAAAGTTTGTATATTTTGAAGTTTGTGGAGTGACACAGAAACTATAGGCAAAAGAATAATTTTTAAGTATAGCCCCAATGGGAGCACAAAGACTGTGATTAATTAACATGAGGAAAGCAACATCATTTGAAGCATGGAGTTTGTGGGGTTTTTTTCCTGTGGTCATTTCCATAACTGGGTAGAAAATCAGCTCTGATCAAGGAATGTTTTTATTTATTTTAACTATGTCCTACTTAATGGAGATGTAATAATCCAAAACAATTACATTAAGGTAATTATGTTTCAATAAACATAAGCTTGGCACTTCAGACTGGAAGTAGAACCTGTACCCTGAGCCAATTAGGGGCAGTGAAATGAACAGGAGACAGTTGATTGTAGCTTGCAGAGTACATTTATTAAACCAGTAACAAATAATCTATTAATCTTTTTCTAAACACCAACAACATAAAAGAGTTCCTCACCTCAAAGTCAGTTGCATTAAACAATTTCAGACAAACAGAATGAGACACCAGAAGTTTTGCATGTCGGGGTATGATTTATAGCATGAATTAACTGCTTTTGTGTGATGAAGGGTGTAATTAAACTCCAGTGGCAGCATGTGGCCATAGCAAATGGCTTGGCAGAGAGCAGATCTCTGGAAGCCAGCTCACCGAGAAAAGGGTTTGTGTTGCTGGTGGCACCAGCAGGTCAGCGGGAAAGCCTGTTCCCTGGGCAGGCTCCTTCCTACCTTTGTCATGCACAAAGGAAACTTGTGGGCTTACCAGGAGCAGGCATGTCAGAAGGTACTGTACCAGTGAGAAAAACATAAATTTCACTTAAAGAAACATTTCACTAAAGCCTTCTGACCAAAACTAGGAATATCACAGGGGGGAAATTTAAAGGGAAGTGATCAACTCACAAATGGAATTATTTTCTGAGTATGCTTTACCTTTGATGCTGGTGTTGCCAAACTGAATGATATAGGGACAGGCTTGTGTATTTCCCCTTGGATTCCTTTCCTTCTCAGCCCTTTTTCTGCAGCCAGGTTTCTTGGTTCTCTCAGATTTCTGATGCAGTAAAAGAGAGAGAAGCATTTATAAAGCTGTGATATTATGAAAATTACACAGAGAAATGGGAAAGGCAGTTGGTATAGGTGAAATTTCAGAAACTGCTTCTCAAGTTCCCTTTCTGTTAGGCAGAATCTCTAAATAGCCAGGGGTTAGCAAATGGGGCCCCATGCTGAAACACTCAGAGTTTGCCAGAGCAACAGGGTGCGTGGGTAGTAAGGGCTTCTATGTAAGGCTATTAAATGGGCTTATTTGCAATCTGTCAGCTCAAGCAGATGATGTCTTCATTGATTTAACACCATACAAGGACACACTGCTGCGGTTGCCACTGGCATTTTCAAGATTTTTTATACATTGCTTTTAGTTCATTAAAACAGGTGATCTCTTTCATATGGCAGAAAAAAATGAAGCAATCTAATATTTTACTGATCCAAATTTCTGTGTCTGTATATGCAAACCAACACATTTTCAATGTTCTTGCAAGTGATGGAGTTAAACTTCAAATTCCCTCTGTAAGTAACTCTCCTACTTACACTGGTTCTTCATTTTCATATTTTCTGTCTCTAAATCCACATGCTTTTGCCTGTTTGATACTTGTTTATTCTCTATAATGATACATGGTCTTTAATGTCTTCAGTAATCTAAGCATCATCGTAGGATCTCATATATGTATTATCCAAAGTGGTGTTTCAGCTGACATAAAGTGATTTGTAGTAATCAACATCATGGACAGTGATAATTTGTGTAATTTATCCATGAACTGGATTTGATGTATCCTAGAGGCTATCAGTGAATGTAGCATCTCCAAAGGCACAATCACTGCATTAGGCTTGAGAGGGTAGTAAGCAAAGCTGGAGATCAGGTTTTTCTTACTCTATTACAAAAACATGACATGTATGGCTAACTTGAAAACCTAGATTTTGAAAGATTGTTGGATGCTTTAAAAAGCTGCTTTATAAGTACAAGCCTGATGAGGAGCAGTTGAGGGAGCTGGGGGTGTTTAGTCTGGAGAAAAGGAGGCTCAGGGGAGACCTTATCACTCTCTACCACTGCCTGAAATGAGGTTGTAGACCAGACCAGGTAGAGTCTGGTCTCCCAGGTAACGAGTGCTAGCCTCAAGTTGAACCAAGGGAGGTTTATATTGTATCTCTGGAAAAATTTCTTTATTGAAAGGCAGGCATTAGGAGAGGCTTCCCAGGGAAGTGGTGGAATCACCATCCCTGGAAATGTTCAACAGGCATGTGGATGTGGCACTTGGGGACATGGTTTAGGGGTGAACACTGTGGGGCTGGGTTAATAGTTGGATTCAATGATCTCAGATGTCTTTTTCAAAATTAATGATTTTACAATTCTACAAGATGGTGATTGAAGCAGCTGCTGAGAAGGGGCATCTTGCAGAGAGATTTGTAACATACTGCTCTTCTCTCTCATGGTTTTGTTTTTTAATATCTCTTTTGGAAAGTCAGTTTGATTTCCTGACTGCCACTGTCATGGCACCTAAACCCAGAGACGCTGAAGGCAAGTCAGGCTGCCAAGACAGCCACACTTAGTCAGAAAGGGGTATAAGCCATGCCTGACACCACCCCAAGGAAGCAGCTCCAGGTTAAAATCTGAGCAGATGTAGCTGAAAGGCAGGAAGGACAAGAGCTGCAGTTAGCCCAGGAGTTGTGACCAGGGCTCTCTTAATCATAGCCTCAAGTTACCAGCTAAATGGCTCCTGGTATGAGCTGCTGTGCCTTGTGTGAGGAGATGGTTTTGTTAAAAACAGTGGGTTTGAATGGGTAGCCAGAAACTCCATAACACAGTTTCCAAAAGAGCTGATCTGAGAGCAAGAGAGAAGGGTTCATTATCAAAATTGTTGTGTGTGGTTTTCATTCCTCTCTTTTTGGTATCTGTCATCATTTATTGGTTAAGACTTAATAACTAAAAGAGAATATAACTTGGCCCTCATTGCCAGAACTCCAAAAGCAAACATTACTGCTATTTTTTTAACCACAGGCAGCAAATGTTTTAGAACAGCAGCCTGACCCCAACTCTCCATGCCCCAGCATCGCTTCTGCAGTGGGGCCGCTGAAGTAGCCCATGATTAGCAGGGCCAGGGACAACAGTGCTTTAGCCCATGGACCCTTAAAACAGAAAGTACAAGTGATTTTAAAAATATGCCTTTAAAGATTGGGTCTTCTCCTTCACAAAGTTTTTAAATGTATTCTAATCATGTATTTTAATCTTAACTTAAGACAGTTATACAGACACTTTAGCTAGCCCAAAAAAATTTTTAATGGCATGGTAAGCATATAGGCAATCAGAACTTTTTACTTCTAGGTCTGTGCAATGAGTGGTAAGGAGCTAACTGCAGCCTGATTTTAAACAGACCCCAGTCCTCTCTGACTTCAAAATTAGCTAAAAACAAGTCCACTCATAGTTTCTGCTCTCCTGCGAGTTCAAATCATGCGGTCAGGAGCTCTGGAGTCTTATTTGTTTTTTAGAATCTCTTGTGAGTTCCTTCCAGAAACTAATAGAGGAGTTCTTAGAACCCCAAACTGCTAATAGTGGACCAAAAAACATGAAGCCATACCAGAGACGACCTGAATCAATGGCTGCTTTCCCAAATATAGCCAGTTTTTCTTCTCAGCAGCTTAAGTTCATCCCAGCGATATGGAATAAAACCCTTGCTCTGCCTTCTGGTATGTTGAATGGCAAATCATTTAGGTAGTTAGTTGCAAGACTCTGTAGTGACAAATCAAATAATTTGCCATACCTTTCTAATGTTAGTATTGTGCTGCATCTCATTTTGGTTCCAGAAATTCTGACTCTTTATCTTAATTTGGACTGGTCTTTGTTTGCCAATTCACTACTGTTATTATTTACATCAAGGGGATGCTATGCTCTGTCCCTTCAGTTTTGTCAATTGGTACAGTGGTATATATTTTGAATTTAATTGAATTTCATATACCTCTAACAAGGCTGCTGATCTCATCCCAGTACGGTAACTGCCTTGATATGAAATTTCATTGGAAGAACGTTTTCTGCCTGAGAGCCATTCAAATATATGAGCTGCTGCAACCAATTAAAACAGTAAGGAACCTACAGTTGAATAAATATCAGTAAAAACTTAAGAACAGACTGGTAGTTTTCAGCCAGTTTTATGGAATGTCAATCAATATCCAGAGGTCCAATTACAGGAAATGTTTTTGCTGTATGAAATAAAATTATAAGAAATAGAAAAGCAAATGAGAATGTTACAGGCACCTAGCATGCTTTTGGTCTTGGCATAATGAATTAATTAAGAAGAATCAGTATTAAATAGTAAAGATGAAATTCTGCTGTGTATTGCACCTCTTTAAATCTGGCATAATTTCACAGACTTCACAGAAATCACATTGGATATAAAAGCGAAAAACACAGAAAACTCACACCATGTCAAGCCAAAATGTATCATCCCTTTTGGCCAAAGGTCCACCTCTCTATGCCTATTTAGTGCAGTTTAGAGGCCAGTTTGGAATCCACTGCCCCCTGCTAATAGGGAGCAGCAAGATAAAGAGCAGCATCTTATTCCCACTCAGCTACTTCAGGGTGTCTGAGTGATGAGGTACCTCCTTTCTTTGGCTGTGTGCTTCAAATCAACTGAGGAGATCAGTTCAGTTGGTCAGAGCTTGGTGCTAATAATGCCAAGGTCATGGGTTCAATGTCTGTATGGGCTATTCACTAAAAAGCTGGACTAGATTACCCTTGTGGGTCACTTCCAACTCAGAATATTCTGTGGTTCTGTGAGGACGACGTCCACTGTTTCTCTTCTAGATTCATTTTGGGCCATTTAGCCTCCTTGGCTTTCAACTTCTGTGATTTCCTCTGTTTCCTTGCAGACAACCTGTCAGCAAGCCCTGCCTGCAGCACGCATGGGACAGTATTGTCACCCTGCCCCATCTACCTGCTGTTTGCCTCAACAGCGCCTGCAAGCTCTGTTTGCTGTTTAGACACCAAGCTGTGCACCTCTGGGGCTGCCAAGTGTGCTTGGTAAAACCTACTCAGCCATTAATTTAAATACTTGTTAAACAGGAAGCTGCTGCTGGAAAGTTAAGCACTGGTTTATATTTAAACAAATAGTGGGAACAGGCATGAGTGTCATTTTGTGATGTAGTGGAAAATTTGAATGACTTGCATTATCCCACAAGTATCCCCTTGAAAACAAACCTTAGAGGCTGTTAAGGACCCAGCTCAAACCTGTAAGCTTTTGCATTGGTAGCAGCAGTGAAAGGGTTAACTTGAACAGTTCTTTCACTGCGAACGTAGGCGTTAAAGGAAAAGTGATGCACACTGGTGTAGCATTGGTGTTTCCCTTGTGATTGAAGGGAAGTAGTTATTAAGGTCAGCCATGCTTATTTTTGGCTGATGTGGAGCCCCTTTCAGCCTGAACACTCCTAAGGAGTGTACTTAAGGTCAAGAAAGTTGCATATTTTTTGAGTGAAGTAAACAAGGGAAGCAAATGTCGGTGTGCTGAGTACCTCCTTTTAGTAGCTGTGGACTATCAAGACATGATTTTGATCTAGCCTCTCTCTCCTGCAAAGTTTGGCATCAGTATTGTCAGGGACGACAGCGAGGTCAGATGCAGCTGGGAGGTCTCCAGAAAGTTTAAGGCATCCAGGGGGATGCCAGGACACAGAGGTGTGGGAAGCCCAGAGAAGCCAAAGGGTACCTGGGTAAAATCATTTGGGTCTTTAGATGTTCTGTGAAGGCGTATCTTCACAGCTGTGGGGTTTTGCCAGCTCTTTCTGTTCTGCAGGAGATTTTTGACTCCTCTGGTCTCTCTGCATACATTCAATAGGCCATTCGTCAGCAGAAAGTGCATGAACTCTCAGTAGAAGGCAGATCTCTCCACCCCTGTCACCCAGCGACTGTATGATAGCCACCACAGTGACACAAGTGGCTGTTTTACTCACTGCAGGGTTACTCCTCGACAGTGACAGTCACGGTTGTTTACGCAGCCGACAGCTCCTGCCAATCTTCACAGCATAGCCAGAAGAGTTTTCCCGAGAATGCATTTGGAGACATGCATTGGGCTGTCACAGAGACGTAGTAAGGTGAAAGCAGGAGAGAGCCTTACATCTTTCCTGAGTGACCAAAACGGTTAGCAGCTCTAGTCGGCTTCCCAGATATATCACCATATTTTTCTAGTCATCATCAGACTTCATTCTTCAAGCTCTCCTATTTGCCTCTCTCACTTGATGGTGACTTGTGCCATGTAAACAACCCTACTATTAATTGAAATAATGTATTATATTTATATTTATTCATGATTCATAGATTGTATAATTTATGTAATTACCATTTGAATTCTTTTTTCTAGTTCATGCTCCAAAAATGAAGGTGATTGTTGATCCAATGCCAAGAAAATACTTTCAGTTTAAATCATTTTCTCATGACTTTTTCTAATAATGTTATGACATGTTATGCTTAGACATGCACAGGCATTACAGTATTTTGAAACGATGCACTTGTTCTTCAGTGTTCAAAGTCCTCTCTATTTAGCATTTAATATATTCTTGTCTGCTGGAATGTTAGAGCTTAAAAATGCATTGCAAACTACAGGCCAAGTTATTTCTCCTGTGAATGCTTCAAAGAACGAAAATGATTTTCCGGTCCTAGAAATGTGGCCTGAAAAGAATGCAAAATGACTCTCCACACAGTGGGTTAGATGCTGCTAAAACTCATCCATGGTCGGCTACCATCTGTGGCTGCACATGACATGCTTCCTGCCAGCATCACAAGCAAGGACTGATCCCTTTTCCCTCCAGAGCCCACCCTGATCCCAAGATAGGTGGGTGAAGTAATGCAGCTGCCTTTCATGACTGTAACCCAAGAGGGTGGTGGTGGGTTTGGTTTTTTCTGTAAGATTCTGCCAAAACAGAAAGTCAGAATCAGCGTGTGCAAAACACATCTAAACAATGGAAGACATACAAATTAGAGTACCCACCCACAACGCCTAATACATAACCAGTGAGTCATGCCCAGGGCCCAGTGTGAGAAATCCGTGTAGGTGGGTTTTATTTGGCTTTCTTTTTGATTGCAGTTATGCTTCTCTCTAGCTAATAATTATTGCACTCTGAACTAATAAACATAAGGATCTGAGCTTTCCAATATGTCCTAGTGGTACATACAACATGTCATTTCTTAGACTTAAAAGTTCAATCCCTGTGGAAATGCAAATTAGTTATGTCTTAGGACCCCAAGCTCTTTGGTTCTCATTTGAGTCCAGAGATTAAAATTGAGATACTAAAGCACTGGGATGAACCAAGTTCAAGGTAGTAGCGACCAAAACAGTCCCTATTAGCAAGTTATTCAATCACCTAAGGAAAACATGAAAAGAAATGACCTGCGATAGTCTGCTATGGATAAAAGGGCACATCACAGACATCACTGGCAGTACTGGCTGCTTTCTCATGAGGCTCAGCAGAGATGCCAAAGGTTTCAAAGGTGTGGAGCCTGAGCCGCCTTCTCACGCCCAGTGATGGTCCCTTCAGGTCAGGGCTGGGGCTTGCCGGCGGGGCAGCGCCGGGAAGCGCACATTGCCACTCCCTGCTCTCTGATCAACCTCTGATAAACAGGGAGAAGCCCAGTCCACAGAGACATAAACTTGGCACTTTTCCTGAGTGCTACACTTCAGAAACATGAATAATGAAAGGGCGCATAGAAGCCTAAGCAGATTGTAAATGCAATTTGACTTTCAGGGTTTTCATTTTAATTATCCTGAGAAAGAGATTTTTCTATGCTCTACAATAATGAATATTTTTACATTATTTAAAGTAACTGAGTTTTCCAGCCAGCCTCTGAGGGCCTCACAAAGTTCCTGTGTGGTAATTGCCACTGGGTGTCTTAATGCCACAGATGTCTGAGGTTTCCCAGAATATCTAAGTGGACACTAGCTGCAATTTAGTAGCCATGAGTATTGCTTGATGCCATTGCTGCCAGAAGAAGTTTTAAGAAAGCAACGTAATTCTAACCTGAGGGTTTTTTAAAGAGCTCATTGCTAGTCTGACATTGCCACCTCTACTTATTTTTGTTGCCAGTATCAATGGGAAAGTAATTACAACTTTTTAGGACAGTGAGGCACTTTTGAAAATCTTGTCCTTAATTTACTGCTTCTGCAGTTCTTCCATTTCATTTCCCCCACACACACTTTCTTTTTTATTTCTAATATCTCCACATTCATGCCCTCCATCTCAGCTTTGGTATCATGCCTGCCTCTGATTTGAATGTCTTCTGTTTTTTCTTGCTGTCTCTCAGGGTATTCTCCCAGCGTTGTTTTTCTATTACACTCATAATTGTCCATAGATGAGAGTGACTGTGACCCATCCCCATGTTGTGACAAGCCACAAAAATCAATACTTCCCTCCACCTTGGTTGCAACCTCCTTCTTTTCACACCCTCACCTAATCTTGCATTTCTGATCTTATTTAATTATTCATCTGACCATTAACACAGCCATAAACAGCAATTCATAAAAAAGGAGATATATTTCTAAAGTAGTTCTAGAAGTGCAGTTTTGTTCTCAACCAGCACTTATTCCAGGAACCTTCAGTGAATGGATAGACTTGCTCACATCTACTGTTGCAGCAATTCAGTATTCAATGAGATCAGGCTAAGTTCAACGTTTTCTGACCTGTGGAAATGCTCATGTAAGACACACAGCCAGTGTTTAGGCCCCCTGCAGTTCATGTTTAAGGTCATGGTAAGAACAGCCCAGCTTATCTAGTGGCATGGCAAATGCTAAATAATATGAGTCACTTAGACCCCTAACACACTGCAAAAATGCACATTAGAGGGAAACCTCTATTCAATCTCTTGGGCTTGTGCAGCTTTCCCTTCTTCCATCCTGAATAGGAACACAGTCAGGGCTGACTAGTGTTTCCACACAGTCTCCTTAAGTCATGGTCTAGACTCAACAGTTTTAAAATGGACTGTAAATTATCCTCTGCTACCCAACTCAGCGGATCCCACAGCAAGGAACTTGCTGGGTCTTTTAGTTCCTAATGAGATTTTGATATTCCAGATGGATTAAAATTCTTTTGAAGCAATAGCTCTGTACGTCCTCAAACATTTATTCAGAGCATGTAAGTTCAATGGAAATCTGATAACTCATTACAAGCTATGGAAGCTCCCTTTCATTTGGACATGTTTCACAGCCATGCATTTCCTTTCCTCATTCCACGGTAACAGTTGTATGTTTTTTAGCCTTTTCTTGGAAAGAAGAGTCACTTGAAGGAAGGTAAGTACTCAGTAGCTTTCTCTCAGGCCATGATAGACAGCCCTTCTGTGCTCATGCAACTTGTTTACTCATGACCTGCTACACTTCATATATTCAGAGCTCAGAACTACTGTAAAGGCAGAAAACTGAGATCTCTGCTGTACTAAAAACTTGTATTTTTTGTTTTTAACTACTATTTGCTTGGAGAGGAGAAAACACTAGTGCTGCTTGGAAATCAGAAAGGCATAGAAAAAAAACCCTCATATGTAGTTACACGTGCCAGATGCAGTCCACAGTAGCTCCATTATTCTTAGTTGTCCTCTCAGTAACCTCTACCTCTTGTGCATAGAAGCACCTGCTTCTCTGACAACAGCAGGCAATTTAGCCCCCATGGGGGTTATAAGAAGCTCCTCAGCCACTAAGTGGGGACTTACAGTCTCAAGAGCCACTTTCATCTGGAGCACAGTTCCCCTTAAAATAAGGTGATAAGTTTAATGCATTGGTGTATTTGACAGAAGAAAAGGAAAAACTACCTTTTTTCCCTACATTTGAGGTTTTCCAACTGACCACAGGAGCAAATGCAGGGAATAGGGCTCAATGAAATTATGGAGTGCTACCAAACTTTTCCAGTGAAGTGTTTTCCAGATGTGCTGAGTAAGACTTTCATTACCATGAACCCTATAGACAGAGTTCAGCAGATTGTAAAGGTTCAGATACTACAAACACAAAAGGGCAGTTTTGACAGTGATGTACAGGGAAAGTGAGCAGGTCCCATATTTGCAAACCACATTCTGCTTTTAGTGTACCCAGCAATATTATCAGAGTTTGGAAGTGGTATGTCACCTGAAAAATGTTCGGTCTGTGTTTAACGTCACACATGTGAACTCCAGTGAGGCCCAAAGTAGCCAGCCCAGCAGTGTGGGTCTCTTTGATGTGGCACAGCTCCCCAAAACAGCAGCCAGTAAAAGGCAATAAGCAGAACCACGTGCCTGTCTGGGCTGCAGAGCCTGAAAACAAGGTGTGCAGAAAAGGACCTGTGGTTTTGATAATGTCACTGGGGATATGTGATTGAATACCTCACTGTGGGTAAATACATCTGGACCATCCATTTACAATTGCAGACTATCTTCTCCCAAACCATCCTCCAAAGTTCTTGGGCTTTCTAATAGGCTACTATTCATTCTTCTTGTCACCTGTTACTTTCACCTTCCCTGCACCTGCTTGGAGCCAGTTGTTACCACTGTGATGACTGCTGGAAGGGACCAGTACAGCTTTCTTGACATCTCTTTACTGATGCCCGTTTTTCTCCCTCCCAGCTGGCAGACTTGGCTACACACATTGCTGAAATGTGGAGCCACTAAATACTTTCCACACTGCTTCACTGGCAGCAGAATAGATGTCACTCAGGTGTTTCAGCCAGTTTAACATTGGAAATCGTCTATTCTGCCACTCTAGTCTGTCACTATGTGAAACAGCTGAATGTCTCTTTTTTTTGATATTTTTAAATCACATGAGCTCCCCCACACAAAGAATTATTATTTAACTGAAGTAGATTTCAAAAAAGCAGGTACATATAGTCTGAAATCAAGTAATGTTACTTTGCAGTCTATCACTGTTTTGATTTTATGGCTTCTTGGTAGCACACTAAGTACTACTTAGTCCAGCAGGGTTATTCAGTTTGTGTCTCTCTGGGGTTGTTTTCAGAAGGAGCTGAGCCAAAGCCCTGATCACTGGATCAGGTCAGCAGTCTGTCATTCTCGGCATTCAGGGTCAACATCTGAGCTGGATGACTGGCATCATCAGCTACAAGAATAACTCTGTAAACCAAGATGATGCTGTTACTCTGGTAGGGAGAGGATGCTGCTTCCTGCCATCCTGCAGAAGCCTTTCATCCTACCAGTGCCAAGAGACAGTCTCAGCTCCTAAATGCTAGGAAAGGTTAGTAAACAGAGGTTCACCACAATGCTCAAGCACATTATTTCAGCAAGATCACACCTTTGGAACCTCCAAACCTGTTGTGTCTCCTGAAGAGAAAACCATATGGAAATTCTGAGATAAAAGTTCTTCGATTTGTCAGTCTGCTACCCTTACCTGAGAGCAACTGCTCTCCCTTACTTGCCCCTGATGGAAGAAAACTGGAGTTAGGCCTCAGGGCTTAGTATGACACCTGTGCAGGTCTACCAAAAAACTTGGTGCCGCATATAATGTTCCTCTAGCTGTTAGCCCTCAGGATCACACTTGGCTAGTCCTGCACAGAGGAACCTCCTACTTCCTTGATTCCCTTTCTTTCTGGGTCCAGACGGAAGATATTTATTATGAGATGTGGAAAGTGTTGGGATGAGATAGAGTCTTTTGTTTCTCATCTATATGAAGACTGAGGCAGCTAATCTCCTAGGAGGGAAGGATTTACACTTCCCATCTTTATGACAATAGAAATAATAAGGAAAAGGCCCAAACTGAGGTAGGATTGATCAATGAAAATGTTTCTTGTCCATTGTCAGGCAAGTGCAGACTAAGAGAAAAAACCTGTCAGGTTTGTGCTCACAAATCAGCATTGAGCTGCCTCAGTCAGCTACAAGTACCCCTATCACCATGGTATGATGTGTCTCACCTTGCTTTGTTCCTTGTCTCTTATGATGCCTCAGAATTTTCAGAAAATACAGTATCTTCTAGGTTACTTTTCTCCTGCTGCAAATTAATTAAACTTCCTGCTGCCTCTCCTACAACCCAAGTTAAAATATGAAACAAATCTTAGACACTTACTGGAAATTTTGGCTCGTAATTTGTTCTGAGTGGCACTTTGCTCTCCACTGGCTACATCAATGTCATTTCTTGCAGACCATGGCTCTCAGGTGGTGGTGAAACATCCTGGATAAAGGACCATGACAGTTGTATTCTCATCTATTTTAACTGTTTGTTTGTTTGCTTCTTTTCATGGCTGCTGCTTTCCAAAATTAATATTCTTCTCAAATGATGAAAAGAAATTACATTCTGGGTAACCACTGAGGACAGGAAGATTCCTATTTGGACAGAGATCCCATTCAGTGGAATTTTATTTAATCATGAAATACAGTCTCAGATGTGCAAAGAAATGTAAACACCAGCACAATTCTTCAATTAGGGCAAAACTCACATTGACCTGAGATGAATTTTCACCTTCAGGGAAGTTGTAGGATTTTAGGCTGTCTGTAAAACACATACAACAGCCCTTCTGTCTTCCCATTTAGTTAAAACTAACACAGTGGTCTGAAATCCTTTTATCTGCCTGTTCTTTCACTGGAATTCACAATTTTATACATTTTTCAATGGAAATGCTTTCGACTGCCCTACATAGACTTCTAATATTTTACTGTTCCTATAAAAAATATTTATCTCAGATATGTTTTGGTTGTCAGAACTATGTTCAGATAAAGCAGTATTGTTCAGAAACAGTTGGTAAATAAAAAAGAATGGGTGGTGCCCTATTTGGCATCTCTGCAGCAAGTGATGTGTGATTTATTATTACCGTGCCAAGTATAAGAGAAGATTATCATAGGAAGGAGTCCCAGGCTATGGGCTCTGCATCGTGTTTTACTCATTGCTGCTCCCACATTCTGAAGGGATGTGCAATCCAATTCCTGGAGGGATTTTGCTTACGCTATGATGAAGTGACCAAAGTGCCCCAGGAATGTGGAGCAGAGAGTTTCTTCCTGCCACAGCCCAGCTCAGGCTGTTTTTCTCTCAGAAATTGGTAACCAGCCCTTCATGTTGTGCAAGTGCATGCAAGGAGGAGCACAGAAGAGGTCTTTATATGCTAGCTTATTTCCGTCTGTGCACCATATAGCAGAACTCAGTCCATCCCCACGTTAGCTAAAATGAGCTTATTAAAATTCCTGTTAATGTTTATGGCAAACTTCCTACTGATTTTAATGGGATGTGGATCAAACACGGGGGGCACCAGGATCCGGAACCAGCAATAATGCAATGATACATTTTAGTTTGCGTTTGTGTGCATATGTGTAAACATGAGCCAGCAGAGAGGGCTACCAGTGGCATATGATTAACACAGGCTTTACTGATGGATGAAATATGGAAGTAGTATCCTGTGGTGATGAGTGTTATTGAAAACTCTAAGACAGGCAGAATGAAAGAAAACACAAATGTAGAAAAACAAAGTCTCGGTCTGTGCGATTACTGAATACGTGTTAAGAAAACTACAGAGCACTGGAGACCAGAGGTGACCCAAAGCCAAGGAGGAAAACACAGAGGCATGGATAAGTGCCATAAATCACTCTGACAGGTCTGTCATTAGATCTGAAGGAAAGACCACCTAGAAGGCCAGAGAGAGGGACTCAGCATGGTTGTGTCTTCTGCTGGAAAGCATTATGGCTGGAGACACGCTCCTTGCTGTATAACTGCAGCTTTTGTGAAGTTAATAGCAGTGCTCCTTTCCAGTTACTGTAAAGCAGGAATTGTTTCCCATGTGATAGCAGAACTATTTAATTTTGTTGACTGGCCTGTCATAACCCAAGAGCAAAGAGTTATGAGATCATTTCATTATCACTTCAGTATTTAACTATCCTGATGAGCTAGTAAAAAATTATTGGATGTGTTTTCTCACAGCTTGGAAACATAGTGCCTATTTTCCTTTCAAGGAGTGGTTATGACCTCCAGTACAGATAAGAGTTTTTCCTCATGGGGATAAAACAACTTTGTTATATCATGCATCTCAACAGCATTTAAAGAGGGCATTTTGTCAGAGAGAGTGAAAGACAGAGATTCTGCCTTTTGTCCCAGTGGCAAAAAGTGTATCTGACAAAAATGTAATTCTCTTTTACTGTCCGTGTTTCTAAAAGACATCTATTGTAAGCTCAGTTTGTTTATTTACTTTTTCACTGGGAGGAGGAAGCATTTATTAAAAAGTTCACTTGGGAAAATTGAAACCATTGTAACTTGTTTACAGATTGTCTATTGCTGACTGGCCAGGCTTAAATTTCATTATTCATCCTAATATGCCATAGATAATATACTAGAATGTGCAGGGAGACTCTCAAACATGGGCTACTTCTTGAGTTGGTCTTTCTTCTTGAGATGGCTGATAAACCTGGTGTTGGTTTCTCATGATTCTTGAAGGTGAACTAAGCCCACTTATGGGCATCTTGCCTCTTTCTTAAGAAGAAAACAAACTGCAAAATGCAGCCAAGAAGCATCAAACTGAATGTTAATCTGATGTTTGAAAAGTTTAATCTGATTCCTTGTATGGGGGCCATTCCTGATGCCTGGCAATAAAGTATTCCAGGCTGGGCTCTCTATTGTTAGGCTGAGTGACACTCAGCATGGGTACACAGCAAATGATGAAGCAGAGCTGAATATTTCCAACTTCCTCATGTGTACATGACCCAGCAATGGCTTGTCCTAGAGTCTTGTACTAATTATGACCTGAGAAAGGGTAAGGCTGTGTGTGCTGGCTTTCTGAAGCATCAGACCACCAGTTCCTTGGCCAGTATTTCACTGTACTTCTCCATTTCCAGACTCAAAAAGGAAGTGCACGTGACGTTCATCCAGTTTTATCTAGCAGTACTAAGTATGAGATTTTAAGGACAGTGTTTTATAAAATAGAGATATTAATTGTATGTTCCTTTCACCACAAATATTGAGGGCTCCACTCCGTACCAAATATAAGCTTCCCAGCCAGTGTTGAGCCTTGTGCTGCCACAGTTCATGCGCTAATGCTGTCACACTCCACTAATTTAAAGCTAGCTCAGGTGTTGCTCTGCTACACCAGACACTGAGAGAGAGATTAAGTGACTGGCAGTTTTTCATGCAGGAATAGAACTGCATCCTGTAGTCTATAACACTCCATTTAACATCAGGATTGCTTTTGCCACTGGTTTCTGCTAAAACTGGGACACTGGATTAGTTGAAAAACTTTGTCAATAGACAAAAAAAGACTCAAACAATAGACACTCTGAAGAGCTGACTAAAACTATTTCCAGTTTCAAGAGACAATATGTGAAGTAACTTCTGGTTTTGTCCCTCAGTGCTTAGTATATGTTGGAGAAAAATGAGCAAAATGCACTAGCTATGGTGCTGTAAGATCACAAAAATTTGAATAGGAAAGGTGGTTTAGGCCACCCAAGTGAAGTGGAATGCTATTTCTGCATATTTGCCCCTAATCTGTTGTATGACTCTAATAAAGTCACATCTCTGAACTACCAGCTTGAAAAAAAAGTGATAAAAGTCTCATTCCAGAGATACAGAAACACATTTAAAGGACCTCTATATAGCCAACAATGATAACATGCTTGAAGTAGTTTAAAACTGCTGTCCAGTTTTCTGCTGTGCAAGCTTAGTTGTGTCTGTTTCAAGCACTGAAAAGCACCATTTCTATTTGATCAAAAGTGAAAATATTTCCTCATCATGACAGTCCTTAAATTTCATCAGGAGTTACTTTTTCCATTTCATATTAGATTCCTTTACAGTAGATGGCAGGTTTTGTTCCACAGTTTGCCACCCATACCTCTTTATAAATGCAACAATTTGAAGTATAGACAGACTGCTCTGTCTTAGACAAGCTAAAGTGCTTTTCCATAGCACGCGATGCCTTGAATCAGATGAAATCCTCCGGTTGTTCCATGCAAGCTGTACCAAAAGTCTGTGCATGACAAATCCCCTGTCATACAGATGAAGGTTCCATTTTCCCCCTGAGTTTCCAGATGCTGGAAATAGGACTTATCTATTTGGAGTGTTTGAGGGCAATAGGATCTTCATGTCTGCGCTACACCATCTGCAGCGGTCCTCACAGTTGAGCAACAGTACCTCTCCACTGACAGTGTGCCTGTGTTTGTCCGGAAAGGAGATTCTTAGACACTAAGTCAAACCTCTCCTCATTGTAGCAGCTACTTCCCTTAATCCCTTTAATAAATAAATAATTCCAAAATGGTCTTTGTCAGTTGCAAAATGCTAGTGTTTGGGCTGTAACCCTGGAGCAAAGTGAGGGAGATTGCTATCAAGCTGAGCGCCCATCAGTTTTAACAGCAGGGAAGCAGTTAAAACACGAAACTTTTAACTTCAGGGAGCAGTTGTTGTAGGAGTTTTGTACCCCAGAGAATATCTGTTGACAGCCACCATTTCTCAGGTGTAGAAAGTTAAGATGAAATTGTCCACAGTTGTGAAACTGTGTGTTAGTGTCAACAGGTAAAACAGCTCAGGGCCATCTGAGCTGCCTGGTACAGAGCAGCTTGGGTAAACTGAATCCAGCATGTGCTCTTCACCATGTCACCTGCATTCAGCCCATCACATTCCTCTTCTGCTGGACCACCCAGGCTTCAAAACAGCACCAAACAGCAAGCTCTTTTTTCCTCCAATCAATCTGTTGCAAGAAGCGTTGTTATTTTAGCCAGATTTAAAATATTCCTTCTCAAAGTAGTAGCAGCTTGAGATTTGGGCAGGACAGTATTGAAACTGGGAGAAGAATGACAAAGCTAAGACCTGTCATCTGGAAGCGAATACTAAACAGTGAAAAAAACCTCTAGTGAGTACCTAGCAAAGATCTTCTTTCCCCATAAACATGAAGTAGTTTATTCCATTTGTAGACTAGACTTCAATATCATGGGGAGAAAAAAATTTTTTTTTCCTCTTTTGCCCTCAGAGGGTCAGCTTTATGGCATTTGTGCCAGTTTTCCTTCCTGGGCATTTGATACACCACATTAATCTTACAGCTTGATTTTCAACTACAGGAAGCCACAGGGACTCACACTGATGTGGCATTTGGGCATAGTCGGCTATCCTGCGTAGGCTGTTTGTGGTTCTGGCATTCTTGAACCACGTGGGCTTTCCCAAGTTTCTTCCAGGAGCTTTTGCACCATCCCTTCCTGGATCTGCACACACCACTTCTGTTCCTTCCCTCACGAGCATCCTCTGTCATTTATATATGTTGTAGGGCTGGCAGCTGCAAGTGTTTATTGCTGATGTTTATCTTTGTGTACTGATTGTTGCTCTCTCCTCATGTAATTTTATTGTTTTTCTATCCTTAATGCCTGTTATTTTTTTGGCAAAGGAAAGCTACTGAAAGAGCAACATAAAGTGCTCCAGTGCAGAGGAGCATGCAATGTAAAGAGGGATTGGATGGAGCCTCTTGTTTCCATTCCATGTACAATGGCTTGTGGTCATTTGTAGTGGGGCATTTTTCCCATGGCAGTTTTTCAAAAGCACATCTTGTCAAGGACCCAGGCGTGGGTGCGGTGGCCACTCCAGGCTGGGGGGGGCCGAGTGGGGACCCTGGTGGCAGTGACACTAGGTGGGAGAGGGTGGCTGGTGGCAGCAAAACCCCTGGCACACCTAACGCATGCTATTTTCTTAATGCTTTAACATGTGGCTTTTCTCTCTGAATGGCCTGGACTCAAAAATCCACTCCAAACAATTTTTTTGTGAGGTCTCACCTCCAGAAAGTCATCAATGTCAAAAAGGAGAGAAACTGAGGACAAAGAATAATGCATCACCTGACAGAATGGGAAAATGCACTGCCACACAGCTGAGACTGGTTCTTCTGATAAGGAGTGACAGACACAACACCTCATTGTGGGTTTTCTTTTGAACAGCCCTAGGTTACAATGTTTGACTTCAAGCCTGTTTTCTTTCTAACATTTAGAGGCAATGTATTTATGGCCATCTTTGATGTCTAAAGCCTTACTGATGTTTTCATCGGTTATGTGTTCAAAATTTTGTAATTTTGAACAAGGCCTCTTAGCGTATGTGTGCTTAACTAAAAACAAATACACCGACCCACAGCTTGCAGCAAGAGCATCTGAGTGTGTTGCAGGTTTGACACATCGGTGGAGCAGAGAGTTTATTGCAGAAGTGGTGGAAGACAGAAGAAGAAAGTTAAAAGTACTGGAAATTAATATGCAGTGACAGACAGTGTTAATCTACTTTATTTTCTGTTCATACCATGAGATTTAGCTTGCTGCTAATGGAAAGATTTGGGCACATCCAGTAAAGCTCCAGTAAAACTCCCAATCTTGCTTTCCGTTCAATGGAAAGCAAATTTCAGAATGAGAGATAACACCACAGCAAAGTGTACTGAACTTTGAAGTTGTCAATAGCAGCGTAGCTGTCTAGAAAAGTCTTGCCCTGGCTCATTCCACTATTTCCTGCTGTGGTTAAGCTTTATGTTTTTTAACATTTTTACTCATTGACTTTATTCTGAATCCCTGATTCAACCAGATGTTCTTTCAGAGGATGAAGCCCTGAAAAAGTCTATTCCCCTTTAACAATGCATTTAAGTACAGAGTTGATATTGAGCATATTAGTAATTCCATGGATAACAGTACATCAACTTAAGAAGTCTTGGCCATGATTCAGCAACATATCCCTATTCAGCAAAACACTTAAGCACTTTAAATTCTATGGACTTCAATAAGATTTAAGCCTGTACTTAGGAACCTAAATATTTATACAGGGTTTTTTCCTTCTTTTCACAGCAGGAATGACTTACTTAGCCTTTTAGTAATTTAGGATGGAAAAGACTGTATAGTTCATCATAGTCCATCCCCATGCAGTCACGAGAGGTTAAACAGATAGGCGACACAGAGCTGGGATCTAATTGCAGTCACCTTTATTTCACTGTGCTCCAGGGACAGGAGTCTGAGTGTCTCTTCCTGAGTCTTCAAGTCATCTCTTCATCATCCAAACACCCCATTTGTCACAAAGCTTCATGTGTCTCCCAAGACCTTGATATAAGCAGAGTTTTATTGTCAAAGCCATTTGATGTTGAGGAGATGCTATTTCTCACTTTTTTAATAAATAGCGATGTTGTTTATATGAATAAAAGTGAAATGTACTTTCCCTGGACACTTTTGAAGCTTCCAAAAATAGTCCTAACTCTCAGCCAAAGTTACTGCTGCTGAGCTTCCCCAGGAGAGCATCAGTACGTGGTACTGCTGTGTGAAATATTCTTGCTGCCAGTTAAATTGGTGAGAAATCACGTTTTGGTGGTTTTGTAATAAAACAGAGTATTTTGCGGCCTGGCCCCTAGTTCTTGGCTTATTTCTGAAGAAACAAAAGCCTGTTTCCATAGCTACAAAAATAGGGAAACAGCTCTGTAAAAAATTAGGCTGCAGTCTGGAACTGAGAAATTTCACAGTTTTGTCCATAGCTGGGTAGTGATGCCATCTGCAAATAGAGAACCTTGTTCTGTTAGCAGTAAAACACCATACTGTTTGACAGATGTGTTTTCCTCTTGATCAGGTTTGAGATATGTAGGTGGGGGGCTCTCACACAAGTTCCTCTTACTGCACAAACACAGGAGCTTATCCTGCAAGGTACAGAGTGCTCAGTTCCCAGCAGTGTTAGGAGGGGGAGCAGAGTGGTCACAGAACACAGAACCTGGTTTTTTCTGTTTTCTTTTTTCTTTTTTTTTTCTTTTTTTTTTCTTCTTTTTTCTTTTTTCTTTTTTCTTTTTTCTTTTTTCTTTTTTCTTTTTTCTTTTTTTTATTTTTTTTATTCTTTTGTATCAGAAAGAGCTAGGTTTTGGACATGCTGTTGCATTCCTTACCTACTTGAATAATCCCATAGGGCAGCCAGATAAGACAGCAAAAGCTGTGGTAATGTTTCTTTTACTTTTGACATAGTGGTAACAGTGAATGGGAAAGCCATTCTGATGAGCACTAAGGACCAGTGGATGCAGTCACTGATTCCTGTTTATTATTTTCTGCAATTGAGAGACTATTTACATACAGCCTTTAAGGCTGGATATGTATAATGTGGACAAATATTAAGTAGATCATGTATAGCAAAGTGGAAGGAGATCTGCCAGGCACCAGTGTGATTGCCACCAATTTGTTAAGATAACTGAAGTTTTAATAGTAGTCATTGAAAAAACTGCCTCTGTGTGGCTTTATTTTCAAATATCACACTTACCCACCCTCCCTTGAAAATACTGCTTAATGAATGCACACTCATGTGGGAATACATGACTACTTACTGAGCAGGAATTTTAAATTTTTTTCATACATTCTAGCATTTTAAACTTTGTCTTTAACATAGCAACATACGCTTCTATGAATGGGTAAGAGGCACAAAAGTTATCAAATTATAGCACCTTCATGAAGCCTTGGAGCACTGCACAGAACAGTGGTGATTCCCCTGTAGAAAGAATCCATGATTACTTTTTCACAGCCATGATGCTTAGGGCAGAACAGAAGCTGCACACTTTTTGAGCCTTCAGAAAAGACGGCTTGAGATTATGGGAACGATCTCCTCCAAACCATCCAAAGAGCTTATGAAATGATTTCACACTTCAATTCTGCTTCATTACAAATGGGATTTTGTTACAGCTGCATCACCACAGGTCAGTCCCTGGCATGCTTTGGCATGCAACTGCCACTGCACTTCACTTGTCGCCTAAGAGAAGCTCCTTTCAGGGAGCAGAAGCCTCCATTATTGCTATCAGTGCCTGCCTCGTACAATGGCCTGCGGATTGTTTCTAACTCTATTGCTACTTCATATTCAGGACTCTCCTCCAGTAATATGCATCAGTGCATTTCCTATTAGCACCGTGGATACTAAAATCCAGTGTTATAGCCAGGGTCACTTACACAATTCATTTACTGCCAACATACAGATGCTTGAATGTTCAGCTGTTTCTAGCACCCAAGAGAAAACACTGTGCTATAACTGGACTTTACGTTAACTAGCTTAGGTCCTGTTTTTCCACAGGCCAGGTTTGGAACAAGCACTCAATGCCCGTCTCTTGTGTCCCATTGACACGATACAGACATTTCTCATTGAAGCACAGTAATTAGATTTGCTCTTTAGTACTTTGTAAGGTAAAACAGAGGTTCCGCTTAGATGGGTATGTCAAGCCTCCAAGTACAGTGGGCCTGCTTTTCAGGGGCTAACTGCAAGTGCATTTTAATCTATTTCAGGATTATTTATAAGGTACACCCATACTACCCTTTGGAATCAGCTCATAAAAGAGAAAAGGCAGTCCATCCCTTAGGTGATCTTTTTCTAAATTCTTAAAATGAAAAAAAGAAAGAGCTCAAGCAGCATGTCTGGCAGTTTAGTGCAGTAAGTTGAAGAGTCAAGGTGGCTTTGGCAAAGCCTGCCCTGCTGGCAGTCCTTGCTATCAAGCAGGGCTGCCTCCCAAATGCCTCTGCTGATGGCCGTTGAGTAGTGTGCTTTGAGGAGACAGCCTGCATTCAGAGTTTTAAAGGTCAACACCGATACCTTGAAACCTACTGGCAGCCAAGGCAGCCCAGGGAGTGCTGGTGTGACATGCTGCCAATTTAAGATCTGAATTATATGTGACTGCTGCATTCCTGACTTCCTTCAGGCTCTGAATGATCTCAAGCAATAGCCAAAAGGAAAGCATATTACAGGATACTAATCTTGAGGTGACAAGACTGTGAAGAGTCACAGAAAGTTCCGTTTAGAGGAAGTTTTTTTATTCCAGGTAGCTCACCAATTGTGGAATGGAAATTAAAATGTGTATGCACCTTCTGAACTGTAGCATGTGTGAGCTACAGCTGCTAAGTGCATTGAAGTGATTTGATGTTAGGTATTCTGGGGCTGGAATGAGTAGCACTTCATGTTTATAAAACTGCTAGGAGTTTGCTCTGACTGCCCATATGTACCTACACATTGTCCAATGGATTCAGATTTCTGCCCTGGACTGGTAGTCAATGGTAGTTTCATCTCTCCTGTCTGCAAGATGGATGCACAGAGATTTTGTTTAGATCTTGATTGCAGATTTCTGCTATTGTTTCAGCCAGTTACAACAGACACTCAGAAAATAATATGTTAAATCCATGCTAACAGACTTGGATGATGCTCACAGCAGTAGATGAGTTGTGCATGTGCACAGAAAGCTGCACCTTAAAAGGGACATGGAGATTTTTGGAATATAATGCCCTGCTAATGTTGGCTCAACTCACATATTCATCAAAGACCCCTGGCTTTTACAAGATAGATGAGGATTTAAATTCTAGGAAGTAATTTGCTGTGTTGCATGAAAATTAATGAAAATCTTGCTGCTCCAATAGTGGTAGACAGAATGGTGGAAAAATATTTAGGTCTGGGACTAATTAATAAACCAAGGGATTGTAATGCATTGGATAGAACTGAGATAGATTAATTTGGTCTATATTGCACATACTCTGTGTAACGAAGGATATTAAGCTTCTTATAATGCAGTGTTGTAGGATTCCTACACACTGAATACAGGGCTGCACCACTTTCCAGTTACCCAAAATTGAGACTTTGACAGACACAGTAGCAGAGTTATCACTTTTGCTTGTATTGAATTTTGTCTGTGGTTTTACTTTCCTCTATAACAGAACACTTTATGGCTACAACCTCCTATCCTTCCTAACAATGAACAGTATCTTGCCTTATTGCTTTCAACAGATGATTGCACACAGGTGGTGCTTCAAGACTCTATAGATGACAGAATCCAGCCCTTGCTAAGGAACTCCAGTTGATCATAACTTAAATGTTGGTAGAAACATCTGCAAAACACCAAATCATTGCCAAGGCTCTCTGCCCTGTTAGAAGTTAGCCTGTAGAAAAGAAACATTCTTATTTGCTCTAGAGATCTGCCCCCCTGTGGCAACACACCCTAGCTAGGCTGGAAGAGGAGGAGAGCAACAGAGGCAGAGACAAAAGTCAGATTTCACAGATGATGCCAATATTAAGTGCAGCAATATAGCTGTTGCATGGCACTAGGTAAGATCCTTTGATTAGGTCTGTACTCACAAACCATGGGCCAGGGCACACTGTGAAATTATCTGTAGCACATTTTGACCGGAGCAAGCTAAAACACTCCTAGACTTGCAGGCATGTTTTTTGGGTATAAACAGAGACTAGGAATCATTCCTGGTAGGCAATTTGCAAGTGGCCAGCCTGTTTTGCCAGAAGTATTTCACCGTCATATGGACATGAAATATGTTGCAACAGTCACATTGATGTCAGGGAATTGGCAATAGCCCATTTTATTATAATTTTATATTAATATAGTATTGTTGTATACTTATTATTCTATGTCTGTACTAATAGAATGATTAGTATAAACATATCCTCAGAGACCTCTCTGCCTCACCTCATTCATCCTGTAATATAAGGGTAATAATGTTTGTCTCCCCGCTGCCTAACAAGGATGCTGTAAAGATTTACATTCTATAAATGGTAAAGCTTTGAGGATTTGGGGAAAGGATGACAGGACACACATTAAATAGCACTTATACTTTTAATATAACTGTATCATTCCTTTTAAGCATGTTAGCAGCTGCTTTTCCTGCGTAGTACCCAGTAATTTATGTTTTCTGATACGGGGTGAAGGGAAAGCATCCTGGTAAAACTTATTAGGCCATCTAAGTCAGAAGTAATTAATTTAAGAATTAGCCTTTTTACTGTGTTGGACAGCTGCTACAGAACCATCTTCAAAGGAAGGATGTGGTATACCATTTGTCTTTATGATGGATTTAACACATAGGCCATGAGCAGAGGGAGATGCACACACATTTTTTATATATATATATATCTATATATGTATATACACATATATATGTATACACACACATGCTGTATATATACAGTAAGACCTGCTCATGTAAAGGTCACATAAAAACTATCAGCTATACAAAATAACTAGTTGGCTATCAACTGTCCCTAGGGTCAACATTCTCCAAGACCTAATGAAATCAAGTTGGCAGGATATGAAAGGTATGTTGTTGCTCCCACATGTCTCATGCAAAACTTCAGGAAATTGCATTCATGTTTCTTACACCAACATTTTCACTTTTTCAGTGCAAGGACACTCAAAAAGACATATTAAAGAACTGCTAACCTCATCCACTCTGAAAATTCACTATATTAAGCCCTGTCTGGAACAACGAAACCAAGAATATTGGAAAAACACCACGAAGATGAAGAAGATGAGAGGACAATTTGTTTGCTGATGTTGAGAAAAATAGGAGAGGAGAGAGGCAGCAGGTCAATCTGTGCAGACAGGGCCGGGAGAAAAGCCCTGGTGTTGCCTTGTGTCAGAGGACAGGGCTTCTCCAAGAAAAAGAAGGCAGTAGCAGCTCCAACAGGAGTGTGGTGTGTGCCCATTTTGTGTGTGGAAGCTGGGGGGAAGAAATACGAGATGTTAACACTCTAGAATAGGCATCTCCATTTCCTAGCACTGTTCGAGTGCTTAAATGTGCTGTGGGCTTTGCTTTCTTTCTTTTTTTCTTTACAAAATCTCTTATATAGCTCTACTAGGACTTAAAGGAAGAGCAAGTTGAACATTTTCCCTTCCCAGACCCCACAGATACCACAGAGGAAGAGTACCTTGTGCAGAGGAGATCATATAGAGTAGAAGAGTCGGGCAATCTGTTGTGTGTCCCTTCTTTCATCAGTTCAGGGAATTAATGCTTTCATTAATTCCACAATCACAATTTAACAAATCCCCCTAATGCTGATGCTGCCTTTCTTATGTTTTTATTTTACTCTTTTAATCTAACCTCTCCAGGTAACTTTGATGATCCAGCAAGCGAGTTATGTCACTGGAAAGCACTGTCTGGAAATTATTAATGGTATGATCCTGTTCAGCCTTGGTGGTTTCCTCTTTGCACTAAAGCAGACACAGAGTCCTCATATTGCCAGTGTTCATACTCAGATAAGGAGCAGCAGCAAACCTTAGTGAAGGTGAAGCAGAGAGGAGAGACCAGCTTAAACTGCACCAGCTTTGTTGGTGATCACATCCAGTTACACTGCATGGAGAAGGGATCTTTGCCATGTGAAGCTAGCTCGGCACATGGTTGGCACATGGTTAGCATATGTTTAGCATATATCCCACTGAAATTGCTCTCCAGTCCAAGGGCTACTTATACATTGGAAAAGTTTAGGTTTGGAACTTTAATATTTAAATTTGTTAGTATTTAATATTTGATGATACAGAGGCAGCAGCTGAGTGCTTCTGCCTCCTCTGCAGATCCCTGTAGTCTTGAAGTGCTACAGACAAAGTCCCAGCAGTCTGAACAAACACTCAAGTTCAGCTTCAGTGACAAGGCCCAACACAGAGCATAGGTGAAAACTGTGGCTTAGAGGCCACATGAGATGATGACACTTGTTTCATATACCTTTCAAAAATTTATTCACTGTAAAAAGTCTGTGTCCTTACAAATACTTTAGGAGATTGATTTATCATGAAGACTCTGCCTAATGCATATGAAGTGACCTGCACTTCTTATTGCTGACATATGCTGATAGCTCAGCTCATGTCTCTGTCCTCATGGAGCATTCTCCTTTGCCAGGGCATGTGAGGTAGGACAGCCAGGCTCAGAAACTTTGTGTTCTGCAGCTGAGGTTTTGCTTTTTGGGTTTTTTTTAGGGAGGCTAATTTAGAAAAATAATCTTACTGATTCAAATACTAGGTTTCCAGTCTCAGGCAACCACCTGAGGAACCAGCTAAAAAAACTGTTTTATAATTGTCATTTACTGATGGCAAAGCTATGAAACAAAGTGACAGTGCTGGGTGTTCAGCCAGCTGCTAACTACAGCCATGCTGAAAAGAAGCTGACCCACAAGAGCCACACTTAATTTGCACACCAAAGGAGGCCTCTGAGAAAGAACTGGGGGAAACTGGAGAAAACAAAACACCATGATTTCATTTCACAGCTTCATTGTAAAAGTAGCCTTAAAAGCCACTGCTGAAAGTCAGCTTTGCCTGGTGATTTTTCTCTTGTTGAACTGAGGGTGATGTAGCACAGGGCCTAAGTGACAGGAAAAGGAAGGTTTGGAAGGTGACTCATTACCTTTTTCACAAGCAGAGGCAAGCACTTGGCAATTATGGGCAATATGAAATTAATACCTAGACAGCCTCATAGCTGCCTTTTAATAGTAAGTAAGAGTACTTCCTCTGGTGGCATAACACTGTATATTGGAATGAGCTGTCCTATGAGAAGACTCTGCATCTTCCCCAGCATTGGAAAGACGCTGAATAGTCATTGCATAGCAATACATGTTCTGAGCTTCTGTGTTTCCTGCTCAGACACAAAAAGGAACAGTCAGTTAATTACAAGTTAGTAAAGAAGGGATTCCTGCCTTAAGGCCTCTGAGTGCTTAGCTGAAATATAATTAAAAATAAGAGTTTAAAGGGAAAAAACAGCCTTGTCCAGTAAGCAGAACAATCATAAATTTATCCTGTCCACCTAGGCAGATAAAACCTTTCCAGAGTATCTGAATGTGCTTGAAGTAAACACCTAGCAACCCTACACACACTTAAATACCCTTGCACCCCATATGGCAGGAGAAGGGAATCTGGGCTCCTTGCACATATACGTGGAAAATTTTCTCATGTATGTGGAAACAGTTCAAAATCACTGGAAGTCAACACCCATCTTCTCAGGGTGACACCATGCCAGTGCTGACTCTTCTTTCAACTCATCTGATCTTAATCACCACAATATGGTGTAGTTCAACAGGCAACACCACAGATTTGCCTGATACTTTTTCAGTTTCGCATGCTACGGTGGTTCTGAGTTTGCTGTCAGCCCTATCAGAGGCAAGTAGTGAGCACAGCTTTCCAATCAGTGTGGCACTGCTGACTCACAGCTGGAGTCCTGCTTGCTATCATCCTGCCATGCTATGCACAACCTGCATTCTCCATGGCAGCCCCATATGCAGGGCACTACAGCAGTCTACTGCTTGCCTGGAGAAGTTGAGGATGCCCCATCCCTAGAAGAGTTCGAGGCCAGGTTGGATAGGGCCCTTAAAAACTTGATCTAGTGGGTGGCATCCCTGATCATGGTAGGGGTTGGAACTAGATGATCTCTAAGTACCCTTCCAACCCAAAGCATTCTATGATTCTGTGATTCCATGATTCTATGATTTACAGTAATGCTAGAGGTGAACTCCTGTAGTGAGATGTAAAGGCCATATCTTCCAACATTTTCAACCTGAAAGAAGTTGTTTCTGACCATATATTAAATTTGTTCCCATATTCAACTGGTAGATAGGCAAAGGAAGACAAAGACAACAGTTTGGAACCCTGGAAACCACCTTGCATCAAACCAGCTGCAACAGGATGGATGATATTATACAGGTGACAGCTTTTAAACATACTTTATCTATTCCTCAGATTCTTCTGATTGACTTCACCTGCTTGATCGCCACTGCTGGGTATGAAGCAAGTTGCAGAACACTGCAGAGAAGAATTGATTCTGTACAGCCTGGCTAATTGATGCAGTCAGGTCATCAATATCTCCTAGTCATCAAAAGCTGTGTAATAGATATGGTATTACCTCTACTGAAATTTGGGTCTCAAAGTTATTCCAGCCATTAGTTTTTCTCTGCTAGACTATGATCTGGTAAGAAAGAAGTCCACAAGACACATCGTCTTTTGTTCACACAATTACGGGAATTCATAGAATCATGGAATGGTTTAGGCTTGAAAAGACCTTTAAGACCATTGAGAGCAACCATTAAGGTTGCTGCTAGATACCCCACTAAACCATGTCCCTAAGCATCACACCTGCACATTTTTTGAACAGTTCCAGGGACAGTGATTCCACCACTTGCCTGGGAAGCTTGTTGCAATGCTTGACAACCTTTTCTGTGAACAAAGTTTTCTTCATATCCAATCTAAACGTCCCCTGGCACAACCTGAGGCAATTTCCTTTTGTCCTATTGCTTTTTATTTGGAGAAGAGACCAACCCCAACCTGGCTAAAACCTCCTTTCAGGCAGTTGTAGAGAGCAATAAGGTCCCCCCTGAGCCTTCTTTTCTCCAGGCTAAACAACCCCACCTCCCTCAGCCACTCCTTATCAGACTTGTGCTCCAGGCCCTTCCCCATCTCCATTGTTCTTCCCTGGATATGCTCCAATACTATATATGCCTTCTGCTTTCTGCATGAAAAAGTAATCCAGAGTCACCACCTGCAAACCTGGTTGTAATTTGTATAGTAAAAGGTGACAACTGGCATAGTTTAGATAATCTGACCTTCTGTGCTATCTGAAGGAAACATGGCTTGCTGGAATTCATCCACCCACTGAAATATGTATTTAAATTTACAAAATGAACACTAGACATTTTGTAAAGATGTGTAATTGTGATCTTTAATGAGTGTGTCTGCTCTGTCAGAGCCTTTGCCTAGCATCACCACCATCTTGAGCTCCTTCCAAATATTATGGAGGCTTTAGTACAGTACTACAAATGCATTTTGTAGGAAAAATCTCTTTTCTGGTTATTCCAAAGTTCTTTTCAAGGGTCTGCCAGAAATTCTTGAGAATAATAGGTGGTGATGTAGAGAGATTGTCAAATAATGCTATCTATGTTGTACCTACCTGTACTGGGCATGGACTAAATCTAAGTCTTCCGAGCTGTCAGTTTTAATCATTAGAAGATTATTTAGAGAAAACTGATGTACAAGGAGAAAACATTTGGAAGAAAGGCCTATGTTTCTTGCAGCTAATCAATTAATTTGCTTGTGTTGTTGTATGTGTGTATCTTCATTTCCTGTGATCACTGTGCACATTAAACAATGCAAAGTTACACACCTAAATCCTCATCTGCATGGTTGATCTCCTTGCCTAATCAATAGACTTTCAGACATAACTTTTATGCATATGGAAATGTTTCATTCAGAATATATCTTCCCAAACCACTTTAGATACCTCCATAGCTATCTATCCATAGATAACCCATGACATAGATGTTATATTTGTTACTCTTCATAAAACTTAAACAGTAATCATGATGATAAGGGGTTTCTAAGACTGGTGTGCTTATTACATCTTCCCTTTTTAAACTAAAAAATCTTAATAAAAATGGTGTTTAAAAACCACCAGGGACTTTCCTTGTATGAGTATTGTAGCTTTTCTTACAAAGATGTTTCAGCAACCACATAGAAAACTATTTAAGGAAAAAAAGGAAACAGCAAGTTTAAAGCAAGATTAAAATAAGTGTGATTGACCTGAACTTCTCTTTTATTTTTTTTTAATTCAAAAGTTTGTTCTTCCCATATTGTTCAGGAAAATTTACCCATGTGCAAAAGTATATGATGCCTAATTGGTTCTGAAAGTAGGGTTCATCTGTAAATACTTGGTGTGAGAAGACAATGACAAATCTCCCCCATTACTCATCAGGACAGATCTCTTGCTGATTGTCAGCATAGTTTCCTGAGCTATCACAATTCTGTTGCTTGAAGCCATATTTCAAGAGTACCATGTATCTGTTTCTGTACTTAATTTAGTTCAGAATATTTAGAGCTAGCAGCTGAGTTAAGTCTGAGAATGCATTTTCTCCTGCTGGCATTTAGGCTAGACCAGAAGAGGTGGGGGGAGGAAAGCATAAAAAAGAAACCTTAACCTTTTAATATTTAATTCTGTATTTTAAAAGCAAAATTAGGGAAACATGGCTAACAGAAATAACCAGGGGAATATAACATTTAAAATTAACTAAAGAAAGTGGATTTAGTAATATCTTTCAAAGACACTATAAAGTCAACAGAGTTGCAGTATGTATCTCAGTACTGCATTTTTTTTTTGGTAATATTTTAATAGGTTCTCTTATGGCTCAGTCTCTCCCATTTTCCCCCAAATTTACCATATGGGGAAAGTCAGGGTAGTATAAGGGTGCTGACAGATAAAGATTAAACCCCAAAAGTATTAAGTTCAACTCAATCAAAAAATTGTGTTGGATCCAAACTCTTGTCTGTCTAAAGATAGTTCTTGCAGACAAACACTTTCTCCCAAATCTCTCCTTAGTGCCATAACTTGAGGATGATATAGCTACCAAGGGGTTGGTTTCTTTCCACCTTTACTGTTGGAAATGTTCCATTTCATATAAATTAATAACTACCACTAGTCTAGAAACTGAAGGCAGCAGGAAGAGAGAAGACACCTTGACTGTCTAGCACACTAGTTGGGAAACACATCAAAGTTCAGAGTTCAAAGACCTTCTCAAATAAGTATTTAATTATTGATATTAAGTGGCTCACCCCTCACAGGCGAGGATCAGAGATTCTTCCCATACTAGCCAGTAGACTGGTCACTCAGGCAGTCACCCAGAATACAAGAGACTAAGTCCAACTCCTAAGTTAGGGCTAAATTAGAAACACCTAGGTTAGGAGGTACCCTTGAGAAGCTGATCTGTTGGCCTGTAATAAGATGGATCGTAGTGATTTCCTAAACTCTTGCTAACTAGGAAAAGGTTCCTTAGACAAATTGTGCAGTACTAGAAACCCACTTTTTAAAACACATATCTCATTAAATATATGCAACATCAAAAATGTTTCAATAAATAGCAATTTTCTACTCTGCAAAAAATAAAGGTTCAATGGGTCACACAATTTTCCTGCAACTGACATCTATTAATGCTGTCCTGGGTATTCCCCTGGCATGAGGAAGTAACTGTCATCTTGCCACTAACGATGTATTCATCATACTCACTAACCACAGGGAATGAGTGCAAGATACCACTTGGGTACTTATAAGAGGAATCTTTATCTGGAACTGCAGCTTGAGATAGATATATGCATATATATAGATACATATATCTATATATCTATATAGATATATGCATCCACTAAGAATTAGAAACCCACTAAAATACTTCCATGACATCATACTTAGCACAGGCAATGGGTGTAGACATTAATTTAGTCTACTGCATGCAGATTTGAACCCATGAATATTTATCAGGAAGGTCTGCTCACTGGCTAATTGTGTCCTGCCAAATGCTGTTGAAACATTTTTTATAATGTATGTAAAGCATAAAAGTGGGGAACATAATGAAGTTATGTTTAGATCCCAATAGTGAAACCAGTGACAGGTACAGAAGCCTCTTTCCCCTCTCCTCAATGTGTTTTAAATTTAAGGCTAATGTAAAGAATCAAATGGCTATTGGAAGGAGACAGGAGATGTACATGTTTTAGCTGATCTAGACTTCCACATAAGAAGAAAGATGAGCCAATGATAGGGAAGGGAATGAAGCTATTAGTGGATTGTCAAAGAAAAGGAAGTGCTGGAGAAAAGGCTTTGGAATTAGGAGACTGATAAACATAAGTTCTGGCAAGAAAATCTGGAGAATAGGTTTCCCACTGGAAAACTGACATCTTTCAGCAGAGGAACAATAACTTCAAAACTGTGTTCTATAAAATGTGACTTCAGTATATCGTTTTTGGCCAGAAGTCCCACCTGCATGAAGAAGTCTCCCCATCAGCCCTCACCTCCTATGGCACAGTGCAGCTGTCCCCAGTACGAACATGGCTCTCCCAGCACTATGGGAGCTGAAGCCAGGGTGGGAAACTTGCTCACAGAATAGAAGAGGGAAAACAAGTCACTGTGTTGCATTTTCTACACTGTGCCACATCCAAAGGAAATAATTTTATCTTGAAAATACTGGGTGAAATATTTCATTCCCTTATATTTTCAGGTAAATTTCCTTATTTTTTCAGGCATTCTTTACAGTTAACATTTTCCATTGTAATAAACAGATACTCTTCTCAGGTCTACCCTACACATGCACAAAATAGTAAACTCAGTCTTCCACTGCAAACAAATTTAAAAAAAAATCATGCAACAGTCAGCTTTAAAAACTATACTCGATAGTAAATAATTAAGCACTTCAATTTTTGAAATAAATCCTAACAATATGGTTAAGGAGGTAGCAGGCTTCCTGGGGAGTTGAAGCAATTTCTTGACTTTGTAAAAAGCTGCAATCTCCACAATGGATCCTTAAGGTTAATCAGAGAAACAAACTTTCTGTCTGATTATCTATCTACCTGCCTGGCACTGACAGAGAGAAGGCAAGCCAGAATGTGGCCTCTGAATGTCTTCAGTAAATCGTGTGCTTAACCCTTAGGCATCACTCCAGCTACTTTAGAACAATCTTGAAAAAAAGTACAGAAAAAGCAAACCTACTTTTGTTCCATTGACTCAAGCATTTGTACTTACGCTACCTCAGCACTGAATATTGCAAATTTGTCATTTGATTGTTTCATCTGATACTTGTTTTTTATTGGTTGGAGCTTTGAAACTCTCAGTGAGAAAAAGCTTTCTTGCAGAACTGAGCCTAGCCATTGGATCAGCTCATGCTGCATGCTGTGTTTTGCAAACGTGGCTAATGTGCAGGCAGCAGCAAGGGGAAGCAAAGCTGGTATTTGTTTCTTTAATTTCCTACCCATTTCCATCAGAAAAGCCATCTTGCTCAAAAGCTTCCCCTGATGTTCATCTCCTAATAACTTTGTTTTCCTCCACCCCATTGATTCATTGGTCCAACCTTTCTTCAAATTTCAACAAAGAGAAAAAAATTTTTAAAAAATGTGTTTTCCCATCTCCAGTAGAAATCCCTGTGCTAGTTCTCTGCCTTTTCCTGTCAGAGGCCTATGGGTTAATACTTGATAAAAGGAAAGAGGTAGATATTTGTCTCCTGCCTGGAGAGAAATTCTTTGCCTCTTTGCCAGGGAAAACATCTGACCCTGTGGCAATGATTTTTCTTTTAATTGGAATGCAAAGATCTTATCTTTTTATTACTCTTTTATTGTTGATAACCACTCCACTTTCTCACTCTCCACAAACGTCCAGCTTATATATACAACCAGGGAAGCAGTTCATTTTTCCTCCTTTTTAGCTTTAATCATTTGCCTAACAACTGAATCATGCCAGAGTGGTTCATATATCCCTTCCCACAACACCGTCTCTTTCTCAGATGCCTGGTCTGTATCTGTCTCTCTCTAATTTTCAGGCACAGATTGGCCCAGTGACTGCCTTTCTCTATCAACTGCCTGAGGTGTGGAAGACCACTTTATGGGAATTCACTCACATGGGCCAATGCAAAAATAACAGTAAATGAGAAATTTGCAGTGAAAGGGAAACATTGCATGCAAGTCATACGCCTACTACTCTCCTAATTTAGTTTCTTTGTGGCTTTGCGTCGCAATACATTCTGTAATGTCAGATTAGTGCGTGGGGAAGCAACGGCCTCACGGATAGAGCTGAGGCGCAGGAAATCTGGGGTTTATTCTCAACTCTGCCCAGCTCCTACAGAAGCACGGCTTGACCCATGTACTCACCCGCACACAGGGAGAGCCTTGTTGCTGGCTGCCCATCTGCCCTGCTGCTCGGCTGAAGGATGCTCTTGGAGACATGCTCTGGGAGAGCAGCTGTGGGCACCTCCAGAGCCTCAGGGTTTCCACATCAGCTCCACTGCACGCAGAGCAGGAGGTGTCTGGGGACTTCTTGTGACCAGGACAGACACAGATGCTTTAACCCTGCCTTTTTCTATGTGCGACAGTCCCCCTGCTCCTAATGTCAATTTTCTGTCAATTCTGACATATGTGTGAGCATGTGATTGTGTACAATCAATACTATCTCGTCTGTTGCTCTCTAATTACTGTTGTTCTTTTAAGAACCTCTCCCACTATTGTAGGTCCTCAGCTCGTACCTTAAGTCTCTTAATGTCCTCTGTGTTTCCTGCCCTCCTCCCTTTTTCTTCCTCCTTCCCAAATTCCTCTCCCCTTAGCACATTTTCAGTTCTGGTTTTGACCATATCTTTCCCTCCCCTCTCCAGGCCCTGCCAAAGGAATGTGTTCAGAGTGTGGCACTGTGAAATGAGTGCACATGGATGAACACACCAGTACAGGAGCAGTACTCCTGATAATTGTGCTGCAGCTGTGCTACTGGTCTGGTCTCTTCATATTGCAAACCCTTCTGAAGAAAAAATGACTACTCTTACCTGGTCTTGTAGGACAACAAGCCTACTGGGACTCCCATCCTAGCAGTGATCATAGGGATGTTGTCCCATTCCCCTTCTGGCCCTAATGCCCCTGCCACGTAGCACATCACACCAGCCCACAGCTCATACCACAGCTGCAGCTGGAACTGCCCACTGCCTGCCATGGAAATAGAGATAATCACCATCCTTGTGCCACAGGGATTGGGTGAAGTTTAATCCCTTAATTAAGAAATACATGTGTGACGCATGCTCAGGGTCTGTGCAGTTGTGAACTTGCGGTGTCTCTGGTTTAGGATACTGTATCTTAAAATATATGAGAATATTAGCTGCAGTGCTAAAGGTTTGTTCTTGAAGGTTACTGCAGTCGCACATACACATTTACTATGTATTACAGTTTCTATATATGCAAGAAGAAAACCCAGATTATATGTCTGGAAAAAAAGATAGAGCTTTTATTTAGTCCTGAGTGAACAGGTGGATGTTTTTTCTCTGTTCAACTTCGACAATGTAGCTACGTCTCATACTAAATAGGTATTTCTGTCCACTTTTCAATTACCGTCATACCACTAGAAAAGACGGAGAGAAAGGTGTGTCCAGAAAGAATTAAAATTTTTTAAAAATCTTCTCTTCAGATAAAATGAAGATTTTTTCCTGAAGTTACTCTGCAAAGAAAAATACCAGGTTTCAAAAATGTTACATATATAGGCTGAAGTCTAACACTCAATGTAAGAGCAGCACTTCTCTCAGACATGGCTAAGAGTGCTGGGTGCTAGCTATAGAAAATGCATTTTTTCTTCTTAAAATCTTCCAATGCAGGCTTGTTCTGTATCAGATCATATTAGTCATCCCAGAAACCTTCTGAAATATAAAACTGATCTTTATCGGGAAGGTGAGAAAACAGAAGTGCTGCTCTCCTGCATTAATGTGGAGGCTTTATCACACCTCCAACAGCAGTGCTGAACTCCACTTTTTGTTTATCTGCCAGTGGACTACTGGGACAAATAAACACGTGTACATAAGCTTTAAAAAAGTGGCATCACTAACTGATAGATACTGCTTGAAGAATGCTTTAGCTTTTGTTTATCAAACCCTGTCTCTAGCAGCAATCTGAGCAGATAGGTGAACATTACCCATGGATACGCCTCTTGAAGCTTCCACTTGATGAGGGCAGGGGTGGCAGAGTTCAAAGCTCAGTGCCCAGCATTGACTTCTCTGCATTCAAACCAAGACCATAAAACCCCTCCTTGCTCAGCCACTGCAATGATGTGGAAGAGCAGAAAAAACAAGAAATACAAATCATAAAGTAGGTCCCAAGAATTCAAAGAATTGCCCTAATGGATTTATGAATTAAGAGTGTCATCATATTTTGGAGATAGAAAATTCATATTTTCAGCCCTTCCGTTGAGCTGTGAACTTCTTAGTGACCAAGAATCACAGTAGCTGTGAAATTAAGACACTTGTCAATATGGCATTCAGTCTCCTGGAGCTCACTTGCATGGCCTTTGTACAGATTTAGCCATGCAGTCAGTGCAATGTACTAGTACAGATATTACAAATATCAGTCAGATGTTGAGTCTGTGGGTGTGTGTCAGCAAAAGTTCAAAGCAGGATGTGTTGTTTAAATCCTGCATTGCCCATAGCAATAATATAGACCTGATGACACTTTACAGTATTGCATCCTGACAAAAATGTCATGGACCAAGATACACCATCAGCATCTCACTGTGAAGGCCAAACAAGAAAATAGCACTAGTGATGGCAAGATAGTTGAATCAACAACCAGCAGAGCTGAGGTCTGAGAACTTTCTTCAACTCTGCCATCATATGAAACAGCTTGAGCACAAGGCACAACCAGAATGACAATCCCAGGCTCCCTGCTGCCTCCTCTTGCCCGTGCTGGCACCCAACCTGTAAGCCAGACAAGGGACCTAATTAATAACTGTTTGGTTTTGTCACGTACATTTTCAGACGAAACAAATTTCCTGATTTGACACACAAAAAGAAAATGGGAAGGTGAAACCAGAGAGAGAGGAGAAAGGCTGAACTGACCTTCTGACAATTGCTCGCATCTCTGTTGGCAGGATGTGCACACTGGCAGGGAGCATGTCTTAGCACACAGGCCAAAGATGCAATGTCAGGACAAAAGCTCCCAAAATTAAAAAGCCATTTAGAATGCATCATCTAAACAATATCTGCAATATATATTTTATACTGAGGGAGGAGGTGTAAATTAATTAAATGTATAGTCAGCATATGAAGAATGCTGAGGTGCATTTCTGAAATATGGCATTTATGGCAGCACCTCACGTGCAGCAGCAGCAGCAGCATTGTTTTCTTATTGGTTCTGTGTTTTCACAATCCGCTCTATTTCAAAGGGAGCTAGTATATCTTTGTTTTCAAAATGGAAAAAAGCCCTACTGGTTTTAATTTTCGGTCTAACTATGCTGTCACACGCACAAGGCACATACACATCCAATTAAAACGGACAGACAATTAAAATCTTGCACTGCCATCCTGTGGTGAATTTTAGTAAAACATGAGCTCGTTCTGCTCGAAGATACTAATCCTCTCTGAAATGCGGACGCTACGCAGCAGCCAGCAACAGCTCAAGGACCAAGAGTTACTCTGGGTCGCAGAGTATCGGTAAAATGACCCCGGGAAGCAGAGTAGAATCTTCAGTGCCGTTATTTCTCATTATTTCTCCAGCAATGCAGTATCTTCTAGAGACCTTTCAGAAAACATGCAGTCCATCCCCAAAAATATAGGTTCTTTTAAGGGAAAATATTCTGGATTAGCAGTGAATAGCACCTATGACACAGCAGACCAGGTGA